>NC_056747.1:260979958-261240090 GCF_019279795.1 Protopterus annectens
TTACTGCTCAATACCTCACATTCCTTTATTGATTATTAATTTTAATCACTATTGCAACTCTTATCTTGTGCAAGCCAACAACTGTCAGGAGAAAATATTTATTTTAAATTCCCCTTGACCATTTCTTGTAAGTTTTAGTTCTGCTGTTTTACCTCTACCCCCCCCCCCCCGCATCCTTCATCCAGGCCTTACTTCTACTTATTTCAGTAGCTTCTTTATTCTGCTTCCTTGTCTTACCTTTTGCTATTTCCTTTGTGAATACATAACCTGCTTTTCTAGCTTTCTCCCATTGAGTTTTCTAAGTGTGTTCTAGTTTCCTAACCAAGTGACATTACTGTTCACTCTCCTCCTGTCCTCATTTGTACTGCTACCATCCCCTAAGTGCATAAGGTTTCTCTTCTTCCCAGCCAGTTTTTCTTACGGATGCCCTTCCTCTCTCTCTCTCTTAGTTCTTAAAGGTAACCCTGCTCCAGTGCTTCTTCTGTTATTATTCCTTGCCCTTTTGTCTTTTTTTTCTTTGCTGGATCTGTATAGCACACATTGTCAACTCCAATCTTATTTGAACATTCCTACAATTTCTTTTGATTATTAATGGCCTATAATTTCTATTGATTATTAACTGCCAAGATGCCCCCTGCCTGTAACACCATTAAAAACTTTGTATGGGGACATGCATCCACATTTCATAAAGTTCCACGTCTTTGTACAACATAGAATTAACTTATATCATGAGGGATACAGTTCCAACATAACCTTGGCTTAATTATCAGCAGTGTGAAAGAGCTGGGTAGCATAGATCCCTTAACTCTGCTCTGCACCACTTCTGCAGTGATGTCACACCTTGTAAGCTTTATGTTGCATCTCTGTCACTTCTTGGAAATCTGGGATCAGTCAGCCATCTCTTGCATCCCTTTGTTTTCTAAACAGCTATTTCTGGTGATGGTCACAGTACTAGAAAGCTGAACAGGTTAGCCCATCCCCTGCTTACCTACCAGCCCATTCTGTATTATCTTCAGGAGTTACTAGGTAAATAGAGAAAGAATGCCTGTGTCTTATATCCGTTTCAGCCTTCTCTGAGGCCATGCCTGGTACGTAGTCAGTGGTAAGCACCCAGGGGTGCATATTCACAAGCTACCAAAACCACCTCAACAGACTTCACAGTGTAGGGGAGCGGAGGCTGTACTCAAAGATCCTCAGAGGCTGCTGTGCTGCTCACTATATCAGAGTGAGTGTAGCTACATTATGAACTCACTTCTTCCACTTGTAGCTCTTCGCTCATCTGTTTGGTCATTACCTAAAGCTCATGACCACTCAATGAGGATAGGGACAAGGCTAGTACTACAACCTATAAATCATGCACTGCTTTACCACCGTAGTCCTGTACAGTGTGTGTAGTATTGCTGTCACTGCACCCGTCTGCTTGTCAATCCCTCCATCTTGTCTGCATTTACGTGTGAATAACACCACCCTCCCAAGTACTTAAACCTCATGTGAGGGATCTGCTACCCCCTCACCTGCAGGGCCACTCTGTTGAGAAAGATATGAATCAGATTCCAAAGTAAATGCCAAAAATCCAATGTAAAGCTTATAAGGAGTAACATACCACAGTTAGATCAACATATGTTAAAGCGTTCTATTAACATACTTTTGAACAAAATAATGTTTACACAGATGCCTTGTACATTAGATTGCAGGATATTGTGGCTTCTTGTGCAGGATTTAATTCTTATTAAATTTAACTGCCAAACTCATTTCATATGTATCTGTCAAACAATACATTGCAACTGCTATAGCTGCAATATGTACTATCATTCTACTGCTAGAATCACATTAAAAGGTAAGTAACTCTCATTTCAATTTTTCACATACACCACAGCTTATTTTGTAGAAATCCAAACTTTATCACGTGATCTAGCTTTAAAAGGCTTGCTTTCATGCAACATGAACAGACTGCGTAAATGTTCAGATGTCAAATGCTCACATTACAGAATTGTTTAAAATGAATGAAAAGTGAATGAAACAGGACACCTTTAAGGATAAATCAAAATAAAGGAACATGGCCCACCCAGTAGGTGTAATATAAAACATACTAAACAAGGCTTTGGATACAAAAATACTTCACTAAGACATGCATACCTGTAGGGCAGATGGCCAGACTTGTTCAGGGGCTCTCCTGTTAAAGATTCATTATGCAGGCAACTTCTAAAGCATAATTGTGCAACCAAGATCAGTATTCATAGTGACCTTGCTATTTCAGCATCATGCATAGCAAAGCACTTTATATACAGATAACGCCCAATGCTTAATTACTGCTCACACAGTTTATTTGCCCCTTTTAGCATAATGTTTCCAGCATAAATCATTACTGCATTTTCATCTGTGCTACCACATTTCAACCATCAGTGAAGGATTTATTTAAAATTACACTAAGATCTAAGATAACAAAATTCCTACATTATTTACTGCATGCTAGGATGTGCAAAATAATGTTGTTGTACCAGAAAACAATACTCTATTTCATCACATTTTAAAGTGATATAACAGTAAAATTAAAAAAAAAACTGTGTGCATGTATCTCTTATTTGGTTACAAACCATATATAAAGTATACTTCATTCATATAAATGTTCAACGCCATCTGGGCATTATTGACTGTTTGCTCTGTAATATAATGTCATCCACTTTGTGATGCAGTCCGAATGCTTAGATTTATAAAACATACAATGAATTTATTTCAGAATCATTTCAAATAAAGATGTTGTATGAGAAGTTTTGGCTTGCAGTATAGAAATTATTTCAAAATGTGATCACGATTTTCAATCCAAATTATTCAGAGGTAGAGCTGACAATGTATCTCAGACATGGAAACCAAACAATAGGTAATATTAACTTGCATGCAAGTGTTTATAAAACCTGTTTTCATTTAGAACATGGAGATTAAGTTTAGCTTAGCTTGCTTGAAAAAAGCTATGGAAATGAGACTTTTTTTTAACAAAATAGGACACAAAAGAAGGTAGAGGGCATAGAATGCTTACATTACTTTTGTTACTTTTTGTAGCGTTTTTACTGAAGCATAGAAGTGGGGGGTAACATTTTTTAATCTAGTATCAAGGCAGCTGTAACCATTTGCCTGGTTTATAGGTTTCTCTTATGGATACTTAGCGGTCTCAGTTGTTATCATGCCTGTCAACCTCTTAGTGCAAGAAATCTGGACTAAGCCTAACATAATGGGGGGATAAAAGTCCAAAAATAGGGACACAATTTAAATATTGCTGTTATAAACGTAGTTGCTAGAATAACAGGATTTGTGTTAGCATGCATTTTCTGAAGGATACAAGTTTGAAACTGAAATACACATCATCATTTATTGATTTTAATCCTTAGATCAATCCCAGTTATTTGTCAAAAAAAAATGTATGAGGAACAGACCCAAAAAATGAGGCAAAAATCTGGACATTCTGCAAAAATCTGTACAATTGAGAGGTATTAGTGGTAGTATGCATTTGTTGAAATAAGTGATTTATCTGTGGTTTCTAATCAGCTTATTTTGCTTAGTGATTTAAATGACAATGTCACTTACTTTACTTTATGATGTCTCTATTACAAGTATTTTAAAAACATACACGAAGGAGGAACTTAAATCATGCTTTCCTGTAGCTGCTGTTCCACCCAGAAATCATTTCCTCAAGGAGTTTTTATAACAACCTCTGCTAATTCTAAATTTAACAAAAGTAATAGGGTTTCTCGTTGTCCCGTTCGATTCTCAGCTAGAGCGTCTTCTGTGTGGAGGCATACGTGAATGGGGCGTGCCTTCATTGAAGGCTGTGCATCAGGGCTGGTAACCCGGTACGTAAAAATCCACTACCAATCATTAGCGGACCGGAGTTCCGCTGTGGCAATCCCTAACCGGGAAAAGCCGAAACACACAAACACAATATGGTTTCTCTCATTTTCCTTGCAACTAAAAACTAAATACATTGTTGTCAGGTTCTCTGCGGCAATTGGTTGTTAAAATAGAAACTCTGCAACAATGTCATCCAAATTCTCTAACAGAGGCAGTAAAAGCACAGTTATTCCACCATTGTTCTCCAAACCAACTAGTGGCACAGTAGCATTATCAGCTGATTAAAATGAAAAAAGAATGGACAGAAAAGACTGAGACACAAAGAACTAGACATATTAAGTAACAAAAAGCAAGCCACCAACCCAATAAATTACATAAAGATGTAAAAACATGGGACCAGCTCACTTTCTGAACTGCTAACTTTGTCAACTAAGTGTACTGCTGTGTTTTCTTTTTAGCAGCTCTTATTGTAGAATGCTAAGTTTATCAAGGGTCTATATTAGAACATTGAAGTTTCAAAACTTCGAATATTCTAATATCGAACCCTATTCAGCGAAAGCTGAAAACATTGAACATACAGAACAGTGAATTATTTCCTAGCGAAAAAATTTGCTGTTCCAAAACACATACACACAACACAAGCACACCAAACAAACAGCAATCCACACACATACACCTAAAATCTTACACCTAACCCTACACTAAACTATACATACACACACCACTAACTATCCACTTACCTTAAACCAAACCCTAACCCTAAGGTACATCACTATCGCACACTTACCTGACCCACACCCTAACCCTAACTCACCTAACCCGCCCTAACCCTCACATCCACACAGTCGCACACATACCTAACCCACGCCTTAACCGTAACTAAGCTAACCCACATCAATCGCACACTTTCCTGAACCCGACCCACAACTTTCCACCACAGCGCTGAAAATACTGAATCAACAGAAACGGACAACCAAATTCTTTCCCTAGGAAAAAATTTGGTTTTCTGTTGCTTTGATATTTTCAGCTTTCACTGAATAGGGTTCGATATTAGAACATTTGAAGTTTTAAAACTTCGATGTTCTAATATAGACCCGTTTATCAAATGTAGGAATGCTGAACATTGTGCGTCTGCAAGATGTGTGGATGGAGTTACAATTAGGGTTTATGTGTATGTGTGTATGTTAATGTTGGTAGTGTTTGTATGTGTGAGTTTTTAATGGCTAGATTAGAATAAGGATTAGTTAAGAGAATAGTTTTAGTTTTGTGAGTTGTGCAACTTATAGGAAGTGTGTCTGAGTCTCCAGTGTAGTGGTACTGTTAGAGAAAGGGTTTTTATATTATGATGTGTAGAGCTCAGGTAAGTATTGCAGACACGTGTGAAAACGTATAACAAGAAAAACTGATAAAAAACAGATAACCACCACGGGCTCCTTGCTCCAGCAAACAAGAAAATTCAAGATTCCTTAGCAGGAAGTGTGACAACACGAGTTCCTTAACGCAAAATTTATTAAGACAGCGTTTTCGCCGTGTACATAACCACAGCTAACGCAAAATTTATTAAGACAGCGTTTTCGCCGTGTACATAACCACAGCTTCTTCAGAGTGAATAAAACAAGTACTAATTGCACTGAAAACAGTTTTTAAATCATTCACTAGGAAGTGATGTCATGGCCAATGAATTAAAGGTGCAAAGAGCGTTAAAAACAAAATCATTATAAATTGCATTTACAGAAACCTCAGTAAAAGGTCATATTAAAACCTATCAGCTGACCATAATAAATTGGAGAGTAAATAGTTTATATGATAGGGGTCGCCATAGCAGAATGCCAGTCCGCTTATAACTGGCAATAGATTTTTACAGTGCCGAGGTGCCAGCTCGATGCCCAACCTTCAACGAAGGCACACACATTCATGCACACACCTACCTGCATATCTTTGAATGTCACTCGACCATGGGGAGGACATGCAGACTCCACACAGAAGGCGCTCCAGCCAAGAATCGAACCGGAGAACCTCTTGCTGTGAGGTAACAACGCTAACCGCTGCACCACCGCAGCCCTTTCTGAACTGCAAAGACAAACTTTTGTAAATGGGGTTTTTTTACTCCTAAACTAGAATTCATTTTTGAGTAATTGATAAGCCTTTTGGCCAGCACTGCTACCAGTGTTATCATATACTCCAGACCAGACATCAGAGTGTTATTGACAGAAAGAGAGAATAAAATTTATTCTATTTTTTCACTAGGACTACACTTTTACAGAAACCAAAAAATACATATTTCAATAATATTGTTCTTTACTGTTACACATTGCATTAAAATAGAACAAATGCAAGTAAATAGCTAAATAAATGTAAAAGGATGAGAATAATTTAAACAAAGACATATGTCATGGATTCTGTTCATACAGACATTATTATAAATTGCGTGTCCAATTGTAATTGGGTCCCAGGGACTAACAGTATAGACTAGAACCTTCCATGACCAAAGTATCAATATGGTAGTATTGTACTGTACCTTTGTCACTCAAGTAAGGACTGACCATTACTGCTTTCAGTTCATCATTCGTATAAGGAGTGATCACTACTGCTTAATCTTATGTTGTCAGGTCGCTCATAGTAAGGAGTGACCATACCCTAACGGTTTCTAGCTTGTACTGCCAATTTGTTGTGTATATCAGACTTGGGCGGCCGCGGTGGTGCAGCGGTTAGTGTTGCTACCTCACAGCAAGAGTCTCTCTGGTTTGATCCTTGGCTGGGGTGCCTTTTGTGTGGAGTCTGCATGCCCTCCCTGTGGTCGCGTACGTTTCCCCCGGGTGCTCCGGTTTCCTACCACATCCCAAAGACATGCTGTTGGTTGATTGGACACTCTAAATTGGCCCTAGGTGTGAGTGTGTGTGTGCCTTATGTGGAAGGTTGGGCACCGGGCTGGCTACTCGACACCATAAAACTCCACTGCCAATCATGAGCGAACAGGTGATCCACTGTGGCGACCCCTAACCGGGAAAAAGCTGAAAAAAGAAGACTGCCAATTAAAGATGTGCCTGCTAAACAGTGTTGGATCGCCTTGTGGTTGCACTAACATCTATTGCTAAAAATCAGGTAGTAAATTATGTCCTTAAGTAGCCGATATGTTATATTTGATAACCTTTAGCCCTAGGAAATATTTATTAGATGACAGAAAATAGTGTCATTTGAGTTTTTGCATTTATCTAGTTACTAATCAGAGTTGTTAGATTGTCCATTAATAACATGTTAATCTGCTTTGTTTAGATTGACTAACCAATACTTTCTTGTTCATATTCAAGTCTTATTAAATTCAGTTAATTTTTTTGCCTGCATAAGCAGTGTTTTATTTGCAATTAGTAATCAAAATTTTGTCAATGAATCAACAAATCAATATACTCTCTCAAATGGTTACTTATTATATCACAGGCCAGGAGTTGTAAATATTAAAAGAAGGCTAATTTAACATCACCCACCAAACTATATTACAGATTATCTTGGTTATGGAATCTTGGGATGGACCTCCATCCTCAAGGACCCGTGGCTGAGATACTACCAAACTGAGATATACTAAAAACAACAGCACTATAGATGTACAAGAGGAGGGGCCAAGGCTTGGCTCCTTTTGATGCAACCAAAATTAGGATAATGATACAGAGCACTATGGTTCATTTGACCAACTGATAATATTTAAATATGAAGGGGAAGGGGCTATGGAAACTTGAGTGCCTGCTGTTGCCTCAACAGAAGCAAGTGGGTGGGAGTATACACACCAGTTGCTTTCAGGTGTAGATAATTGCTGGCAAAAGCAGAGCTCCCTATTTTGACATTTGCACTGCAGTTTCTCCAGCACTTCTGAAATGATATGTGCATAAAGTTTTGTTTTCTCCCCCACTGGTGATTCTTAATCAAGCCCTTGTGGCAAACTAGCTTCATACTGACCTTTTTCTTTATCAGTTCAGACAACCCTGCTCAAAGAAATAAGTAAGGGCATCAGCAAGGTGTGGCAAGCCTGCGTTCATCAGCTTTTGTTGTGGTATATAGAAGATCAGTAAAAGTGAATCTCTGTACCAGCATCACACTCAGGAACATGAAGGCACTTCATAGATTTTACAGATCCACATCATCTAAGTAATTCTGAACAGGCAGAACCTACTCTGCACCACGGACTTGTCATTGGCTGGCAGTGCCTTAGCTTTGGCACAGTTACAAACAATGCCACTCTTGGTTAACCAGTCCTCCCAACCAAGAGAGTCAGCATGAATGGCAGGATTATGCAGCAGTCAGTGAAAGACTAATGCATTGAAAAGCCATCTGTAGCCTGACTTGCTGGAGCCACATGGGGTTCTTTGCCAATACTTTGTGGCTCTGTAGCAGTTTAAAACATGATTAAACTTAACATAAGCATTAATAAAATACTTCAGCTTGGTAATATATTTAGCACATCATTTGGTAATATTAGTAGACACAGTTTTTAGAACTCAAACTATATCCATATTTGCGTATTTGGTTTATTATCCACACTTCTAGACTCCCTGTGCCTTTCAACGTTCTCAGTTACTAAAGGGATTTTAGAAAATGAACCTTCTCAATTTGTTGTTGCCAGCATCTGGTACAATAATAGCTGCCTGTTGTAGAACCTCAATAGCAACAGAGATTTGCCAAATTCCAGTGAGCAAAATAAGAGTGGTTCTGAGACCAAGAGGCAATAGTATTACAACAAAGTTAATAAAAAAGTTTCAGAACAACAAATGGTGGTTTACTGTTTCAAACAGCTTAGTAAAGTCAAGTAAAACAACATAAACCTGCCAACATCCATTATTTATTTACTTCATTTATAACTGATTAAGTTAATGGGTCTGATGGACCCCTTTTTAAACATAGACCCCTTTTTAAACATAACCTGAGACAAAGGCCCAAAATAGTAAATACAAGAGAGTAACATTTGAACAGACACACGTGAATAAGAAAAAACTGTGAGATAGAAAATACATTAGTATATATCAAGCAATAATACAGAATTCTGAGTTTATTATGCTATAATTATATCATATTATATTACAGAGGGCCATGGGAGTACTTGGCCAAAGACTCAGCTCTGTAACCTGCTTATCTTCTGCAATCCAATCTGGGTGTAGAGGATGGGAAGACCATACCCAGGGCAGCTATGCACATTCTCTTTATCTTCATAGACCCAAAGAATACTTTGTAAACTAATTATTGAAGCAAGGTGTGTGTGCACTTTCTTGCTATTACTTTGCTCTTGGTTGAAAGTTTTTTGATTCAGACACCATCAATGCTAGCATTTTGGGTGGACTCCTACCATCCACGTGTCACAATTGGGGGCAGTGGTTACAGCTCACCTTAACATGTGGTAGCAATGATGCCAGCTCTGTCACATTTCATGGCATTAGTGCAAGTCCCCAGTTACACAACCGCCTTATTCGCAGTTTACAGCATGGACATTGCTTGGTGAGCTATTAGCCTCCAACATTTATATTGTGGTTCTATATCCAGCCTCAGTACTAGATGTCCAGCTGTGCAATAGGCTAAGCTGCTGCACCTCCCCTCCAAGCATTAGTGAGAAGACATTAGTTGCCCACTCCCAAGCTGGCCCTGCTAATGCCTGGGTGAATAATTGAACCAGAGTCATCTAAACCATAGTGAGGGTTTAATCTGTCTTTGCCATGCAGTTGGCTTAGAAGATAAGTTATTGCAAGAGATTCTACATCAATTAAAAAAAAACTAAATAAGTAAGTTAAGTGAGACTTCTCAGACCACCCTGACCATATTCCCCATATACCAGAAGAAGTAGGGCAGTGGATGTGTAACACATGCCAACAGCTAGCTGGAGTTTTGTAAAGAATTATATGTCATTTGTATATCAAAGTGATTTGTACAGATGCTTGTGTTGAAAATGTATTTGTAAAGCTGCTTGTGTTAAAAATGTACCAACGGTAGAAAAGAAAAATACCTGCATGTCAGACTGTGTTGTAACTGTGGAAATTAATATATTGTAACAGAAGTTACTGGAACAGAAGAGGTTAATCTCAGTCCAGCTAACTTTGAAAAATAGTTTGAAATTAAAATTACCTGGTAGGCCATAAAGATTGTATCTTACAGTTCTGATTGCAGTCAGAGATGAAATGTCTGTGAAAACAAGGACTAGAAATCCTTGTTGTATTGCCCTTGTGGGTGAACTAATTGCTACTCTGGAAGGGTGGAAGTTTGAAATTATTTTACAATTTCCAGAAGCTGCAACAGATCTTAGCAAAGCTCTAGGCATGTAAGGTAACACATCTATGCTAAATCCTGGCAGTCTCTAATAAATGGGATAATGTGGGAACCAAAATCAGGTGACCAGATGTGTGTGATGTCATTCTGTAATCCATCACAGAAATGATGTTTTAATACCAGAGGAGACTGAAGTCTCAAAGCAGTCTTTTGAAACCTGACACAGAAGGATAACTCACCTACTTCATCTGGCCTTGCTTTAGTAAGTGGCCAGGGAATAGTAATTTTTTAAATCTGACAGGAAAATATAGTGAAATTAAGTACTGTTTTTCTGTATCTGTGTGAATCTATTCACCAGTGTTATTTTAATATTTCCTGTGACAAACTCTGGTGTTTATTGTAAATAGATATGTAGTATTTTCTTGGTCTTTTATTATTTATTAAATATATTTAAATGTTTCATTGTGGGTGGTACTTTAGAGAATATTTTAACCTTTGAGAGTACTTCTATCTGGTATCTCTGTGGCCACTCCTGAAAGCCTTACTGCATTGATCAAACACTATAATTTGTATCAATATTAATTTCACCTCAGTATAAATGGGTACCCTTGTAAGAACCTTAAGAGTGGCTGGCTTTGGAGTGTCTAGTGGCAGTGTAACTACCTTATACTCTGGGCAGAAGGGGGCATAGCTAATAAATCTGTGCAAGCCTTTCCCAGGTGTGTATATATGTGTGAGTGAGTGAATTTCAAATCTCAAAGAGTGTGTGTGTGTGTGTGTGTGTGTGTGTGTGTGTGTGTGTGTGTGTGTGTGTGTGTGTGTGTGTGTGTGTGTGTATCAGCTGCTTGGAGAAGGGATACAAAGCACTGGTTTCACAGAAAGGGTGCTGGAGGACTTGGCTTGGGCACTCGGCTGAGGACTCAACTCTACAGCTTTGCCAGTGGAGAGTCGTATTGAGGGCCTGGAGAGAGAAAATGGACCCAGCCCCCAGACCGAGTTTGTTCCCTGTGTGCTCTTAAGGGAAACTGTGCTTGATGCAGAGAGCTGCATCTGGAAATACTGTGTGTATCTACTTTTGTTCCAAGTGAATATCCCTCACCAGTTTCAGGGGTGAGGATTGAGGCTCCTTGATTACTGGCCCAGAGAGGGGGGATGTCACAAATACTAGAGGTGTTATCTGAAACTAGGCCTAATGACACTAACACGGTTAACAAAAACTGAACTGCAATTGTCATAGCTTAGCTAGCACTGCATTTAATGGATGTTGTTGCCTAGTTAGCACACAGAGGATGATATTTTGTATAGTTCAGCATTGTGCAGTCCTAATTAGTTTTAGAGAATGGGCAACATGTACATTACCACCCTGACTGGATAACAAACATTCTCCAGCAGGGTGTCCGGCAAATGCAACAAGGATGCTCTAGATAAAACCAAAATCAACTTCTAGAGTATCCCTAATCCACTAGTGAAAGAGTTTAGTAAAAAAAATTGAGGAGGAAATAAAGCTTATAACAGCTTTCACTCAATACTTTTCCAAGTGTTTACAATACATTTTTAAGAGATTCCAACCTTTATATGTCACTAAAGCCATGTAACATGACATCACTTCCTTAATCCCCATGATTTCAGAAAATGCTTTTATTCTCACTTTCATTTAATCCTGGGGAGTGATCTGCCCTAAAATGACATATTAAATATCCATTTGTATACTATTTCTTCCATTTGTTTTACTGTTACTTGATAATTTGAGTAACAGTAAATTCAAACCGATGAGTATTCCTACCCATATCAATGTGCTTATACCAGCGTTATTGATCACATTTCTGTTTATGTCTGACCATCTACTAATTTTTCCTATGAAAAAGGCATCACATTCTTTGTATAGCACTATGTATACTACATTTTGTGTAACACATCACTGTGCATCTCAAATGAAATTCTTTTTTGTAAATGGTTTTATAATATAATTATTCTTATAAATATACTTACAGTGTTCACAATTCCAACATGAAAAAGTTCGACATTTATCAGTAATTTTTCTTTGCTGCATATGCTGTTCTTTACTACATAACTTTCACTATAATTTTTTTGATCTTTTATACGAAAAACAATCAGTACTTCTGGAATTATATTTAAAGCTTGTAGAATCTGCCAGCTTTTCTTTATAACTCTATGGCATCCTTGGCTGCTGTATGTAATGGTTACTTTCATCTCTTTTATTCTAGTATACTACTACAAATTCCACATTCTTTTTCTTTGAATACTATAGAACTCTATTCTTTGGGCTATGTCTCAAAATGTTCCTTCTAGTTCATTTTAGCATAGCCTCTGTCCCTTATTCTCTAAAAATTCTAACTGTTCATCTGCCTTTTGTTTCTTCTGTATTTAGTGTCAGTGTTGCAGGAAATTGTCCCTTAACTGCATTTTAAAAAATATGCAAAGGATGCATACTATCTCTATGAAGACAAGTATTCCTTCATGCAAGTTTTTTGTAAACTGCAGTACCTAATTTATCATTCTGTTTGTATACTAAAATGTCTAGAAAGCAAATGCTTTCTATAGACATTTGCTGTAAAATCTCAAGAAATCTGTAGAATTTGATAAATACTAAACAAAAGATTCTACAAAAGAATTAAATTGTTATTATGTTCCTCCCCAAATAATAATTGTGTCTTGTGTACATTGTCACCAATATACATTTCCTTTCCCTGTTAGATAGAAATCTGCTACATTCACACTCATTGACATTTCTAGTTTCTGTAAAAATATTTTTTTTCATCAATTTTCTTTTGTTATTGGAAGTGAACAGGAAGTCTACATCCATAGTGACAGATGATCACTTCATGTGTACCACTTAGCTAAAATTCTTTACTATCCACCAAGAAGGCTTCCGTGGTCTGTACGATGATATTTAACTTCTTTTCAAAATAAATAGATTGAGGTTCTGTGAGCCAACCTTTACTATCCACCAAGAAGGCTTCCGTGGTCTGTACGATGATATTTAACTTCTTTTCAAAATAAATAGATTGAGGTTCTGTGAGCCAACCTCTACCAGAGACAATAGGTCTCACTAGGGGATTGATCTCATCTTTATGTATGTTAGGACTGCCATAGTAAGTAGGAATAAGATGCATGATAAAACTTCATTGCATGCACTCCATATATTTGTGCATTCACCCTTGATATTATCATTGATATTTTTCCTCATTTATTTTTCAGATACATTCTCATCTTCTAAAATTGTTGAATGTTACTTGCATACTTCTCCTTATCCATTATTAGTATAGTAATCAAAGTCAGGGATATATCATCATCCAGGGCACATGCATCTTCTGTCAATAAATTGTAAAACTTATCTTTCCGATGGTTAAGGAATAATTCATATACGTCTTGTTCTCAGGCTGCAAATAACTGGATGACTATTTGGTATAAATGTACTTGGGAACCTTAACTGGCAATATGAATCTTCAATAAAAATCAGAAAACATGAATTTTAAATTAATAGTTTTAGAAAAAAATCCATATGCCTTTAAAAAAATCTGAAATAGTCTAATTATAAGCAGGAACAAATGATAATCCTCTTTGCAGAAGAGTAATCTTTTGTTGAGTCATGATGCACTTACCTATATGCTGTTCATGTACAGGTAATGCCCGCTGAAAACAAGTCCAACACTTCTAGGCAGGATATTAAGCTGCAGTGATGCTTGTGCAATTGAAATCTAAATGGTAGTCACTTTTTATGCTCGCTAAACAGTAGTTCGCTGTTCAGTGAGCATACACTTCAAATAAAAGCCAAGTTTAAAAAAGAAAAGAAAAGTTTGTGTGTGAATGTTTTGCATGTGTGCTTGCATGCATGCCAGCATAAGTGTGAGTAACACATTGAGAGAAACAGAGTCTATTGGAGGGATTTAGTTAGCGTGTTTGATTAAACATTACAATTATTAGTTAAATTACTGTTTGACATCTAGTTTTCGGAAGTAAAAGCCAGTACCAAAGGGCTCTGCAGCATGTGATAGGAGTAATCATTGTAGCCTCAAATGACATTGCCATCCTGCAGGAAGGTTTGTGCCAAAAATAACTGGTGCCAAAATCATGGAATGAAACTAAATGCCAAAAAAATGGGTTATTATATCTTTGGGAAGTCATCTGCCTTTGGGAATAATCACAGTGACAGTACACCCCTAAGGGGTTGACTCGTTTGTTTGGGATTTGGAAAGTTATATGGACAGTGACCTAACTTTTGACCAACATGTGTCCATTCTTGTAAGAAAGTTGTTCTGTATTGCAGAGCTTATAAACAAAGGAACTGCATCTAGATCTGGGGATGTAATTTCCCCCCTTTACTCAGCATTAATTAGGGCAATTATTGAATATAAATGCCCCCTGTGGTATGCACCTTAACAGACACACGCAACAACAGAGCACTCACAGAGATACCTTACTAAACAATACCAGGCCTAAACAACATGTCCTACATGGACTGACTCAAAGCCCCATCACAATACTCATTTTACAGATTGCCAAGAGGTGACCTGTGTCTGGCATGCAAAATCCTCTGGATCCATTAATCATGGATTTACTGCATATCAGCAAGACAAATGACATCAGAAATACTCAGTCTAAGGCTCTAAACCTCTTCTGAAAGGTCAACAAAATGGTGTGGAGATACAGGCATATCTCGCAGAGGATACCTCTGCACTAGAGCAGACTCCTCATCCACATAAAACAAAGTTCATACCTGTCCACATTCAACTACAACTTATACCTATGGATGGTAAACATAAAATTTATCCTGGGAATGTTCCCTGTACTACTAATGGACAGATGCAGCTCCTAAATGCTTTATGCCATGCAGGGGTCCCCTCAAATTATCTATAGTATGATCCCAGTTATTCTCATTAGGGGTAACATATAATTACTGACCATGGGATGAGCAAGGTCAATCTGTAACCAAATGGGATAGGTTATTTCAAGAACAAAAAGGGAAATTGCCTAAGCTTAAAATGGCTCACAAGGGCAGCTAGCCTAGTACTTACCAATGAATGAGTTGGGTACTTATTTTTTTATTTAATGACCATGCTTAATTGAAAAAGAAATATTTTGTAGCAAAAACAATAGACAAGGCTGAAAAGTAGAAATAGAAAGTGGCTGTAATTGCTCTGGGAGTTTAAATTTATGTATAGGTATGTGTGCATGTTTCTATTTTTTGAATGTGTGCATGTTTGTTTCTATGTGTACGTGTGAGTGTTTGTATTTGTACTTCTGAATGGGTGTGGCTCTAAATATTAAATACTTGCATATCTTTATATTTTTGATACAATATAGTTCCACCACCTAATGAATCAAACTTGCTTTATTATGTAAATTAAGTATTTTAGTACAGAAATACAAAAAAGTATGCATGCAGTATTAAAAAAATAATAATTCTGCAGACCACTCATTATCTAAGCCTAATAACACCTGACAGGGTGTGTATTATTGTGGAAGTAACGCCTCTCTAGGGATGCAGATGACCTCCACTTGCAGCATCAGACCTCAGAACACCCCTGAGGAAGGAGTATTTCCCATAACACACACACTGTTGGGCATTATTGCTTGCTTACTGACTTTAAATTTATACAAGCTGCAAATAGTCTTGCATATCTTTTGGTTTACTTGGTGTTTGATGCATTTAACAAGTCTCTACTTCCTGAGTGAAGATCTACATTTCACATCTTATTTGACATACTATAATAATGTACCTGGTTTAATAAATGTTACTTTCATTTTTATCATTCCTTTGTGTGCTTGATTCCTATGTCAATACAAGTTAATTTATTCAGCTGTGATTCGGTGTCCATTCCAATTTTCTAATAAGTATTTAAATTTACCTTTGTTCATTTTTTTGTGTTATATTAACTGGGGAGATGCATTGATCCCAGAGGGCAAATGTGCATGAATATAACCAGGAATCATATATAGTACTAAAATAAAGTAGAAAAAAAGAAAAAGAAGCGTTTCTTATACAGTTAACTTTTCTGTCCCACATGTAACTCAAGATTCAAATTTGCTTCTTTACTTGGTCATATTATCGGACTCTTAAACTCTGTGGAAATTTTTCTATCAACATCTTAAATGTTTCAATATCCCAAGTGTAACTGTAATGCCTTTATTGATGCTAAAATGTGTGACATAATTATCAAAATGCATGCTGCTTTGTGTTAGTCCATGAAGGAGAAAGTAACATAAGGTGCTTCAGCAAATATGTAAAACTATATCACTGGGCATGTTTTCTAAGCTAGTACAAATATGCACAACTCTATATGCAAATAATATGCTAAACTGTTTGTCACAGTGCTTGTATACAGATAAAAAATAGGCAAGTGGTTAAACAGTGGAAAGGGTATAAAATTATGTGAATACTAAGAAAAATAGCAAGCTGTAATTAGATGTCATTATATTCTTACATCTCAGCATATAAATGCCTTCAAAAGGAGTGACATCAATACAAATCTGGTGCCACATAAGAAAGGTCGATTCATTTCTACACTCATTGGTGGCGCCAGGTGTCCTTTCTTGCTGGGGCATAAGGGCACAGTAACAAGTTGGTGGGACATGTAGGACGTCTGAAATTTGAACCAAAAAAAAAGTATAGAATGCCTAGTAATAATTCAACCACAATACAGTGTTGAGCATCAGTGACCATTCTCTACATTTCTCTAGGAAGAAAAAAAAAATGAAACCGTCTAAAAGTATTTACATATCTTGGCAATATGCTAAGCAAAAAAAAAAAACTAAATTTGTTATGCTTGCTGCTACAGTGTAACAAATCAGGTTGGTAGCCAACAATGCAACAAAGTGGGAGAATGGCACAACGACATTTTGAGCCTCTGTAAAAAAGAGGAATTATCTCAAACAGAAATTGAAGAACAGCAAGTTGCACCAGTTTTGCACTGATCAGAAAATTGGATTTGGATTTAATTTAAAACTTATTTCAAATTTAACAGCAAAAACATTCCTTGCCACTTGTTAACAAAACAAAAGTACTTTAAGAACCGAAAAGAGACTTAGCATGATCAGAAGTAAACCCTTCCCTTGAAAGTTCAGTGTATTAGTAATGTATCAGGCATTCCATTAAACTACAAGAGATGTGCTGGGGTTCATAGTGAAACAGCATGCAGTGAAGCATTAAATTAGTGGCTATGTAATTCAAAAGACAAATGTGTTTGCTAACAGACTGGGACAGATCATCGGGCAGAAGTATTCCTTTTTCAGGGCCAGCTCAGGACTTTTGTCTAGTGAAGTGACTTGGTACCAGCTACATTGAAAACAAACAAAAGACTGAAGGAATCAAACCCTGTACAACAGGAAGCAACTCTAATAGCTCCTAGCCTCATTCTTCTGCAGAAAGTACCAAACTGTTGTGCCTGCAGAAAACAAGCTAAATTAAAAACAAATTCATAGGTAGATTATTGTTAAACTTGTAAATTTCATGCTGTCCAGTTTCTTCACGGTTAATAAACCCACTGTCAACATTCAACAAAACAAGAAACCCAAGGAATATGGCTCATATGATGATGATCCTATGTACTGAAACTGATTTTATAACGGATTCCTTCCTTTACACTGTAAGTACTCTGGGTTGCAGGAACAATGTTACACACACACACACACACACACACACAAAATCATTTTATTTTACATTTGTTAACCGGGTTAGTCTGGCTGAGCTTTTGGCTCATTTTCAGCAGAGACCAGGGCGCACACACACACACACACACACACACACACACACACACACAAAATCATTTTATTTTACATTTGTTAACCGGGTTAGTCTGGCTGAGCTTTTGGCTCATTTTCAGCAGAGACCAGGGGAGAAAAGCTCCTCAGGACTAGAAAACAATCAGCTATAGGATCTTACAATCAGAGACCTGGAGAGAAAAAAAACTCCTCAGGCAATTCAATTATACAGAGTATTAACAATTGGCTTACTTATCTGTCTTTAAATAATCAGGCTAGCAGCTTACATCATTTTCTTTTGTTAAAGCCAACAGAGCTGTACTAGATTACAGGTATTGAGTGCCTAGAGTTTCTTCTCACTTTGAATGAAAGCGCTCTGTTGTCCTGTGATTTTACTTTTCACCTTTTTATGGTGGAATTTTTCATTTGTACTCTGACTCATTGCAGTGGAAAAAAAAAAAAACTTTCGCTGGTCTCCAAGGGAAGAATCAGTAGAAGTGCTAAAAGAAGCACAAATGCACAGAGGCAGCAGAGCCTAACCATGAATATAAATACATACAGTAGAGTAGCTAGGGTGGGGCAAGAGTGGCAACTGCCCCGGGCACAAAGTGTTAGGAGGTGTAATCAACCTGATCAGAATCTCTCTTCAGTCACTACCAGCTGTCATGCTCCGTGTGTGGTCTAAACTAAAACCGGAGCACTGTAGCACTCTGTAGTGGGGTATAAACTGTACTGACTGTTTGCTGCATCAAAGACATCATTATTAAATAAGTTGAAGGAGGGCTGGGGCAGGGCACAGAAATGGGATCTGAATGGCCGGGGGGGTGTTGTGCTTCTGAACACCTGGCTGGCATACCAGAAGATGGAAAGTTTTTTTTTTTTATTCTTCAGTGGAAGAGCTGAGGGGGCTGGGGGCTGGGAGCTGGATCATAGTACCGGCCCGGGGTGCTAGTTGCACCAGTTATGGATCCGAGTCTTGGGATAAAAGAAGCACAGAGGCATTGCGGGAGCAAAACCTAACAGGGAATATGAATACATATGTACAGACACTAACTACGATATCTGATTCTGAAGTCATCAATAAAAACAACAGCACTACGAAAAGGGCAAGAATGAAAGTACAATGTGATCAACCAGCAACCCTCTCAGTGGCAAGAGGAAGGCAGTACAGTAACACATTAGTTCCAAAAAGGCATCCATAATGAATTAAATACAACTGTAGATTGCCATATTAAAGGAAATTCAAATAACCCTGGCAATATAAATTAAATTGCTTCGTAAAACTCTGAGGCATGACTCTCCCATTCTGCCACTGTTCCTATTTACTTGCTGATTCCATGCTTGTAAATCATACCTTTAAACCTCTTAGCACAAAAAATCTGAACAAAGCCAAAAACAAAAATAATGGGGGGCAAAGGGACAGATTTAAAAATTTGCTCTTATAAACTTAGAAAGTTGCTAGAATAAAAGATCTTGTGTTAAATTTACTGCAGGATATGAAGTCTGAAAAATCAAATGACCGTCATTATTTAGTGAATTCAGTCCTCACTGATTTGCCACAAAAATCCAAATAAAAAATACAAATTGTATGAGGAACAGACCAAAACAGGAGTCAAAAATTTGGACATTCTGGGAAAATCTGGACAGTTGAGAGGTATGTTGTACATTTTTGCCTGCTACCCTCCCCACCTTACAATCAAAGAAATTAGGCCATTGACCTTATTACTCACAGTCCCCTTCTCCCAGGCAGCAAACAATGCAATAAAATTAAGAGACACATTGGAGGACCTTAATACCTGTTACAGCAGCTTCTTTTTAATAACTGAAAAAGTATTAATTACTGTCAAGAAGGTGCCTTGGTAGCTTGTTAGCAGCCACGGTGGTGCAGCTGTTAGCATTGCCACCTCACAGCAAGAGGTTCTCTGGTTCGATCCTCGGCTGGGGTGCCTTCTTTGCAGAGTCTGCATGTCCTCCCTGTGGTCATGTGGGTTTCCTCTGGGTGCTCCGGTTTCCTCCCACATCCCAAAGATATGCTGTAGGTGGACTGGGCACTCTAAATTGGCCCTAGGTGTGAGTGTGCGCGTGTTCCTTCTGTGGAAGGTTGGGCGCCAGGCTGGCAACTTGACACCGTAAAACTCCACTGCCAATCATGAGCGGACAGGTGATCCGCTGTGGCAACCCCTAACTGGGAAAAGCCAGAAGAAGAAGATCAAGCTACATCAGACAGCATTCCTAAGAGGGGATGGGAAGATAAAGCTTAAAAAGACAAAGCATTTTTTTTTTGCAAACTTAATATCCCATCATCTAGAGTCGAACTGAAAAAGATAAACAAAGAATGGAAACAAACAAATCTCTCTTACGGACAACCACAAAGCCTTCTTCAGCTAGGTCAGAAACCTGAGAGGTAATGCCCAGCGATGCTTAGAGCTAGTACACAATACCCATCCATACCTCTCAAAACTCAGAGCAAGAAATTTGGACACAGCCTAAAATAATGGGGGTACAAAGGTCCAAAAATAGGGACATATTTTAAATATTGCTCTTACAAACTTAGAAAGTTGCTAGAATAATAGGATTTATGTTAACATGCATTTTCTGAAGGATATGAAGTCTGAAACCCAAATGTATGGCATAATTTCAGGACATCAATCCTCAGGGATTTGTCAGAAAACCACACATTTATGAGAAACATATGAAAAATATGAGGCAAAAATCTGGACATTCAGTTGAGAGGTATGTACCTATCCCCTGAGGACACAGCCAACATGTTAGCAGACAAATTCAGTTCTAACTATACTGCCTTCTCTCTTCGTAACCTTCTCCTCCTCAGGAATACACCCACATCAGCCCCAATGATCACCTCCAGACAGGTCCTGAATACTTTTGCTTTGGCCCAAAACTCTTGCCTCTGTGTATCCTGATAAATCTGTCAACCTGTCTTCTTTACAGCACCAGACTTTCTCTGGTAGGCTCCCTACTAAGCCTCTTCAGCCTCACCTCTGGATTTATGCTAGGAGGAATCCGGCTGCACAAGGGGGAGCCACCACTGATCCAGGGAACAACAGACCTATAAGCCTCACCAGCATTATCTACAAAACAATGGAACGCATCATCTGCAAGTTATTAACAAGCAAATAGGCAGTCTGCAAGCCCACACTGCCTACTTGTGCCCTTGATACCATCCCTCATTCTGCCATTCTGTAAGAAGATGAAAGCGCTTAATCTGTTGGTTTAATATCAGAACTATTTGTATTGTTTTTATTGCTTGCCTTACTCTGGTGTCTACTTGCTGGAGGAATTAAACTTCAGTTTTTATCCATGTGAACTGGTGTTTCTGCTGACCAGTCAACTGTTGAGGAGGGACAGCCTTTATAGAATTTTATGTTGTTTGCTAACACAGATCCCCAGATTACTGCCCCGGGCTATGGAATCACCACTTTCCATTTTGTTTAGGTGACATTCCTGAGCCCACCACAAGAATTCCCTTTGGATGCAAGGTATTATCTGAATGACAGTGTCCAAATCGTGGCAGTGTTGAGTCCATACGCTTTTGAGATACCATTGTAGCTTCCTCATATGCAGTTTGGCATTGGGAAGCACCAGAATACAAGATGCCATGAACCCCAAGGCCTGAAGGACTGTCCTTGCAGTCAGCCTGGACCGTAGAGATAATTGCTGGAAGTAAAGGGCAAGATTTCTTTGTTTGTCCGGGGTCAAAAACGCCATCTGAGAGGCTGTATTCAGTCTCACACCCAGAAAGCACATGTCCTGAGAGGGTACTAGACTGGACTTTGTTTCGTTCACAGAATACCCTAGGCACCTTAACACTGTCATAACATACTGAAGATGGTGAAGTAACTTGACTTTGTCTTGAGCAAGAATCAGGCAATCGTCCAGATAAGGATAAATTTGTATTCCCCTTAGTCTTAAGAAGGCTATCACCGGAGCTAGGACTTTTGTGAACACCCTGGGCACAGTAGATAAGCCAAAGGGCAATGCAGAGAACTGATAATGAAAAGTGCCAGCCCGAAAACGCAGGAACCTCCTGCAGCTGGGCCTGATAGGAATGTGAAGATAAGCCTCTTTGAGATCCAGAGTTACCATCCAGTGATCTTTGCCTAGCAGAGGCAGAAGCTGTTGCAAAGTTAACATCTTGAATTTGGGAATGTCCAGGTATGTGTTGAGAATAGACAAGTCCAGAATTGGCCTCCAAGTGTTTCCTTTCTTTGGTACCAAAAACAGGCGAGAATAAAATCCTAGGCCCACTTCTGATGGAGGGACCCCCTGGATAGCCCCCATTTTTAAAAGTAAAGAAATCTGTTTGTGAGCCTCCAACTTTTGCTGAGGAGGAATGTCTGGCATGCCTTTGAAAGGAGGCAAGGTGTGAAAATAAAACTTGTAGCCTCGGTCTATAATATCCAGCACCCATTTGTCCTGGGTGACTAAAAGCCAATTTTGCCTGAAAAGTGCCAACTTTCCTCCCAGAGGAGCTGCCAGACAGGAGGGATCTGGCAGATGTAGATACAGGTCATTGGGTCTGTTTATGAAAAGGCTGACCCCTGCCCTCACCTGATGATTGTGCAGGGGAACTCCACGTCCTAGGCCTGAAAGAACCCTGCGCATGAGATCTGCCCCTACCACGTCTAGATCTGCCCCTAGACTGTAAATCAGAAGAAGGATAAGCCCATCCCTTAGTAGGCCAATTTCTGCTAAACTTAGGGGGCTGCACCTGTAAAAAATCATTAACTGTCTGCATAGACTTAGCTTTGTCTTCCATTTTCTTCAAAACTGACTCCACAGGAGAACCAAACAGAACTTCAGATTGAAGGGGAGCATCCAAAATTCGAGCTTTAACATGCTCTAACAAGTTCTGATCCTTAAGCCAGGCGTGCCTACGAATAACTGATCCAGTGGCAGCCACCCTGGAAGAAGCCTGAAGAGCATCAAAACCACACTGCAAAGAATGCTTACCCACCTGATCAGAGGCATGAACTAAATCCTGCAATTCCTTACAATCTATGCCCTCTGCCAAAGCATCTACCTTAGATTTTAACTGACTCAGGAGAAAATTCTGGTACTTCAGCATATGAAACTGGCAATTCAAAGCCCTCATTGCTAGAGTGGAAGAGGTATACACTTTTTTACCCCACCTATCCAAAGCTCTAGAATCTTTATCCATAGGAACTGGATTCTTTACAACAGAAGCCCTGACACCCTTAGGTCCCTGGCTAATAGTTTCCGGGTCAGCTCTTGGGCTTTTATACAAATATTTATGAGCCTCTGGCACTCTGTAATACCTGTCTGGCTTGACCGGGGCAGGAGGCAAAGAATCAGGATTAAGGGAAGCTTCAGAGAAAAACATCCTGAACAACATCCAAAACAGGGGTATAGCCAAGGGCCTATGCTGTGGTAAAACAAAATTCCCTAAGTCTCTTTCGAGAATCTGAGAAATCCTGACCTTCCCACTTAAAATGCTCCCACATGGAATGCAGGGTTTCAGAAAAAGAAAAATCCTCTGGAGGGGAAGCAGAGGGACTAGAATCCTCTGCATCTGAATCAGAATAAGGAGGAAAATCCTGAATGTCTTCAGCCGAAGACTCCGAATAATCTGAGGAATGCTCCAATCCTTCCACCTCTGGCTCCACCCTAGGCCTCTTATCTGGAGGGGGCAAAGAACCCCTGATTAAGGTAATCAAATCCTCTGCCATTTTCAGCATATGCTTTTTAGGTACAGAACCTGCAGAACTAGGGCTGACGCCAGAGGAAGACAAACCAGGCCTGACCTTGGAAGGTACCTTAGAGACAGAAGTAGAAGGCCTAACCACCTTATGCAAAGAAGGGACTACAGAAACCTGAGAGGCCCCCTCAGCCTGACCTGACTCCTGAGAGGCCACATCCTGCAAAATTAAAGGCTCCCCCTGAGACTCAGCTGAAACCTCGGCTGGATCCACAGATTCCACCGTAGTTTCTAAAGAACCGGCGTCCGTAACGGACGACTCATCCTGCTTGGACTTTAATGATTTTTCCTTACGCTTCTTAGCGGTAGTCGGAGGATCCGACGGCATATTGTAGTTACACCGCTTACCGAAGTCAAGCCTAGCACAATCTAACCTGCGTTTAATGGTGCGCTTATTAAATCTAGCACAAAAGCGACACCCGACTACGTCATGCGCAGGGCCCAAGCAAGGAATACAGAGAGTGGTAATCCCTATGAGGTATCTGTTTCCCACAAGAAATACAATTATTCACTTTTTCTGATATCCGGATTTAACTGAGGCAAGAAAAGCAAAAATATTCCCCAACGGGGTACTTAGCCCAACTTGGTCTTCGGTCTGAAACTCAGAATACGAAAATTTCAGGACGCCGAACGGCACTTGCAAACGCTGCTTCTGCTTCGGACCATGCAGCAAGAAATACTGAGGATATGGCGTCGGTCATGCGCTTTAGTACCACGACATACTGACGTCAGATCTGAGCGACCATGACCAACGCCAGCCTAACACTTTGGTATTCGGGCCGACCGAGGACAGCGGACTACCCACAGGTTATGACTGCAGCAATGTGAGATGAAGAACATCTCCACTGCCAATCATGAGCGGACAGGTGATCCGCTGTGGCAACCCCTAAACTGGAAAAAGCCAGAAGAAGAAGATCAAGCTACATCAGACAGCATTCCTAAGAGGGGATGGGAAGATAAAGCTTAAAAAGACAAAGCTTTTTTTTTTTTTGCAAACTTAATATCCCATCATCTAGAGTCGAACTGAAAAAGATAAACAAAGAATGGAAACAAACAAATCTCTTACGGACAACCACAAAGCCTTCTTCAGCTATGTCAGAAACCTGAGAGGTAATGCCCAGCGATGCTCAGAGCTAGTACACAATACCCATCCATACCTCTCAAACTCAGAGCAAGAAATTTGGACACAGCCTAAAATAATGGGGGTACAAAGGTCCAAAAATAGGGACATATTTTAAATATTGCTCTTACAAACTTAGAAAGTTGCTAGAATAATAGGATTTATGTTAACATGCATTTTCTGAAGGATATGAAGTCTGAAACCCAAATGTATGGCATAATTTCAGGACATCAGTCGTCAGGGATTTGTCAGAAAACCACACATTTATGAGAAACATATAAAAAATATGAGGCAAAAATCTGGACATTCTGTGAAAATCTAGACAGTTGAGAGGTATGTACCTATCCCCTGAGGACACAGCCAACATGTTAGCAGAAAAATTCAGTTCTAACTATACTGCCTTCTCTCTTCGTAACCTTCTCCTCCTCAGGAATACACCCACATCAGCCCCAATGATCACCTCCAGACAGGTCCTGAATACTTTTGCTTTGGCCCAAAACTCTTGCCTCTGTGTATCCTGATAAATCAGTCAACCTGTCTTCTTTACAGCACCAGACTTTCTCTGGTAGGCTCCCTACTAAGCCTCTTCAGCCTCACCTCTGGATTTATGCTAGGAGGAATCCTGCTGCACAAGGGGGAGCCACCACTGATCCAGGGAAAAACAGACCTATAAGCCTCACCAGCATTATCTACAAAACAATGGAACGCATCATCTGCAAGTTATTAACAAGCACATAGGCAGTCTGCAAGCCCACACTGCCTACTTGTGCCCTTGATACCATCCCTCATTCTGCCACTCTGTAAGAAGATGAAAGCGCTTAATCTGTTGGTTTAATATCAGAACTATTTGTATTGTTTTTATTGCTTGCCTTACTCTGGTGTCTACTTGCTGGAGGAATTAAACTTCGGTTTTTATCCATGTGAACTGGTGTTTCTGCTGACCAGTCAACTGTTGAGGAGGGACAGCCTTTATAGAATTTTATGTTGTTTGCTAACACAGATCCCCAGATTACTGCCCCGGGCTATGGAATCACCACTTTCCATTTCTTATTTTCTGATATTTCTACTAGCTGTTTTAGTAAACCCATCCACCATCCATCATGCTACAGCTCGTGTCCGCTGAGGCAACCCCTCTCTCCAAGTTTTCCAACACAGTTTTGGGGTTATTTACAGTCTTTAATATTAAAAATTAATAGTGCACAGCCTGAAGGGAGGTAACTATCATCATGTTTCCTGAAAAGTTTCTATTTCCACTTTACTGAACTAGTGATTGGTTATATCTGAGCATTCCTGAGAATCCACTCTGTGATGACTTGGGACAAAAGGAAGACCTGCTATCCTTCAGTCTTCTAATTCACTTGGAATTCCTTTATAGCTTGTTAATTATGCAGTGTGCAATTCACAGAATTGCCAATTGCCAGATTCAGGGATTCCACAAGGATATGGTGGGGTCATATTTTCCTTAGTTATGTTTACCTTTATGCAGTCCTTTCTTATGCTTCTATTTCCTAGTTCTGTCCATTACCAGCTTATTATTATCTGTAGTTGAAGACATGATCTACTGTCTAGGACATCAGAAGCAGCCAAGTAGCTGGAGGGGAATTCTACATTTTCTCCCAAGTCTATCCTGAAAGTACTGCTTGTTCACATACCAAAGTCTAATGTCCAACAGTTAATGGCCAAGACCGGGGCAGGGGCTTTGATCAGACCTTCATTTTGGGGAGGGCAGTTGGTGTGGAAATGATGCTTACAATAACAAACTTCCAAGAGACTACAGCAGTATAATAGAAAGGGTAGGGCGAAAGGGGCAGCCGCCATGAAAGTCAGCATGGAGGGGGGACAAACATTGTGAAAATGTCAACCCAGCAAGTTTAAGAATAGAAGTAGAATTAAATAATTAATGAGCTGCACAGTCTTTTCTGCTGCAAAGTTGTGATCCTGGTCCATCCCTGCCCCCTTTTGGCTCAGTAAATCTGAACACATGCTCATCCTTACATTTTACAGAAGGGATGAGCCTCAATATGGCCTCAAATCATTGGGAAGACTTTTGATTGGGGCACTACATGAAGTAGGCAGAGCAGTGCAAAACGGTTAGTGGTTGGGTGCTTCCTTTACATTTTGGAACCTGCAGTAGCAGTAGGATGATTTAAAAATATTGAATTTAGTTAAGTACAACTTAGCAGCTCTAATGGTGTTTGTTTTTTATTATTCTCAGTCACTTTAGGTATAATGATAAACTTAACATTTTTTGCTTGCTGGAACAGGAAGAGTCTGGGATTGTCCTACCATTTGGGGACGAAAAAAAGAGAACAGATTAAGACAATCCATGACAGAAGTGTTCATCAGACTACCCTGTGGATGACAAACTTTGTACCGGTTAAGGTAAACAATCAGAGCAAGCAAGCTGCCCTTAGTGCCTACAAATAGCTGTCCATCTTATAAAAATCACAAGAATAAAGAAACACAGACAAGAGAAAGAAAAGGAAAAAAATAGTAATGAATGAAAGTAAAAAAAGCTCAAAAATCAAGATGGGTGTTGGCTGGCACTGTGGAAAGTTAGGCATTGGGCAAGCAACGCAGAGAGCAGGGAACAGGCTGAGCAGCTCTCTCTTACCTCAGAAAAAGTTCTCAACATGGCCTTCAGCCCCTTTTTTGGTCCTTAACTTGAAGGTGGTGACAGGGGGGATGCCCAAAGATGGCCTTGCTCTGGCACCAAATAGCCTAGCTACACCACTGGACTTTACACTGAACAGGGTCAGAAAAAGGAAACTATGAAGTTTGGGATTGTTTGTTTCTTCTGAGCTGCAAAGACTTTGCAGGTGATGATGATTAATGGTATACAGGATGCAAGGCCAACCTTAGTGTTTGGGGTTTGCTCTTCTTGGGGGAGTTTTGTTTATCATGCACTTACAGGTAGCATGTCAGTTTTTCATCTGCCAAACTGTCTGACTGCAGCTGCACATCCTATTCATAAATAACTCAGTAGAACTCTTATGAGCAAAGCATGACATAAATGATCAGAGTTTTTAGGAGTGAGCAAATACATAACCTACAAGAATCTGAGAGCACAAGAAAAAAAAAGCAGAAGTCAGGTTTAAGCAACCAGTTAGGGAGTTTTGAGGGTAGACATACAAGCGGTAACCTCAAAGACAAGAAAGTAAAAGGTAGAATTTTACCAATGAAGTCATACAGGCCACATTCTAATGGATATGAAAGAGGCAGCTAAATCACCAAATGTTGGATAAAATGTTTTGTATCCAAAGCTGTGGAAAAACAATTTCCAGGTGATAGGGTCTCTCAGTACTGCAGCTCAAAGATACAGCATAAACAGGGAATCCATTTACAGATGTGCAACAAATTTCTTCTGCAGCTATAGCAAATTTTACAAATGAGATCTGCCCTAACATTTCAATCAGGATCCAATGTAATATACTCTTTGAAACTATATTTGCTGTCCTTCACCTCTGTGGGGACATTATTTCCACCAGATTTTATGTCATGTTTCAGTTTAACTGAAAATAATTTGACTATGTAAATGTTTATTTTAATTATTCTTGGCACACTGGTTATATAAATGAGATATCTTATCAAAGAACTGAGTAAATTAATATTGACATTTTAGGCAGCTGCCGAGAGATATGTCATAGGAAAACTCAAGTCCACCTAGCATGACTAGAATGCAGTCTAGAGAGGAAAATAAAAGTTCATTTTGCACAAACCTTCTGTCTTGCAAAATCATTTTGCAGTTTACTGGCACTAAGACAGACCTGCAAAATGAGTGTATTTACATTAATTACATTTACATTAAAGTTTTATAGGCTACTCATCACTGAAATGTGATGATTAAGGAGGGGAAACAGCTTGCATATCATTAAAGCTAAAAAAAATCATTATGAGTTGTGGAGGGTGGAGTCTATGTGGATGCATGCCAGTGAAATCTACAAGATGATGCTGTCTGCTAAAACTGCTGCTGCCTTTTGAAAACACCCTGTCAGAAGCATTCATATGTACCATGCTGCCTCTGGTCATGTATGCGACGAGTGATGTTTTATTTACATAAGCCTACAATGGCTTATCCAGAGAAATTAGACTTTAAAAAGAAACACATGGTTCTGATTTTAAGACAGTGGCACTTGTGTCCAAGGGATCTGCATCTGGGATAAGATGCAGACTTTGGAGAATACCTGTTTGAAGGAGAAAGACTACGGTTAGCAAGATAAGATGGAGGGAACCATAGGTTCATTGGT
Organism: Protopterus annectens; assembly: GCF_019279795.1. Taxonomy (NCBI): domain Eukaryota; kingdom Metazoa; phylum Chordata; order Ceratodontiformes; family Protopteridae; genus Protopterus; species Protopterus annectens. The sequence goes on from NC_056747.1 coordinate 261,008,868, forward strand.
TGGTACTAGGCTATCAGCCCTAGGGTCTATACAAGCCTAGCCATAACAATTCCCTGGCTATTTCTTCCCACACTATTTACTTCCCATGTCCAAACTAGACTGCTATGAGAGACAGCAGCTCATGTGAAACAGGTATACTGAAACTAAATCTATAGTCAAGTTAGGATACTGCAATGTGATCTTAGTTTTATGAGATCAAGAATCAACGTGCAGCATTGTAGAGGAGAGATCATGCTATGGCATTTTAACACTGCAGTGATGGCAGGACAAAGATTCATGATAGCATACAATAGTGTAAGTGAATCAAAGGTAATCCAGAAAGCTAGTGACAAGGTCTATATCTTACTTGTGGTCCTGAGGGTGACAGGACTAATGGGAAAAAGTATAAAGGACTTGACCATATAAAATCACTTTAGATAGCAGATCTAGGAGACTCTCTTTCTGATACCCTCCTCGCAGGAAGGATATCTTGTTGAAGTTTATTCATTTAAGTAGGGAGATGGATGAATTCTGGAAAAATGCTGTGATTAATGGGTCTTAAGTACACCTACTTAACTGAATAATCTTCTTGAAACATCAACAACATATCTTTATTCCTCCTGCAGGGAGGGAATCAGAAAGACAGACTCTTAGATGTACTAACTAAAGTGATTTTATATGGTCTAATCCTCTGTACTCTGTTTCACAATACTGTAAGTGAGGGTGATGGACACAGAGCTAAGATGAAGTTTAGAGGCTGTACTATCATGGAGGAAGAGAAGGAAGGCAGATGCAGAATTCAAATTACACAGTGGCAACTGGTGGCTTCAAATCAAAGGGGGGCTGCAGGAGACAGATGAATGGGTGGGGCCAACGAGAATGGGTGTGGCCAACTAGTCAGGGGTGTGGCTATGCTAAAAAACACAAAAACGGGTACTTTAAATATGCTGCCCTGGGTGCCAAACCGTCATTATGAGAGTCCAATCAAGACAAAATGAAGTGTAGAAGAAAAAAAAATATTTCAATGCATTGGCTACATGACAGCTTACTTAATATCTAGATGGAAACCAAAAGGTTGTGAGGCATGAACAAAGAAATTACTTTTTAAATACATTACTGGAATGACAGTCAAAATCAAGTATAAAGAAACAAGCAGCACTCATCTCAAATCACTTCTCCTTGCACTGCAGTTCTAATTATAATTTATATTCAGCTTTATAAAAGTACCAAGTGACATGCTGAAAGTAGCAATCTCTGTGATACACTCACTTGTAAAACTATTTCTTAGCCAAAAAAGTCCTGCTGCCTGACAACTATCTACTTGTTTCATGGGGAAAACATGATCAAAGTAAAAAATGAACAGCAAACAAGAAACAAGCTCAAGATAAATTGCTTAAAGGATTACTGAACAGGTTATGGACCACACATGATAGATTGGCATTCTGTTTAGTTTATGGATAGAGCCTGTAAAGATGACTGCAAGTCTCCAACAAATGTAATGAACTTCTGAAAATACTGTAATTCTTTCCTTTATTACAAATACTGTCATATGCATGTCAATACCCAAGGCAATCTAGCAACAATCTAATTATGTAAATATTCTCTGCATGGCAACAACAAAAAGGCTTTCAATGTATGTTTTAACAGTATACTTATTAAAGCTTATTTGCATCTTACAATCTCAGACAAGCGTAGCTGATGGTCATTAAAGCACTGCTACTTAAACACAGAGCAACAGGCTCTGCAACAACATGCATTTTCTGAATAAGAAGAAGTATAAATCAACAGTATAAAAATATGACAGAAAACCAGAACATTCTGCAAAATCAAGGACAGATGAAAAGCCACTGTAGTACTTGTGTCTACCTTGGATGGGAGGATACTCTGCACACTTACACTGCATAACTGCTCCTTGCCTTGCTTGGAGACATCCAGAGTCATTATGTGGGGGAGTGGGGTGCAACAAGTATGTCACAATTTGAAATGTCTCTGGCTGACGGTGATGGCCCTGAAACATTTGGCATACCTCTCAACCTCAGAGTAAGAAATCTGGACAAAGCCATAAATATAATTGGGACAAAAGCCCAAAAATTAGGACAATTTTTAAATATTTCTCTTAAAAACTTAGCAAGATAATAGAATAGCAGGTCTTGCATTAGTATGAAATTTCTGAAGGGTATGAAATCTGAAACTCAAATGTCTGTCATTATTTTCTAACATCAATCTTTAATGATTTTCCACTAATCTTCCAGAAAACCACAATTTTATGAAAAACGGACCAAAAATGTGATGCAAAAATATAAAATAGCCACAAAATACAGCTGGGAACCTGTCAAAGAAGGGACACGTTTTTAATATTAGCACTGTTAACTTGAGCAACTGACAAAATAAGAGAATCTACATGCATTAAGGGAATCTACATGCATTTCTGAAATTAAAAGTAATATATTACTCTGATCATTACAATTATTTATTAAAATTGTAAACCCTCCACATTTTCTTCCAAATGTGTCATTTTGCGGAGGGATTATTAGGGGAGAGCAACATTTTGAGCTAAAATTTGGGGCAGTTGAGAGGTTTGGATATACCTAATTCTATAAAGTGATTTATTTGCTCGAACCTCTCAACTTCAATGCAGGAAATCTGGACAAGGCCAAAATATATTGGGGGAACATACAAATAGTACTAAAAATTGCTCTTGTATAAACTTAGACAGTTGACAGAATAACAGGTATTGCTTTAGCATGCATTTTTCTGAAAGGTATGAAGTCTGAAACTCAATGTCTGTCATTATTTAGTGACTTCATTCCTAAATGATTCACCAGAAAACCACAAATGTTATGAGGAACAAATTAAAAACAAGAAGCAAAAATCTATTCATTCTGCAAAAATCTGGACAATTAAGAGGTATAGTTCAGCTGAAGCTGAGTTTGCCACCTCCCCCCCTCACAAAAACATGGTTGAAAGGGGCTTCCCCCTGCAACTATTCCAATGTCCCATTACTTGGCTAGTTCACCCCATTTACCATAAACACTGTAATGTGCATACTGCTTTACTTCTACAATGATTTGGATTTCATTTAAAAGATTTATTTTACATTTTACAGTACAAACACTAATAGACATATGCTAAACAAAGCAATGTGGTTTCACAATTAAAATAGACTTAGCATTAAAATATCTCTGCCCTTCAAACTCACATTCATTTGAAACAGCATCAAAACCCACATTCAAAGAAAATACATCTGGCCAGTGGCAGATAAAAGATTAACTTTGGGCTGTTTTCAAATCATAGGCCCCTTGCACAGGAAACATACATGTGTTCTTTGATACACCTTCCTGATTATATTAAATTATATTCCTTGTATAATACAGTACAGTTAGACAGCATTTTAAATGTATTGTTTTGAACATTTTTTCAGTAAACAATGAAACAAAATGCATGCAACAATAATGACAAAACTGCCCAACTCAGAACATTTCCATCATAAAAGTCTACTCAAACTTCCACAATCCACCAGTATCAGTAAATATGCATAATATCTGCAGAAGTAAAAGTCATCTAAATAATTCCACATTAAAGAGATCTGTAACTAATGAAGAGGTTGCTGCTAGCACACAACTGTATATTTCATTGTTTTATCTACAAATAAAGTGCCTGTTGCTCGAGGAATAAATTGCTTATGCTACATTAAAAGAATGACAAGCTAGTAATATTGCAATAGGGAATGGATGGCAAACTGGTAACATGTTCATTGTTACTAGGTATCTCCGCCAAAGAGGACATTCTCAGGACTGCAGCATCCACCCCCTTTAAAAGTACAACACAGTACAGTAATGCATTTATATATCATGGGAGTAGAACCCACAGTCTTCTGCATCAAAAGCAAGCACACTACCTGTTGTGCTATTAACAACACATGCAGACATGGCACAAGCAGCACTAAACTTCTCTTCAAACTCTCAGCTCCTTGTAAAATGCACTTGACACTCAACTGTCTCTCTCAACTTTGAAGCACAAGAAATCTGGAAAAAAGTCAACATTTGTGGGGGGACAAAAGCCCAAAAACTAGGGACACATTTTAAGCATTGCTTGCATAATCTTGGAAAGCTGCTAGAATAAAATGCTGTGTTACCACCATGTATTAGACTGCTAAGTCTTTAACCCAGGACCCTGTGCACTACAGTCAGAGCAACATACCACTATGCCAAATCAGCTGCTTCTGGAAAGACAAATAGACTGAAACTTAAATGTCCATCATTTAGTGAATTTGGTTCTCACCATAGCTCTCAACTTTATAGCACAAAACACCTAGACAAAGCCAATAATGGGGGAATATAGCCCCCAAACATATTCAGTGAATTCAGTTCTCACCATAGCTCTTAACCTGTTAGCACAAAAACCTGGACAAAGCCAATAATGAGGGAATACAACCCCAAAAATAGGGACAAATTTCAAATATTGATCTTATAAACAGAAAATTGCTAGAATAAAAGGCTTTGTGTTACCATGTACTTTCTGAAGAATATGAAGTCTGAAATGAAAATGCCTGTCATTATTTAGTGAATTCAAAATCCAGAAAAAAACACAGATTTTATGAGGAACAGAGCAACAATGAGGCAAAAATTTCACAAGTGGTGGTGGGTAGGGAATTCAAGCTCTTGCTACCTATTCCTAAGGTACAGGGTTTGAATCTAGCCCCCAAGTATATTTCCTGACTTCTTTCTAGCTACTGGGGCATTTTACTTAGACACACACACACACACACACACACACACACACACACACACACACACACTTCTGTTAGTATAAACAAGTACCTGCAGAGAGTTTCCAGCTTCGTTAATGCCTTCCAAGCTCCAGTTTCAAAACCAAAAGCCCCATGAGAGCCAAAGTTCTGTCCTTCCCACAAGAGCAGGTTCCAGCCTGCAGATATTGCAGTCCGATCCCCTTCCAGTGTATGCAGTTGTAACTGCATAGACTTCAGAGATCTTTACTGTCGCAGGTTGTCTTCATAATCCGGACTGTCATACCAGCAGTTTGGATTCTGTGCGCATGCTCTGGACTGGTTCAGTAGCAGTCCGGACTTGGGAAATGCTGTGAGTGCACATGCACAAGTTCTGGACTCGGGAAATGCTGCAAGTGCGCATGCTTGAGTTCCGGGACTCACTTTTCTTTTTTATTTCTTTTTTCTTTTGTTTTTTATTTCTTTTTTTTTGTACATCGGGGGGGGGGGGCTGCAGTCCTGCAGCCCAATAGCATGAGCCTCCCCTGAAATTACATCAGTTCCAGTTTCCAGATTTTATCCTTGCCATTTCATAAAGTGTAAGCAGAACCTACAGAAGCAGTATGCCATGTGTGCCCAAATATCGCCATAAAAAATAATAAGGCCATACTGACAGTTCAGCACATTTTTTTAAAACTCTGCTCTGGTTGCAAGTATAGACATGCATGCCCGCCCGCACCCCCACACACACCTCCCCCACACACCTTCACGTTTCTTTAAAAATGTACTGATTGATACTATTTACAATCAGTGAGGTAACCTGTGGTGATTGCCCTTAGCTAATAGGTGTTGTAGGGGAAACCAATGCTGTTGTGGCCAAAAGGGGGTCACCAGCAGGATTTTTGGTTTGTCCCTCTGGATTTTCAGAAGGACGTTTGGAATCAGTGTGAAGAGGTGAAGCAGAAAGACACATCCCCACCCAAGAAAAAGAGAAGGCGTCCACCTTCTAAGCCTATGGATCTGGGTCTCTGGTGCAAAACAGAGGCATCTGTCTGTTCTGGGAGGAGGCGAACAGATCTGCCTGAAGAATACCCCACCTGTGAATAAGATGCAACACCACCTCCCTGTGGAACATCCATTCATGAGAAGATGCTGAGGGTGTCCGCCATCACATTCTCTGCTGAAGGAATGTACACAGCTAGCAGGTAAATGTGTAGTTTTGCTGCTAGGGACCAAATCTGAATTGCCAAGGTGCAAACTGGATAGGACCTTGTCCCTCTGCTTGTTGATATACCACAGGACAGATACAGTCATTATCTGTAACTACCTTCAAGGTGCTTGATAGAAAATTTTGATGGAATGTTTGAAGTGCCAAGAGAAGGGCCCTCAGTTCTTTGATATTGAAATGATCCCTTTGTCTCTGGATGGACCACTCTCCCTGAACTTTGTTCCGGTAGTTGTTGATTTCCAGAACTGCTCCCCAACCAAGATCTGATGCATCTGTGTAGAAGTGTGAGGGTGGAGGAATCTGTAAGGGTATTCCCTGACTGAGGTTGATGGATGAAATCCACCATTCCAGCTCTTCTCTCAAGCATGGGAGAAGAGGGAGGGAAACATCCAGAGGACGTGAGTATTGGTTCCACAGATTCTTCAAGACCCACTGGAACTTTCTCATATGCAGCCTTGCAAAGGGAAGCATGGGAATCAAGGATGCCATGTGGCTTAGGACCCTCAGAAATTCCCTGGCTGAGATGGTCTAGAGGGAAAGAGTTTGGAAGTAATGGGTGAGTGCTTCCACCTTCTGGTAGGGATGAAGGCTGCCATCTTGTCTGTTTTTATTCTGCATCCTAAGACGACAAGATCTTGGGTAGGTGTCATTTGAGATTTTTGTTGGTCAACTATGAACCCTAGGTCTGCCAAGGTTTTGCACACCATGTGTAGGTGATGGCAAAGGGAGTGGCAGTCCTGGTGTAGGATTAATAGGTCATCTAGGGAGGGATATATTTGTATGCCCTGAATTCTTCAGTGGGTGATCACCAGAGCTAGAGACTTTGTGAACACTCTTGGAGCTGTAGAGAGCCCAAATGGCAATGCAGAAAACTGAAAATGTAAGGAACCTACTGAAAAGCATAGGAAATTCCTGTAGCTGGGCTCAATGGGGATATGAAGGTAGGCATCTTTCAGATCCAGGGATACCATGAAGGGTTGGTTGGGGATAAGGGGTAAGAGATGATGCAATGAGAGCATCTTGAAGGTAGGCACCTTGAGAAATAGATTGAGGTAGACAAATCCAGAATTGGTCTCCAAGGACCATCTTTTCTTGGGATCAAAAACATCCTGGAGTAAAATCCCTTGTTTGTCTGATTGGAGGGACTTCTATAGTGCCCCGAGCTAGGAGCTGATCCAAAATTGGGGGGGGGGTGAAGCTGGCTTGAAGGGGGTTGAGGTATCCCCTGGAAGGGAAAAACTGTCCACCAAGTCATAAAATAATCTTTTTGGATGATGAAAAGGACCCAAGCATCTGAGGTGATTTTCCACTAGGAGGGTAAGGAAAGGGCGAGGCAGAGGGATGGGGGTAGGGTTTGAGTCTCAGTGGATGAGCTCTGTCAGGATCAGGCTACCGCCAAAAGGGAGTAGGGTTGAGGTGGAGGAGGGTCTAGGAGTGGTTTGCTTCCTAGGTTGTCTCCGTCTTGATTACGGAGCAGTAGAGTGAGAAGACTGGCTCCTTACAAAACTGGTCCTTTGTAGGTAGTTCCTGTGATATCTAGGAATGGATGAGACTAGCAAACTTTGTAAATTTTGCAATTCCTTGCCCTTCTCTTGGAGAGATTTAAGGAGCACTGCTGAAGCTGTGCCAAAAAGGGCCTTATTATCAAGTGGTGCATCCAGTAATTTGGCTTGTAGATCCATGGGTAGGGGCTGGAGTCTCACCCAGGGTACCCTCTCAGGACTGAACCGGATGCTGCAGATTTGGATGATGCTTCTACGGCATCATAACTGCACTTGGAGTGCTTGGTCATCTGAGAAGCAGTAGAGAGCTGAGACTTGGCAGGAAAATCTGACACATCCAGCATTAATGCAGAGGCCTTGGGACAGGATATCTAGAACAAACTTAGCCATGTGGGTTTGATAGTTAGTAGCTCTAATAGCTAGTGTGTCAGAAGTGTAAATTTTCTTCCCCTGTCTATCCATGAATTTGCTATTGCTTATCTGTAGGGAACAGAGAAGAGGAAGGCAGCTGAATGGAGGATTTGTCTGCTGACACAGCAATGACTACTGGGTCAGCAGGGGGTTCTTGAACAAGAACTGTGCATCCTGGAGGACTTTACCAAACCTATCAGAATGTTTAGATGCTGGGGGCGGAGAATCGGGTGTCTGAGATACAGTCGGAAAGGCATCATGAAAGTCTGGAAATAGAGGAGGGACTGCAGATGGAGAAGGCTGGTTCATCTGCAGGAGTTCAAAATACCTCTTTTTAGTCTCAGAAACATCTGAGACTTGCCATTTAAAATGCTCTTGCACAAGTGTAATGGTGTCGCCAAAGGAGAATTCTTCCCCAGGAGAACTCAGGACTCCTCTTCCTCAGGAGTAGCAAAGTCCTTGGGGGACTCAATTTGGGAACAGTAATTCATGGGTTCATCAGAAGAACAGAGTTCTTCCTGACTCCTCTAAGGTCTGCACAGGCGGTAAGGTAGGTTGGGGCACCTGAGACTGCAGGCCAGGAAGGCTCTGAACAAGTTCTGGGAAATTACTTCCCATCCAGGTGCTAGTTCTGTAACTCTGTTTTTCCTTTTATTTTCTTTTAAGAGGAATAGTAGAAGTAGTCTGATTTGGAGCCAACATCAGGGTGGATGGTAATGCAGTATTAGGCCCTTCTGATGCCTTGAGCCATGTTTCCCCCTTCACCATCAGGGCTTGATGGCAGATCATCTGCAGCAGATATACTCTGTGTTTTAGCTGACCCAGCTTCACAATGGTTCCCTGTTCCAGTGGTGAAACCGATGTTCGATGGGACCCTGGGCTAATATCTGCCTCACAAGTCTCACCGGATTTCTGAGGTGCAGCATGGGCATTGGGCCTAACCTTTTCGGCCTTCTTACGAGGTGGCTTCTCGGAGGTACCTACCCTCCCCTCCATACCAAACATCAAATGTCACAGCCTTTGGTTTTCTAAGTATAACTTTAAAGCAGCCAAGTGGCTATGCAAAGTTTTAGGTACAAAGGACTGGCAGATGTCACAAGACTTATAGTCGTGGCCTTCCCCTAAACAAAACACTAATCATGCATGTCTTTATGTGGAATTTGTCTTCTACAAGCATACTTTCCCTTCCTAGCATACATGTATGTCTGGAAAGCAAGAAGGAATATAATCAAAAAACCCAAAAGGGTACTTAATTGCAGCAGACAGCCAAAGTCAAATGGGCAAACAGATTCCCAAAGCTGGTGATCAGAGGTCCATAGATCACCGTGGCAGAAAAGTTCTGAGTTGGGTACATGCAGATGTCACTTTTATAGCAGACATTGGTATATGGCTCTGACATGCAATGTCACACGTACCCCTTAGCCTAAGACTTTGGTGCTGCAGGCAGCCACCTCCCTACTGTTACGAATACTGTGTTATGAGAATAGAAGGGCATATATTTTTACTCGCCTTGTTAACTTATTGCAATAATATGTAATATTACAGATAAGCAAATTTACTTTGGTTTACTGTCTTAGGTTTACTATATTTGTTATGTATTAAGCAGACAAGTTGTTTTGTCTTCCAATTCGATCATCACTAACAAACTGGAAAATTAAACTAAATACACAGGAATGTAACAGCTTTCTCACTGACACAAAACAATGAAAGGTAGGGGGCATGGTGGGGACCAGTGGCTACCCTTGTTCTCTGTTTAAAACAACCCCCTTCAAATGTAATAAAATTAGTTCCAAGAAACAAAATATCTTAAATTCATTTTCATTATAGGTTCATAGGTGTTTAGCAGGCTAATGACCACAAGGGCCTTTTTAAGCTTAGCCATGCATCCCAAATCTCTAATTAGTTCTGATACCCTTGACAAGTGTAAGCATGGGCCTGGGAGATATAGGATACCTGTTTGCATCAGAGACATAGATGCCAAACCAGGGATGAATTTGCGGTTTCCCATCCAATTGTCCAAGTTGCACTTTAATTGGATTAGGGAGGAACTCAGCTTCACATGGATGGGGAGCCCATTCCATAGACTGGGTAGTCTCTGGGATACATACCCATCTCTCCAGCAGGTCCTATTTATATCACAGGCAAGGTTTTAAGTCTTTAGAATGGGTAATTCTGATATTGTTTATTTTGTGAATATTCAAGAGGTCCATCAGGGTGTGGTCTGACAATGCCCTTTATGTCAGGCATAGATCCCCCTCAAAAGCCTGTAGGAGACAGAACACAGGGATAGGGCCTTGAGGGGGTCTGCATAGGACATATTACTTATGCCCTGTATTCTTTTAGTGAGAAACCTCTGTGGACGTTCCAGTTGTTGGATATGCCTGGTTAGGTACATACCAAAGGGGCATTGTACTCAATGATTGTTCCACTGTATTCAGCATTCATCAGACCTATGACTTCCTTGGACTTAGATGCCATACCTTTGTTTATATGTTGTGCAACACAGAATGATTTCCTCACCACTGTAGACACGCAATGATCAAAGGCTAGATTACTATCCATGTGTGTCCCTAAGTCTCTGACTACTGGGTCAACTCTAAGGGGTGTGCTGTCAATATGATAGTTACCAGGGATGGATGACTTCCCAAAGGATACTATTATGCATTTTTTGGCATTTAGTTTTAGTCCACGACTCTGACACCAGTTGTTTGTCTGTGTCAGCCCCTCCTGAAGAACCTTTGTGTCAGTGTGAGATTCAATGACAGCTCCTAATTTGCAGATTGCAAATTAGTCAGCCAGAGACCACTGACATTGGTCTTGACTTCTGAAAAGTGCCAAAAAGGAGAGGCCCAAGGACTGATCCCTGAGGAACTCCACTTGTGACTGGCCTCTTTGTAGGGTTCTCCATCAATGATCGAATTTCTAAACTCGAAAGTCATAAACTCGAAACCAGAATCTCGAATTTAGAGAAACCTGAACATATGAAAGGGATAAAAAAAATAATTAAACACATTTCAAATGTTTTCACAGGGGGGGGGGCTTCACCTCCCTGCACCCCCACACCCCCCTACTTAAATATAAATATAACTACTCCGAGATCGCACTATAGTGAAGGAAAGAAAAATCTCCCATTCCGCACTATACGCGTAAGTGCAAAACGGAAGATTTTCCATTCCTCTGCTATAGTGCAGTCACGGAGCATTCACATTTAAACTGTTAGGGTACAGGGGGGACCTGGCCCCCTGCAATAAGGTAAGTTAACTTTTTATTGTTTTAAATCTAAAGCTCTCAGTCACAATTTTGAGTGAATGGAAGTTAGAGATTCTGGTCTTGAGATTATGAATTTCAAGCCTCCATTCATTAGATCTTGTGAAGGGGAACCCTTTGAAGACGTGGACTCCCCAGTTTTAACTTCTGGGTCCTGCCTGTGAGCCAGTTGTCTATCCACCGGGTGACATACAGGTTTGTACCTAACCGCTTGAGTTTGTCAACAATGCCCGAGTAGGGTATTGTGTCAAATGCCTTGGCCAGGTCAAGGTAGGTAGTGTGAACGATTTTGCCCTCATCCATTGCTTTGGTGACCTTCTCAAAGAAGTCCACCAGGTTGAGTAGGCATGATCGGTCCTTTACAAAACCAAACCGAGTTGGGTCCATTGTCTGGAGGTTTACTGTATCTCTAGTGATCATCTCCATGATAATTCTTTCCATGGCTTTACATATAAGGCTAGTGAGACTTATGGGTCTGTAGTTTTCAGGGTCTGTACATGGCCCACCTTTGCGCAGAGGGATAACTGTTGCCTGAGGCAGAAAGCCTGTTTGGAGGCTACAGTTAAATAGTAATTCCAGAGGCCCTGATAGGTCATGTTTCATGCTATTTAGAAGGCATCCTGGGATATTGTCTGAGCCCATTGATGCAGTGTTCTTGGTCTTAGAGAGAGCATTAAGGACCTGTTCCCTAGTGACAGTAGGGGGAGTTATATTTGATATTTCCTGAGGGAAGGTTGAGTGGGAGAAATGAGTAAAGTTGGAGCTGAATTCATCAGCCAGGAGGTTTGCTATATCTTCTGGCTCAGTATAGGTGGCTCCATTTACAATGAGATCTGCACACAATTGTGGATTGCCTTTGAGGTTGTGGACATAGCTAAATAATACTTTTTGGCCAGGGAGACCAAACTTACCTCAAATCTGGCTTTGGTAGACTTTATTTGTCCTCCGAGTAGTTTATTTAGCTTAACGAGAGTGCTTTTATCCTGCTGGGTGCTGCACCTTTTAATTTTTGCCATGGTTTTCTTCCTCCTGTTATACAATCGGACTGATTTTGTGATTCCACCAGGGTGGCTTGTTTTTTTTGTTAGTTCTGTACTTCTTCCTGGTGGATATGGCTGCCTCTGTACAGCTATTAACATGCTTGTACAGGGTTTCTGTGAACAGTTCTGCATAGGCAGAGGTGTTCTCAGGGTTTATAGGGGCTTGAAATGTTGCCAGGTTCTCACTTAATAGCAGGAGGTTAGCCTTAGAATAGTTCCTGAATATTCATGGTTTAGCTGGAGGTCCTGGTTTTATTTTTACTTCAAAGGAGACCATGTTGTGGTCTGACCTTACCAGGGAAGGCATTACAGTAGGGGGTGTGCAACACGCTCCTATATTAGTGAGGACCAGGTCCAGTATGGTTGCACCACTAGTTTGTGTACTGACTATCCAGGGAGTTTGTGTTTACAAAATCCAGGAATCTCTGCATGTACATTTGATGTTGTATATTTATTTTTATGGTAATCAAACCAGTCCCTAAATCATTCCATACTGGATGTATATAAAATAATACATTAAAAGGTCACACAAAAAAATCTGTTAAAAAAAACAAAGAAAAATCTAGCAAAGCTAGACTTTCCACTGTGTGATACCTTAAACCTCTTGTATTAGAGACAAGATGGGATATATGCAAACAACCCCTTAAGGACATCAGGGGTTTCAGCTAAATGGCAATTCTGAATGTCAATGATTTTTCTGGACAATTTCAGGTCAATAAAGACAAATAAACCTCACTAGCTGTGGAGATGCATGTTTCTGCCTTCTTATGGCATCATCAGCACAGCATAAGTGGAATGTTTGGCTAACATTTGGAAACACAGGGTTGTCATACCCAACTGATATCCATAAAAATTAGGGTAACTGCAAAATATCCCAACTAACAAACTAAAACAATAAATTAAAAGGTCACACAGAAAAAACAAACAATCAGTTAAGGAAAGCTAGACATTACACTATGTGATAACTTAAACCTCTTGTATTCGAGGCGACATGGGATATATGCAAATAATCCCTTAAGGACATCAGGTGTTTCAGCTAAATGACAATTTTGAATGTCCATGACATTTTCTTTTAAGTCTATTTCTGGACAATTTCAGGCCAATAAAGCCAAACCCCACTAGCTGTGGACATGCATGTTTTAGCCTTCATATGGCATCATCAGTACAGTGGAATGTTTGGCTAACATTTGGAAATACAGGTTTTGTTGCACCAAACTGATATCCATAAAAAATTAAGGTGACTGCAAAATATCCCAACTAGCAAACTAAAACAATAACTTAAAAGGTCACACAAAAAAAACAATCTGTTAAAAACCAAAAGCTTTGCTAGATATTTCCTTTTGTTTTGTTTTTTTTTGTTTTAACAGATTGTTTTGTGTGTGACCTTTTAGCTTACTGTTTTAGTTTGTTAGTTGGGATATTTTGCAGTTGCCCTAATTTTTTATTATAAAAATTATTTGGAATAATTATTTTGGATAATTGACATTCGGATAAATGACTCTGTACTGTACAGGGAATGATATAATGAGCTCAAAGGGGACCCACACATGCAGCAATCACTGTAATCCAATCTGTGAGGAGCATGGCTTTTCCCCCTCCCCACTGTTCCTGCCTGAACCAATCAGAGAGCAGTCTGAGCAGGTGAGTAGCTCCTACTTTGCTCTAGTTCAGTAGCACGGTGTGGTGGATATTAAGTCTAAGTCTGCACAGTGTCTTTGCAGGAGAGCAGTCCCTGCTGATTTTTTAGAATACAGTTCCTCTTGGGCAACATAGCAGCCAGAAGATCTTTGTAAATGTTTGAACCACAATAAAGAGAAATGAAATTAAATGAAAAGAAATCTCCTCTCAAGTGTTATTTCTCCTGGCAGCATCTCAGCCAGAGAGATTTGCAGCTGATTATAAATGTTTGAACCAGGAAAAAGACAAGTAAAAATAAAATGAAAATGTCCCTTAATGCAGGTAATTTCTCCACAAATATTGAGAGACTAATAGGCATTTCACCAGACTTTCAAGTGCAAGCTGGGCCAAGGCTTATAACAACACTCCATACATGAACTGTTCTATTAAAAAACGAAGTTAAGCAATCAATCACTTTTATGCAAATGTTGTGTGTGCCTAAACACTGTGGTTGTCCCTTCCACTGGCTACCCACTTACACTACTGCTGTTTGGTGGTATGTAACCATCTACATGTACTTTTACTTAACTATCACTCTGTATTCAGTAATTCAGAACATTGTAATTATCCCTTCCTTGGGAATAACATAGCACCCTACAATGATGAAAGGGTGGTGTACTTAAATGTACATATTTATTTCATTCTCACACTCTAAAACTGTATACATTCAAACAGGTCTGTAAAAGATTTATATTGTTCCTACTTTCAGGATCTGAGAGTTCATGTATGTTACTCATACTTTGGGGTTCAGTATAGATACTATTATTTCAGTAATCTGTGCCATATCGGCAAGAATGTTATAAAACTGGATAAAAATTATTTGGGGGGGGAATCCAACTTTGCTCAGCCTGCAGTTGTTCCCCTCTTAACAATCTGACTGCAGTGGACCAGGGAATATGTCATTAAAGTTAAACATTAGTATTTGAAAACAAAGTGGGAGAGAGTTTAGGTGGCAGGAAACATGTTAGGAGAACAGCAGTGAGAGAAGTCCGAGTCGTACAATGCTAACATTGTGCAAGGTGCATTTATCGTCTTAGAAATAAATCCGGTATTTTATTCTTTTGGCTGTAACAGTATACCAGAGGAATCTTTTGTTAAGAAATGTGACATAATGCAGTCAGTATACATGTTCTACTGCTTAAAGTGACATTCACTAGGGAAAGCATAACTGATTACGGTCACCAATGTCATGCTCCAGTTTTCATTTAGACTGAATGTTGACATAATATAATATTATATTTTCGTTTCCTGGCTGATGATATGTCATTTTGTTGCCTGAAGGATTTATCTAGACAGAGATCATATTTTGTTTTCTTAGCAGTAAAGAAGAAACTAATGTGGCTGGTGTGTTATTCATTAATATAAAACATTAACCATTCACATTGCTGACTATGTTTTGCTCAAATTGCAACCACCATCCTGAAATCCAAATCTCATGTTTACAGCCTCACACAACCTATGCCTCATATCTCATGTCCCTGATTTTTGACTCACTTAAACCCTTCTAAAATTTGTGACCTTTTGTAAAAAGGTGGATTAAATTTAATGTTGTTTTTCTTTCGGCTTTTCCCAGTTAGGGGTCACCACTGTGGAACTCCAGTCTGCTAATGATTGGCAGTCGATTTTTATGGTGCCGAGGTGCCAGCCCTATGCCCAACCTTCAACGAAGGCACGCCCATTCACGCATGTCTTTCGAACACCACTCAACCACGGGGAGGACATGCAGACTCCACACAGAAGGTGATCCAGCCGAGAATCGAACGGGAGAACCTCTCGCTGTGAGGTGACAATGTTACCGCTGTACCACTGCTGACAATAATTAGAGTTTAGACACTTTTACTTAAGAAAATAATTCACATTGTAATTCTTTTAGTCTCAGGTTGAATTGTACCAATATTTAAAAATGTCCCTAATTATTCTTAGATTTGTCCGTATTTCTGTTGAGATGTGTCTGTGGTTGAGAGCTATGCTAAAGTAATGATACAACCCCCCCCCACACACACACACACACACACACACACACACACACACACACACACTGGCCTCAAAGTACTACTAGTAAAATGTATAAAAGGGGTTTGTATTCAACACTGTTTGCTTTGGACTCCATGGAAGAAAATTTACCTACTTGCATTTTTGTTCAGATATGACTGCTCTAAAAGCCTGTACTATGAGCCTATGATGAACACTGTGTCATTATGCTATGCATGAGACTTTCCATTACTGCCTTGTGCAGATTTACAGTTCTGGATGCCAGTGAGGCACAAAGGAAATTATGTAAGCAGTGTTTTTTTTTAAATGCACACGGTGAAATTGTATGAAATCACTACAGGATAATTACATTTTCCAGAAAGTTGCTTTCCTATAGAAAGCCTATTTAATATGTGCAAGCACAGACACGTTTTACTGAGAACTACATTTTCATATACTCCCAGAGTAGCGAATGTTTATATAACTTGTCCAGTTGCCAAAGTGCCAGTAATATTAGAAGGTCATACCAAAGGGATAAAAGAAAATGGTGAGAGGGTTTCTTGTGTTCACATTTTAACCCAGAAATATATATGTCTCAGAAATCCTACCCTTATGTTACTACAGGTGTTCTGCATTTGCGTACCATTTTAAGTTCATGTTCAGGTTTAGTAGAGTGCTTAAGCCTTAAATCTTCACAATATATATATATTTTTAATTAACAACATTGAAATAAGGGAAAAAAGTAGCATGTAAGCAAATGTTTGTACATTAAAATAAGAATTTTATTAAAAAAAAGTATAAGAAAGGAAGCAAAACTGAATTGTGTTAATATGTGAACACCCACAAGGGATGCCAACATCCTAGATCTGGTGCTTACCAATATGGAGAACCACTGTAGCACCCCCATTGTGAGGTCTTCCCTGGTGAGATCTGACCATAAATCAATCTCATTTGAAGTTACTATCACACCTGACCCAGCCCTAGCACCAACTAAACTAAAAAAAATAAATAAAAAAAAACACTTCTCCAAAGCAGATTATAATCTCTTACGGGATGGTATAAATAGCTTCACTGCACCCCGCCCTAGATGGAACTGGCAACTATGACAAGTTCTACACAAACGCTTTATATAAACACCTGAACAACTGCTTTGACTTGGCTGTACCAGATAGGACCAAAACAAGCTCCTCAAGTAAGAGCAAACCTGCCTGGTGGACAATTGCCATTAACAGGCTTTACAATAAGAGGAAGAAATTGCTGTCTGAGAGTAAGAGGGAGCAAACCCTAAATCCCTCTTCAGCTTAAACAAGCAAATAAGACTTCTTGTGAAGTCCTCTAAAGCTAATTATGAATTCAAATTAGCTTCCTCAACTAAGGACAACCATAAGGCGTTCTTTCGTTACATCTGTAACCTAACAGGAAGGCCTAGATTTGTGCTGAACTGATAGTTAAATGATACCACATGTCCCAATTCTGTTATTAGCTGACAGGTTCTGTGAAAACTTCACTCCCCAGTCCCCACCACACTTACCCCAAGACATCCCTACCACCCGCCCACTACCTTGCATCTCTAAAGAGCAGGTCACGAATGCTATCTCTAATGTCAAAAACAGCATCCATGGGACCTGACAACATCCCAGGCTATGTCCTGCATGGGCTCAAGCAACACCGGAGTTGGGTACTCCTTTCAGTCATAGTCCAAGCACTGGCTTCATCCCAGCTGAATGGAAAAAGACCACCATTATCCCCTTACACAAAGGTGGTGCTTCCACTGACCCTGGGAATTATAGACCTATTAGCCTGACTAGCCTTGGACCTTAACAACAAAGATATTGGTACCCACCAAACACTGAACCCTACTCGATTTGGATTTGTCAAAGGGAGATCATGCCTGATAAACTTCGTAAAGTTCTTTGAGACAGTCACCAAGGTCCTTGAGGAGAAATCTGTGCATACAGCCTACCTATATTTAGCCAAGGCCTTTGACACTCTCTACAATTCAGGCATCATTGACAAACCCACTCAACTAGGTATCAGCCCATATATCATTAGATGGGTCACCAACTGGCTCACTGATGGAACCCATATAGTCAAAACAAGCGAATCTACCTAAAAAAGCAGACCTATAATCAGTGGTGTTCCACAAGGATTAGTCCTGGGACCCAGTGGTGGCTGGTGACTTCAAATCAAAGGGGGGCTGCAGGAGACAACTGAATGAGTGGGGTCAATGGGAACGGGTGTGGCCAACTAGAAAGGGGAGGAGCTGTGCTCAAAACCACAAAAACTGTAACTTTAATTAAATACTCTGCCCTGAGTGCCAAACCATCATTATGAGAGTCCAATCAAGACAGAATGAAGTGTAGAAGAAAAAACATATTTCAATCCATTGACTGCATGACAGCTTACTTAATATCTAGAAGGAAACAAAAAGGTTGTGAGGCATGAAAAAATAAATTACTTTTTAAATACATTACTGAAATGCTAGTCAAAATCACTGAAATGCTAGTCAAAATCAAGTACAAGAAAAGCAAGCAGCACTCAACTCAAACCACTTCTCCTTGTACTCCAGTTCTAATTATAATTTGTATTCAGCTTTATTAAAGTACCAAGTAACATGCTGAAAGTAGCAATCTCTGTGATACCCCCACTTGTAAAAATGTTTCTTATCCAAAAAAAGACCAGCTGCCTGACAACAACTATCTACTTGTTTCATGGGGAAAACATGATCAAAGTAAAAAATGAAAAGCAAACAGGAAACAAGCTCAACATACATTGCTTAAAGGATTACTGAACAGGATATGGACCACACATGATAGATTGGCATTCTGTTTAGTTTGCAGGTAAAGCCTGTAATGAGCTCTTAAAATAATATAATCCTGCCCTTTATTACAAATACTGTCATATGCATTTCAATACCAAAGGCTTATATGTTATCTAGTTATGTAAGTATTCTCTACATGGCAACAACAGAAAGGCTTTCAATGTTGACAATTCTTTAACAGTATGCTTATTAAAACTTACTTGCATCTTACAATCTCAGACAAGCTTACCAGATGGTCATTAAAGCACTGCTACTTAAACACAGCAACAGGCACTTTCTGAATAATAAGCATAAATCAACAGTATAAAAATATGACCGAAACCAGTACATTCTGCAAAATCAAGGACAGATGAAAAGCCATTGTAGTACTTGGGTCTACCTTGGATGGGGGGATATTCTGCACATTTACACTGCATAACTGATCCTTGCCTTGCTTGGACACATCCAGAGTCACTACATGGGGGAGTGGGATGCAACAAGTATGTCACCATTTGAAATGTCTCTGGCTGACTGCGATGGCCCGGACACATTTGTCATACCTCTCAACCTCAGAGCAAGAAATCTGGACAAAGCCATACATAGAAGTGGGACAAAGGCCCAAATATAAGGACAATTTTTAAATATTGCTCTTATAAACTGAGAAAGATAATAGAATAGTAGGTCTTGCATTAGTATGAATTTTCTGAAGGGTATGAAATCTGAAACTGAAATGTCTGTCATTATTTTCTAACTTCAGTCTTTAATGATTTGCCACTAATTTGCCAAAAAAAAAACAAACACAATTTTATGAAAAATGGACCAAAAATGTGATTCAAAAATATAAAATAGTCACACAATACAGCTGAGAACCTGTCAAAGGGGGGACACTTTTTAATATTAGTACTGCTAACTTGAGCAGCTGACAAAATAAAAGAATCTACATGCATTTCTGAAATAAAAGTAATCTATAACTGATTTTTTATAGTTATTTATTAATTGTAAACCCTCCATGTTTTCTTCCAAAATTGCCATTTTGCGGAAGGATTATTAGAAGAGCAGCAACATTTTGAGCCAAAATTGGGGACAGTTGAGACGTTTGGATATGCTTAATTCTATAAAGCAATTTATTTGCATTTACCTCTCAACCTGTTAATGCAGGAAATCTGGACAAGGCCAAATACATGGGGGGAACATATAAACAGTACTAAAAATTGCTCTTGTATAAACTGAGACAGTTGATAGAATAACAGGTCTTGCTTTAGCATGTATTTTTCTGAAGGTTATGAAGTCTGAAACTCAGTGTCTGTCATTATTTAGTGACTTCATTCCTAAATGATTTGACAGAAAACCACAAATTTTATGAGGAACAAACGAAAAATAAGAAGCAAAAATCTATTCATTCTGCAAAAATCTGGACAGTTGAGAGGTATAGTTCAGCCGGGGTTGTCTTTGAGTTTGCTGCCCTTCCCCCCTCACAAAATCATGGTCGAATGGAGCTCCCCCCCCCCCTACAGCCATTCCAATGAACCATTACTTGGCTATTTCACCCCATTTACCATAAACACTAATGTGCATACTGATTTACTTCTGCAATGATTTGGACTTCATTTAAAAGTTTTATTTTGCATTTTACAGCGCAAACACTAATAGATATCATATCTGCTAAACAAAGCAATGCAGTCTAACAATGAGAACAGACTTGGCATTAAAACTTCTCTGCCCTTGAAAACTCACAATCATCGAAACAGCATTGAAACCCACATTCAAAGAAAATACATTTTGCCAGTGGCAGATTAACTTTAGGTTTGGGCTGTTTTCAAATCACAGGCCCCTTGCACATGAAACATTACACATGCTCTTTTATACACCTTCCTGATTGTATTAAATGATATTCCTTGAACAATACAGTACAGTTTTAGAGGGCGTTTTAAATTAATTAATTGAAAAATTTCCAGTAAACACTGAAACAAAACGCATGCACCAGTAATGACAAAACTGCATAATTCAGAACATTTCCATCATAAAAGTCTACTCAAACTTTTACAGTCCACCAGTATCAGTACATATGCACAATCTCTGAAGTAAAAGTCATCTAAATAATTCCACATTAAAGAGATCTGTAACTAATGAAGAGGTTGCTGCTAGCAAACAACTTTGTATTTCATTGTTTCATCTACAAATAAAGTGCCCGTTACCCCTGAGGAATAAATTGCCTATCTTACACTAAAAAAAAATGATAAGCTAGCAATATTGCAATAGGGAATGGATGACAAACTGATGATAGGTTCATAGTTACTAGGTATCTTTGCCAAAAATGAGTGCAGCATCCACCCCTTTTGCAACACAGTACAGTATCAGCAATGCATCTATCTACTGTGGGAGTAGAACCCACAGCCTTCTGCATCAAAAGCAAGTATACTACCTGTTGTGCTATTAACAATGCAAGCAGACTCAGCATAAGCAGCACTAAACTTTTGCTCCCCTGCAGCTCTCCGCTCCTTGTAAAATCTAGTCACTCAGTTGTATCTCTGAACATTGCAGCACAAAGAAATCTGGAAAAACACAAAGTTTATTGTGGGGGGGGGGGGGGAGACAAAAGCCCAAAAACCAGGGACACATTTTAAACGTTGCTTGTATAATGTTGGAAAGTTGCTAGAAGAAAATGCTGTGTTACCACCATACATTTCACTGCCAAGCCTTAAACCCAGGACCCTGTGCAAAACAGTCAGAGCAACATACCATTATGCCAAATCAGCTGTTTTGGGAAAGAGGAAAACGGAAACTTAAATGGCTACCATTTAGTGAATTCAGTTCTCACCATAACACAGCTGTCAACCTCTTAGCACAAAACACCTGAACAAAGCCAATAATGGGCGAATACAGCCCCCAAACATTCAGTGAATTCAGTTCTCACCATAGCTCTCAACCTCTTAGCAAAAAACACTCAGACAAAGCCAGTAATGGGGGAATATAGCACCCAAACATATTTGGTTCTTACCATACCTCTCAACCTTAGCACAAAACCTGGATGAAGCCAATAATGGGGGAATACAGTCCCAAAAATAGGGACAAATTTCAAATATCCATCTTATACACTTAGAAAATTGCTAGAATAAAAGCTTTTGTGTTACCATGCACTTTCTGAAGAATATGAAGTCTGATATTCAAATGCGTGTCATTTTTAACATTTGTTAACCAGGAAAGTCGGACTTGGAACAAAAGCTAATTTTTAGCAGAGGCCCATGGAGAAACACTCCAGACAGACACGTCTTTGTAAGATGGGAGGACATACAGACTCCACACAGAAGGTAAAGCACCCCAGCCAAGAATCAAACCAGAGAACATGTAGCTGTCAGGCAACAATGCTACCACTGTACCAATGCACTACTGGCTTGACACAAAAATACAGAAACCACAGATTTTATGAGGAACAGAACAAGTATGAGGGAAAAATCTACAACATTTTTACAAATGGTGGTGGGTAGGGAATCCAGGCTCTTGCCACCTGGGCCCAAGGTACAGGGTTCAAGCCTTATTCTCTACCCACCACCATGTAGCACCTGGGCCATTTTATACACACACACACACACACACACACACACACACACACACACACACACACACACACACTACCTGGGACAGGTCCGTTCCTTGCAGTACTAAATCCTTCCACAGCTTCGTTCGTTGGAGTACTACAAGCCCACAAGATGTCCTTCCCTGATGAGACTCCCAGCCTGCCGACGTTGCAGTCCGAGTCTGATCCCTTTCCAGTGACAGTCTATGCAGTTACAACTGCATAGACTTCTGGGATCTCTGCACTTGAATGCTTCTTAATCCGGACTGCTGTTGAGAGTCTGCGCATGCTCCAGACTGTCTCAGCAGCAGTTTGGATATCGGAAATGCTGCTAGTGCGCATGTGTGAAGGTCCGCTACTTGCGATTGTTTTTTTCTTTTCTTTCTTTGTGTTTTCTTTCTTTTTTTATAGCTGGGGGGGCTGCAGTCCGGCAGTCCAATAGCATGGGTCATCCCTGGGGACCTCTGTTTGGAATCTGTTTCTCAGAAGTGCAAGCTAAAACTAAAGGCTTGTGGCTGACAAAGTTTGCTGATGACTGCAAACTGGGAGTGATCATAGACTCACCAAATGATGTCAGTATCATACAAGAAGGTCTTACACAAACAAATGACTGGTGCCGAAGTCATGGCCTTAAACTCAGTGCACAAAAATGTATTATCCATTTCAGTAAGAGTAATGTTCTTGCTAACTACCACATCAATAGCAGCACCCAAGTATGCACTCAGTGGTGAGAGACCTGGGCACACAGGTTGACAGTGTGAGGCAGTCAGCCCAGCTAGCTTGAATTTTGTAAATAATTCTATGTCATTTGTAAATATTAATATGATTCATATGTTTGTCTTACAAGTGTGAGAACTATATGTTATGTATATATTAAACTAGTGGTGCAGAAGTGTGTGTTGAACTATATGTTCTGTATTGAGCTTCAAGAATGTAACCACAGTGTACCCTACTGGAAAAAAACTAAGTTAACTTGCAAACCTTAAGAAAATAAGTGAATAGTTTTACAATTGTATTTATCTCACTTTCATGGCAGCTAGGAGACAAAGTCTACAGCTAGAAGTTCTTTCTATTGTCTGGAAACAGAAATGATTACAGGTTTCAAATGTAGTGTTTAACTGTTTTATAACTTCCAGTTCTAGGCAAACTCTGAGATGCAAGTATTTTTGACACACGGGTGCTAAACTTTAAGTTTCTGTTAGCCTGGGAACTGAAGGCAGGTGACAAGAGTGATGTCATCCAGCTGACCCAGCAGTGATGTTTTCATATTAATTTAAGAACAGAGAAATCTGTGCATTTTGTATTTGTCTTTGGATCTAGAAACACCCTCATCAGCACTTCTGTCTTGTTAATAGTAAGTACTAGATTACAGTAATCTCCCTTAGAAAGGGATAGTAATACAGTAAGATTAGTTTAGATGTTTTCTTTATTTATGTGAGACTGTCCTGCAATGTTGTTTTAAAATATTTCCTGTGATTCTGAACTCTGTTGTCACTGTATGGAGTTATTGAGTATTCTCCTGTTCTTTTGTGATTTATTATTACATATATTTAAACCTTTTAATTGTAACTGGTTTATTTAGAAATGTTTAAGCTCAGAGTACTTGCATATGTATTTGGTGACACTGTATAGGCCAACTCCAATAGCCTTAAAAGTCTTGGTCGCACTTACCATTTCGATAATAGTAACATCACACAGTAGGTCTGATCACCCTTTAGCAAGGGCCTTATAGTAGCTGATAAGTAAGGGTGATTGGTGGCAGTGACAACTAACAACTACCTTAGTCTGGGCAGAAGGGGGCATAGCTAGTAAACCTGTGCCAGCCTTCCTCACGAGTGGCTGTGCATTTGTATGTAAATCAAATTTTTAAGTGTGTGTGTGTGTCAGCTACTTTGGCAAGGACACAAAGCACTGGTTGGACAGAGAGGGTGCTGGAGGTTTTGGCTTGACCACTCGGCTGAGATCTTAACCCTATAGCTGTGCCAGTGGGGAGTCTTATTGGGGAACTGAAGAAAGAGGCAGAAACCAGCCCCAGACTACTGATCTCTGTGTGCTCTTAAGGGAAATTGCACTTTATTGTGTGTGTACTTGTCACCCCCCCCCCCCCACTGTGCACATCACTCACTGTTGCTAGTGGTGAGGATTGAGGCTCCTTGATTACTGAGCCAGTGCAGGGATGTCACATATTAATTGTTTGGCAGTAGTGGGATAGCCACATCACATATTAATTGGGTGACAGTGGTGAGATAGCTACATCACATATTAATTGGCCTGTAGTGGTGTGGATATTGAATTCCTGTAGCTTGTGTACAATGGTCACTGAAGGTGCTTGCACTGTTAATTAGCCATGCAGTGAACATTCAGAGTTCAGATCACTATTGTTTTATTTCTTTTGTTAGCTTAGTCAGTCAGGGAGACCAGGCAAGCATGCCAGTAGAGGAGTATGGCAAGCTGACAAGGAGCCAGTTGGCTGAGATGTGCCGGGGTAAAGGAATGGTGCATGCCAACTTGACTAAAGCAAACATGATTGCAGCTTTAGTCACAGCTGCATCACAGAACAGCAATCAGAGGGACAATCAGACTGGCTGTGGAGATGTACAACTCCCAGAAAATGGACAGCTCAACCTTTTCACAGAGAACTTAAAATTCCATCTGGAGTTAGAGACTTGAGTTGGAGGCCAACCGTTTTGGAAATAGAATCAGCAGAGAGACAGACATCTGGATGCTGAGGAGAATGAGAGGCAGAGGCAACATGAAAAGGAGATTCTGACTCTTCACTAGAATCATGGAGGTAATGGGGAAGGGAGTAACTGAACCCCAGAAGCAACTTCTTCTTTCAGCTGCTCCCATTAGGGGTCGCCATAGCAGATCAACTGTTTCCATTTCTTCCTGTCCTCTGCATCTTGCTCTGTCACACCAACCACCTGCATGTCCTCTCTCACCACATCCATAAACCTTATCTTAGGCCTTCCTCTTTTCCTGTTACCTGGCAGCTTCATCCTTAGCATCTTTTTCCCAATATACTCTGCATCCCTCCTCAGCACATGTCCAAACCAATGTAATTTTGCCTCTCTGGCTTTGTATCCAAACCTACCAACCTGGGCTGACCCTCTAATATACTTACTCCTAATCCTGTCCATCCTAGTCATGCCCAGTGCAAATCTTAACATCTTCAACTCTGCCATGTCAAGCTCCGACTCCTGCCTTTTTATTAATGCCACTGTCTCCAACCCATATAACATAACTGGTCTTACTACCCTCTTGTAGACCTTCCCTTTCACTCTTACTGGTACTCGTCTGTCACAAATCACTCCTGACACTCTTCTCCACCCACTCCATCCTGCCTGTACTCTCTTCTTCACCTCTCTTCCACACTCACCATTACTCTGAACTGTTGATCTCAAGTACTTAAACTCATTCACCTCCGCCACCTCTACTCCCTGCATACTCACCATTCCTCTATCCTCCCTCTCATTCACACACATATATTCTGTCTTAGTCCTGCTGACCTTCATTCCTCTTCACTCTAGAGCATGTATCTCCACCTCTCCAGGGTCTCCTCCACCTGTTCCCTACTCTCACTACAGATCACAATGTCATCTGCAAACATCATAGTCCACGGGGACTATCTGCAAACATCATAGTCCACGGGGACTCCTGTCTGATCTCATCTGTCAACCTGTCCATCACCATTGCAAATAAGAAAGGGCTCAGAGCTGATCCTTGATGTAATCCCACCTCCACCTTAAACGCATCTGTCACTCCCACCGCAGACCTCACCGCTGTCACACTACCCTCGTACATATCCTGTACCACTCTTACATACTTCTCTGACACTCCCGACTTCCTCATAAAATACCACAACTCTTCTCTAGGCACCCTGTCATATGCTTTCTCTAAATCCACAAAGACACAATGCAACTCCTTCTGACCTTCTCTGTACTTCTCCATCAGCACTCTCAGAGCAAACATTGCATCAGTAGTGCTCTTTCCTGGCATGAAACCATACTGCTGATCACTAATCCTCACCTCCCTTCCACTACTCTTTCCCATAACTTCATGCTGTGACTGATCAGTTTAATCCCTCTGTAGTTACTACAGCTCTGCACATCACCCTTATTCTTAAAAATTGGTACCAAAACACTTTCTCCATTCCTCAGGCATCCTCTCACTTTCCAAGATTTCATTAAACAATCTAGTTAAAAACTCCACTGCCATTTTACCTAAACACCTCCATGCTTCCACAGGTATGTCAGTCATCGGGACCAACAGCCTTTCCATTCTTCATCCTCTTCATAGCTATCCTTACTTCCTAATCCATTGCACTTCATGATTCACTATCTGCACACCATCCAACCTTTTGTCCCTCTCATTCTCTTCATTTATCAGCCCCTCAAAGTACTCTTTCCATCTGCTCAACACACTCTCCTCACTTGTGAGTACGTTTCCCTCATTATCCTTTATCACCCTTACCTGCTGCACATCTTTACTAGCTCGGTCCCTCTGTCTAGCCAATCAGTACAGGTCCTTTTCTCCCTCCTTAGTGTCCAACCTTTTATACAACTCTTCATATGCCTTATCCTTAGCCTTTGCCACCTCTCTCTTTGCCATGCACCTCATCTCCTTATACTCTTGTCTACTTTCTTCATCTCTTTCACAATCCCACTTCTTCTTTGCCAACCTCTTTCTTTGTATACTCTCCTGTACTTCTTCATTCCACCACCAGGTCTATTTGTCCTCCTTCCTCTTTCCAGATGTCACACCAAGCACCTTTCTAGCCATCTCTCTTACTAGCTCTGCTGTAGTTACCCAGCTATTCAGTAACTCTTCACTGCCACCCAGTGCCTGTCTTAACTCTTCCCTGAACATCACCTCACAATTACCCTTTTTCAATTTCCACCATTTGATCCTTGGTGCTGCCCTCACACTCATCCTCCTCTTCTTGATCACTAATGTCATCCTAAAAACCATCCTATGCTGCCTAACTACACTTTCCCCTGCCACCACTTTACAGTCTCCAATCTCCTTCAGACTGGACCTTCTACATAAGATATAATCCACCTGTGTGCATTTTCCTCCACTCTTGTAGGTCACCCTATGCTCCTCCCTCTTGTTAAAATATGTATTCATCACAGCCACGTCCATCCTTTTCGCAAAATCCACTACCATCTGACCTTCTGCATTCCTTTGCTTAACACCATACCTACCAATCACTTCCTCATCCCCTCTGTTCCCTTCACCAACATGCCCATTGAAATCTGCTCCAATCACCACTCTCTCACCCTTGGGTACAGTCATCACCACTTCATCTAACTCGCTCCAAAATGTTTCTTTCTCATCCATCGCACACCCAACTTGTGGAGCATATGCACTAACAACATTCATCATTACACCATCAATTTCCAGCTTCATAAACATCACTCTGACGCTCTTTTCACCTCCAAAGCACTCTTAGCCTACTGTTCCTTCAGGATAATGCCTACGCCATTTCTCTTCCCATCCACACCATGATAAAACAATTTGAAACCACCTCCGATACACCTAGCCTTGGTCCCCTTCCGTCTGGTCTCTTGTACACACAATATACCAACCATCCTTTGGTCCATCACATCAGCTAGCTCTCTCCCTATACCAGTCATACTGCCAACATTCAAAGTGCCGACCCTCACCATCACAGTCCTAGCCTTTACCTGCCTTCGGGCATGCCTTCCTCTTCTCCTCCTTCGGCCAACAGTAGCCCAATTTCTGCCAGCACCCTGTTGGCCAACAGTACTGGTGGCGGTTGTTGTTAACCCAGGCCTAGACCGATCCAGTATAAATACGGATTGGCAAAATTTTACGCCGGATGCCCTTCCTGATGCAACCCTCCCCATTTATCCGGGCTTGGGACCAGCACAAAGAAATGCACTGGCTTGTGCATCCCCAGTGGCTGGGTTGAACCCCAGAAGCAACAAAGGTCAGTAAATTTCTTCCACAATTTACAGAGGGGGATAATTTTGATAGTTTCATTCATATGTTTGAGAGGGTATGTAAACAGTATAATGTTGACCAAGGGCTCTGGGTACATTTCCTGACCCCCTTAATCCATGGTAAAGCTGTAACTGTTCTTTCCAAACAGTCTGATACTGACTTTTTAAAATTATAATGTTGTAAAGAATAGTTTGCTAGAATTTAAGTTAACACCTGAATCTTATAGGAACCGTTTTGTGAGCATAGACGCAAGGCAGATGAAAGTGTGTGGGAATATGTTGCTGAACTAAGCACTTATTTTCATAGGTGGGTGGTGGATGTCAGGTCACTACTTTTGAAGGGCTAACAGACCTTTTGGTGATGGAACAGACCCTTAGCATTTTGCCTGAGGACATGAGAATCTGGTTAGCTGATAGACCATGCACTACTGCAGATGAGTTGGGGAAGACGGGAGACCTGCACCTAGCAAGCAGGGCATCACTGCACAGGAAAGGAACACCCAATGCTGCTCATGGGTCTAAGGGAACCCATAGTGGGCATCCCAGACTGCTCCAACAGAGTCCACTAGTAGCAGGGAAGCTACTAGTCCAGGTACGTGTCCAGGACCTAGGGTTAAATGTTTTAAATGCAACCAGTGGGGCCATGTAGCATATAGATATCCACAGAGGCAATGTGGGGAACAAAAGGTGGGAGAGCCAGTAAGTGGGAATGGCAAAATGCTAACAGTAGGTTGTCTTGAGACAACAAGGGTACCAAACTACCACAAGAGGTTATATCCTTAGGAAAGAGGACATGGCTAAGAGAGATGCAGCCTCTGATCTAACTATTATAAAGCCTGCAATGGTTACACAGGAGCATCACTTGCTTGGGCAGTCTAGTCCAGTCAGAGCTTTAGGAGGGACCCCATTCCAAATACCTTTGGCTAGGGCTCACCTTGACTGGGAGGGTGGAAAAGGAAGCCAGCAAGTAGGTGTATTTGATGATATCCCTGCAGATGTCCTGATAGGGAATGATTTTGACAATGCAGTACCATGTGTGTATGCAGTTACACACAGTCGGGCTTGGAGACAAGCATGTGACTCTGGTAGCCTGGGGAAGACCCAGACAGACTTCACACTTGCAGCCATGACTGGTGAGGTGGTTACTTCTGGGAGAGATCTACCCTGTAGCAGTGAGGCTGAGGGTGAGTCGCAGCTGCTTGTGGGTATTGGTGATCTCTTGGACAGAGTGACTGCAAGGGCAGAGGTGAATAGTAGTACCCAGGCTGACTGAGGCACCGCTGTCAGAGGATACCAGACTTCCTGTGGAAGGGGAGCTGGAAAGGGTTACAAAGAGAGAGTTGACATGGGTTCAGCTCTCAGACCCTACGTTACAAAGCCTGAGGGAGGTAGATAGTGAGGCACCTGATTCTCAAGGGAAGGGGGAATCTGTAAACTGGGACAAAGGGTTACTGTATAGAGAGTGGACCCCTGGGAGAGGGCAAGAGGGTGAGGGAATACAGCAGTTTATAGTGCCCAGAGCCTACCACCTGGCACTCAGCCATAGCCCATAATATTCTCTTTACAGGTCATATGAGCATAAAACGTATGAAGAGACATATTATGCAGAACTTCTAATGGCCTGGGATTTCTAGAGATGTAACAGGGTACTGCAGGATCTGTGAGCAGTACCAAAAGGTAGGCAAGGCAGGAGACAAAGTGAAAGCTCCTTTGATGCCTTTGGCGGTGATTTAGGAGCCATTTCAGAGGGTAGGTATGGATATTGTGGGGCCTCTGAGTACCCAAAGTTCCACAGGGAAAAAGTATATCCTAGTGGTAGTAGATTATGCTACCAGATACCCTAAGGCAGTAGCTCTGTCCACTACTGAGGCAGAAAAGGTGGTAAATGTTTTGTTAGAGATTTTAACCAGGGTAAGTTTCCCAAAAGAAATACTGAGTGACAAAGGTGCCAGTTTTCAAGTCAGACCTGCTGGCTCGTCTGTGGAACTATTGTGGGGGTGAAGCACCTAAGACCACCCCCTACCATCCCCAAACTAATATTCTTGTTGAGAGGTTAAACTCTACACTTATGCCAATGCTACAGGCATTTGTAGACCAGTTTAACAGGGAGTGGGGCAGATATTTGCCCCATCTGTTGTTTGCTTACAGAGAGGTGCCCCAGGAGCCCACAGGTTTTTCACACTGAGTTGTATGGGCATAGGGTGAGGGTATCTCTAGATTTAATTCGAAATGAGTGGGAGGGTGAGTGTACATCCTACAAGGAGTCTGTTGTGGTATATGTCCTAAACCTCAGGACAAGGCTCAGAGAACTCATGGGCTTGGTCCGGGAGAACCTGGCAGAAGCCCAACAGCAGGAAAAAAGTCTGGTATGACAGGAATGCTCTAGCTAAAAAGAGTATGCTGTAGGCCAGCAAGTAATGGTTCTCATTCCTGTCAGACACAAGCTGCAGGTAGCTTGGGAGGGACCCTACAAGGTGGTAAGGAACATCAGTGATGTTAACAACATGTTAAGGAACATCTGTGATGTTAACAACATGGTAGAACTGGTAGGCAGGAGGCAGGGGCACAAATTGTACCATGTTAACATGATGAAAGCTTACCATGATCGGGAGGCCCTTGTGCTGAGTATTTGCAGTGGATTGCAGGAGGAGTCTGAGGGGGATTTGGTGTACTGCTCTCCTCTTTGAGGCTTTAACTGACACCTCAGTGGAAGGGGTAGCAATATCCCAGCAGCTATCCCTTACACAGGTTTGAGAAATCTGAACAGTGTTACAGGAGTTTGGGGACATGTTCACTGGTAAACCAGGGTGCACCCACGTGGTGCAGCACCATGTGGATACAAGATCCCAAAGGCCTATTAAGCAGGCCTGAGAGAGTCAAACAGACTCGAGTGAGGAGATAAAGAAAATGTTGCAACTAGGGGGTAATTCAGGAGTCCAGCAGTCCCTGGCCCTCCCAGTGGTGCTGGTACCAAAGAAGGATGGCAGCACCACCTTTTGTGTGGATTACAGGAAATTAATTAATCACACAGATTCACATGCTTACCCCATGCCTAGGATGGATGAAGCCATAGAGCAGCTGGGTGGAGCCAAGTATCTTACCATCATTGATGTTAACAAGGGTTACTGGGAGGTGCCCTTGACTCCCAGTGCTAGAGAGAGGTCAGCCTTTGTAACTCCTTTTGGATTGTATGAGTTCACAAAGATGCCCTTTGGGATGAAAAATGCACCATCGACTTTCTAGAGGCTGGTAGATCATATTCTAGCAGAAGATTTTGCCCTTGCTTACATAGATGATATTGCCATCTACAGTCATTCCTGGCAAGAGCACCTTCAGCATGTCATGGAGGTACTGGGCAGACTACAGAGGGCAGAGTTGACCACTTTGGCCAGGAAATGTCAGGTGGGTATGGCAGAGGTCTCCTACCTGGGACAAAGTGGGGAGTGGTAAGGCCAGAACCTGCCAAAGTAGAAGCCATTCAGGTATGGCCTGGCCCTGTTACCAAAAAGCAGGGGAGGGCATTTTTAGGGACAGCAGAGTACTACAGAAAGTTAGTCCCCTATTATAGTACCATAGCTGCTCCCCTCACAAACTTGACAAGTAAAAACAGGCCAGATAAGTTAGTGTGGACTCCAACATGTGAGCAGGCATTCCAGAAGCTTAAAGGAGCTTTGGGAGGACCCCCTGTGTTAGCCTGTCCAGAGTACAGCAAAGAATTTGTTGTGCAGGTGGATGCTTCAAACCATGGGGTGGGGCTGTACTTAGCCAGATTTCTTCAGAGGTAGAAGAGCATTTCTTCAGAGGTAGAAGAGCACCCAGTGGTTTATTTCAGTTGTAGGCTCCAACCCAGGAAGGAATGCTATGCAGGTGCAGAAACGGAATGTCTAGCCATAATGTGGGCACCGCAGAAACTTCAGCCTTATCTGTATGGAAGGAAATTCACTCCCTTAACATGGCCACAGAGCCAGCGAGCAAAATGTCAAGTTACTAAGGTGGAGCCTAGGGTTGCAAGCATATGATATGGCATACCTTCATATGTGCGAAGACTCATTTCCAATGTGCATATCCACGAACCATTTAGCTGAATTCTGTTATGTCGACTTCCCTAAATGTTGTAAAAATATTGAAGTTCAACATTCCTGATCGCTCCACCACTGAAATGAGTGCTACCATGGGTCAAAAAGGTGCTTTGGTTTTCACGGTTTTCAAATTTCACAGTTCACAGTTCACGGCAGCAGCTTCAAAGCTGTGGCCATCAAAATTATGAAGGTATACTGATATAACAGTGTAGCAGCACAATGGGGTTAGCAATGCCAACGCAGATGGGCTCTCAAGGCAGGGAATGGGGTAAGGTATTCCCAGATAGCTCAACCCACTCAAGCAACTTTTCTCAAGGGTTACTTGAAAAACTAGCTTGAATTTTCAGGGGGGGGGGGTTGTGAGGCTGCCTGCCCAGCTAGTTGGAAGTTTGTAAATAATTATGTGTCATTTGTGAATATTAATATGATTTGTATGTTTGTCTTACAAATGTAAGAGAACTATATGTTATGTGTATATTAAACTACTGGTGTAGAAGTGCGTGTTGAGCTATATGTTCTGAACTGAGCTTCAAGACTGTAATCACAGTGTATCCTGCTGGAAAAGAACAGAGTTAACTTACAAACTCTAAGAAAATAAGTGACTAGCTTTATGTTCGTGTTTATCTTAGTTTCAAGGCAGCTATTAGACACAATGTCTACAGCTAGAAGTTCTTTCGATTGTCTAGAAACCGAACAGGTTTCAAATGTAAAAGTGTTTAACTGTTTTATGACTTCCAGTTCTAGGCAAACTTCTGAGAGCACACACATACTAAATTTTAAGCTTCTGTTAGCCTGGCAGGTGACAAGAGCGATGTCATCCAGTTGACCCAGCAGTGATGTTTTGATATTAATTTAAGAACCGTCTATCAGAGAAAGTTTGTGCATTTTGTATTTGCCTTTGGACCTAGAAACATCCTCTCATCAGCACTTCTGCCTTGCTAATAGTAAGTACTAGATGTACTAGATTATAGTAATCTCTCAGAGATGGATATTGATACAGTAAGATTAGTTTAGATGTTTTCTGTATTTATGCGACTGTCCTGCAATGTTGTTTTAAAATATTTCCTGTGATTCTGAACTCTGTTGTCACTGTATTGAGTATTGTCTTTTTTTATTTATTATTAAATATATTTAAATTTTTAATTGTGGATGGTTTGTTTAGAGGTATTTAAGTTCTTAAAGTACTTGCATATGTATTTGGTGACACTGTATAGGCCACTCCAGTAGCCCTAAAAGTCTTGGTCACACATACCATTTTGATAATAGTAACATCACATAGGATCGGTCACTCTTTGGTAAGGGCCTTATAGTAGCTGATAAGTAAGTGTGGTTGGTGGCAGTGATAACTACCTTATAGTTGGGCAGAAGGGGGAATAGCTAGCAAACTTGTGCCAGGCTTCCCCAGGAGTGTCTGTGTGTTTGTATATAAATGAAATCTCTGTGTGTGTGTGTGTGTGTGTGTGTGTGTGTGTGTGTGTGTGTGTGTGTGTGTGTGTGTGTGTCAGCTACTTGGTCAGGGACACGAAGCACTGGTTAGACAGAGAGGATGCTGGAGATTTTAGCTTGACCACTCGGTTGAGATCTTAATCCTATAGTTGTGCCAGTGGGAAGTGTTATTGGGGAACTGGAAAAAAGAGGCAGAAACCAGCACCAGACTGACTGTGATCTCAGTGTGATCTTAAGGGAAATTGTACTTTACTGTGTGTGTACTTGTCATCCTCCCAATGTGCATGTCTCTCACTGGTGCTAGTGGTGAGGACTGAGGCTCCTTGATTACTGGGCCAGTGCAGGGGCATCACAGACACTAACATTACCTTTGATCACCATGTCTCATCAATGGTAAGAATGGCGTTCTACATTGCTCTCATCTCATACGTAAGGGCATTGCCACCAGAAAAAAAAAAGAAGTTATAACCTCCCTGTACTCTTCCCTCATCAGGCCAATAATTGGAGTACAATGCCCCTTTTAGTATGCATCTTTCCAAGCACCTGCAGAAATTGGAGAAACCACAAAGGTTCCTCACAAGGAAAATGCAAGGTCTTCAGCATCTGTCCTATGAGGATCATCTGATCACTGTCACTTTATTCGGTTTCATACATACTACTCAGTGGCGATCTCTGCCTTACATATAAGGCAATCTTTGACCCTGGTGTGAAGATATGTGAAGGCTGCCAGCTTAGCTAAATAGAATTATAATTCTGTCATTGTAAATATGAATATAATCCACAGGCTTGTCCTCTTAAATGTAAGAAAACAGTGTTAAATGTTGAACTTCGAAAATGTAACCACAGTGCACTCTGCTGGAAGAAAGCTGATAAGTCGAGCATTGCATGACTGATCTCAAAGCTCGGAGACAATGTCTGGGCTGAGGAATTCCGTCTATTGTTTCGAGACCAGAGCTAATTGCTAGATTTTACATATATAATGTATTTTATTGCTGTAGTTTCCTGGCCAGGTGCAAGATCAAAGAAATTTTAAAACTCTGAGTTTCTGTTAGCCTGGAAATCAGAAAAGAATGATGTAATCTAAAATGAATCAGCAGTGATGAGGTCAGCCTTTGTGACTCCTTTTGGCTTGTATGAGTTCACAAAGATGCCCTTTGGGATGAAAAATGCCCCAGCAACTTTCCAGAGGCTGGTAGATCATATCCTAGCAGCAGCAAGAGAGTTTGCCCTTGCTTATCTAGATGATATTGCCATCTACAGCCATTCCTGGAAAGAGCACTTTCAACACATCAGGGAGTTGCTGGGCAGACTACAGAGGGAAGGGTTGACCATTAAGCCCAGCAAATGTCAGGTGGGTATGGCAGAGGTCTCCTTCCTGGGACATAGAGTGGGGAGTGGTAAGATCAGTATAGAACCTGCCAAAGCAGAAGACATTCAATCATGGCCTGCACCTGTTACCAAAAAGCAGGTGAGGGCATTATTAGGGACAGCAGGGTACTACAGAAGTTTTTTTCCCAGTTATAGTACCATAGCTGCTCCATCACAGACCTAACAAGAAAAAACAGGCCAGATAAGGTAGTGTGGATCCCCACATGTGAGCAGCCATTCCAGAAGCTTTGGGAGGACCCCCCCGTGTTAGCCAGTCCAGATTACAGCAAAAAATTTGTTGTGAAGGTGGATGCTTCGAACCATGGGGTGGGGGCTGTACATATCAGATTTCTTCAGTGAGAGAAGAGCAACCAGTGATTTATCTCAGTTGTAGGCTTCAACCCAGGGTGGAATGCGATGCAACTATAGAAAAGGAATGTCTACCCATAATGTGGGTACTGCAGAAACTTCAGCCTTATCTGTATGGAAGGAAATTCACTGTAGTTACAGATCACAATCCCCTAACATGGTTACACCAAGCCAGCCAGCAAAATGCCAAGTTGGTAAGATGGAGCCTAGGGTTGCAAGCATATATGCCAGTGCAGCACTGCAGTGGGGTTAGCAATGCCAATGCTAATGGGCTCTCAAGACAGGGAATGGGGTAAGGTATACTCAGATTGACCTAACCCTCTCAAGCAATGTTTTTCAAGTGTCACTTGAAAAACTAGCTTGAGTTCTCTGGGGGGAAATAAATTAATATGTGATTCCCATGCATTGGCCCAGTAATCATGTAGCATCAATCCTCACCATTAACACCAGTGAGGGGCATCCACATTGGGAAGGATAACAAATACACACACAGTAAAGTACAATTACCCTTAAGAGCACACAAGAGATCACAGTCAGTCAGAGGCCGTGTTTTCCCTTTCTCTCCAGATCCCCAATAAGACTCCCCACTGGCACAGCTATAGGGTACATATCTCAGCTGAGTAGTCAAGCCAAAACCTGCAGTGCCCTCTGTCCAACTAATGCTTCATGTCCCTGCTCAAGTAGCTGACATGCACACACTTTGAGATTTGATTTATATACAAGCACACAGACACTCCTGGGGAAGGCTTGCACAGGTTATCCAGCTATACCCTCTTCTGCCAGGCTATAAGGTAGCCATCACTGCCACCAACTACTCTCATCAGCTACTAAAAGGCCCTTCCCAAAGGGTGTCCAATTATTACTGTGCAATATTATTATCCAATTAGTAAGTGTGACGAACAGCAAGGCTTACTTGGAGTGGCTTTGTACAGTATCATTATACACATGGAATGTACTCTAGAGCTTAAATTATCTCTACACAAAACAGCCACAATTGAAAGGTTTAAAGAAATATTCAATAATAAATAACACAAGACAAATCTTCTCAATTCAGTGCTAGTCAAGTGTTCAGAGAAAACAGGAAAATGCTTACAACAATACTGTAGAATAGTCTGACATAAATGTAGAAAACAGCTAGACTAAATCTGAGAGCAATCACAGTTCTAAATAAACTTACATATAGAGCAAAGGAGAGCACTGGTGAGTAGATGTTCTTTAGACAAAATCCCAAATGCTCTGATTCTCTCTCGCTTAAAAATAATACACAACTACTCGCTCATTTTAGATTACAGCATTCTGTTCTGGTTCCCAGGCTAACAGAAACTCAAGAGTTTTAACATTTCTTTGATCTTGCACCTGGCTAAGAAACTACAGCAACAAAAGTCATTATGTAAAATCCAGCAATTAACTCTGGTCTCGAAACAATAGAAGGAATTCCTCAGCCCAGACATTATGTCTCAGAGCTTTGAGATCAAACAGTCATACAATGCTTGACTTATCAGCTTTCTTCCATTAGAGTGCACTGTGGTTACATTTTTGAAGTTCAACATTTAACACAGTTTTCTTACATTTAAGAGGACAAGCCTGTGGATTATATTCATATTTACAATGACACAGAATTATCTACAAAATTCAATCTAGCTAGGCTGGCAGCCTTCACATATCTTCACACCTGGTTTATTGGAAATGCTGCATAACTGTAAGTCAAATAGTACACTGGTTACTTGCTCTAATGGCCTTAAGCTGGTATATGACATTAATAGAACCTGTTGGAGGGACAGATTTGTCTCCCAGAGGTTACCACACCTTTGAAACAGACTACCACTTCATGTCAAGCATAGCACGTCATTGGCCCTCTTCAAGTGCAATCTGGACAATTATATGGGTAACCATAAATTCACCCCAGGGCTCCGCCTATATCCCTCTTGTACAGGGGTGATGTGTTGATCATGGAAATAAGGGTAAAACTTGGCTGGGCATGTAAGGGCCCTAGGGTCATTAGCCTAGTAACCTCCTATGATATGATCCTATGACAGATGAACACTGTTTAGGACAGTGAACAAGTTATGAAGATTAGTTTCTTATAACTTTACTTCATTGAACTAAAATGTTAATAGGTTGTAAAATAGTGTTAGGAGATTCTAATTTGAATATCAAATATCAAAACACTTAAATATTCACATTTATGCCCAGCTTAACTATGAAAATATGAAGGAAAAATATTCAGGCTGTTAAATAACTTTCAGTAGTTCACGGAGATGTTTGAAGAAGCAGCCACAGTTTGAAAAGAGCAACAAGAAAATGGTTCAAGAACATAATCACATAATTCAAAGATGGAAGGACAGTACTTGAAACCTAACAGCTAAATAAGTTCAGAACGGGAAGACTGAAAACATAGCAGCCATTCAAAAAAATCACAAGTCATCTGACAAATTTTCCTTGCTGCTTGGAATTTTGTCAAATGTACACAACAACTTTTAAAAAGAGGGGACAAAATAATTGAACACCTACCACAGCCACAAGCCATCATAAATGGTAACTGTCTAAAGACATCTGCCAAACAGGTGCCAAGAAGGATATTAGACAGCAAACTAGGATTGGAAAAGCAAGCAGGTGATACTGCAGACCAGCAGCATGACACATCAACAAAGATCTGCCAACTCTGCCAAAGCCCTGGCTGAAAACGGTATCAAGTAACATTTTTCATAGCCCAGATCCAAGGCGGTTAAATTCACATTCTGCTTCCAATGATACTTTAATATTCAGTACTGGAGTTTTGGACCAATATTTAAAATCAGCATACAGTAAGAGTAAAATATTTATACAATGACTTCTCATTAGTATTTAAAAAATGTGCATGCTGATCGGGCACGCTGGTTGGGCTGAGCATTGTAAGTCGAGCATATACCAATAGAAGAAAGTCCATCTGCTGAAATACCATTGTACAGCCAGACTTATTGATATTCTACAGTGACAGACCAAATGAAAGAAAAATTCAGATACTTTCAGGTACATTTCTGTTTCTTTAGGTTTTCATATTTTCCTTTTATTTCTGCAGACTCTGGGCAGACTGTCATACCTCTAAACTGTGTGGATTTTCAGAGAATGTCCATATTCTTGCCTCATATTAAAATAAAAAAAAAAAAGAAAATTCTTTTTACTCCATTGCTTCTGTTGAAAAGTACTGATGTACTGTGCAAACTTGGGAACGCAAGCCCTATATGCATGCACAGCATTTATTTACTTATTTGACATTTCGTTACCAGGAAAGTCCGACTGGGTAAGAAACTCATTTTCAGCAGTTCCAATACAAAGAAATAAAGTTTTACAATACTGCAAAAAAGCAAAAGCACATGTCAAAAGAGTCAAATATACATATACATATACATATATATACAAATATACATATATATACACAAATATATATATATATACAAATATATATATATATTAGTATATATATATATATATATATATATATATATATATATTTTTTTTTTTTTACATATAATGGAAAACTAGCATTTCTAAAAATAAAATAAAAAAGCTTACAGTTTACAAAGAAGACTATTATTCATTAAAACAGACAGCTTACATAGGATGTTTGTGGAACATGGCAGACAGGTTATTCATGTATGGTTAAGGTGAGTTAGATAAGTTGGTAATAAGAAATTATATAAATGGTCAGGATAATGGAGTTGGTTCAGAGATCGTTAGTTATTGGTAGAAGTGGCAGAGAAATGCAGGTGAAGATAGGGATGTTGAAGGTGATGGGGAGTGTTGGGAGCAATGGAAGGGTGTCAAAGGATAGACATAAGTGAGGAGATGAGAAATTAAGACAGGAATTCAGTAGGAAAAGGTCAGTAGAGGCATCAGCATGGGAGTTGTTGAATAGGCAGGACAGAGTAGGTTAGGAGGGTTATGGCCTGGACAAGGATTAAGGGATTTAATACTAATGAGAGCTGCAGTAGAGAGAAAGAGGTGGAAGACAGGAAGCAGGATGGGACAAAACGGAGTAACGTGGTTGATCTAGGGTAAGTTAAAGGGGTAGGAGTCGGTCTGAATTGATACAGGGACAGATACGTGACCCGAGTATGTGACCTGAGTAAGAAGTCTTCTTGAGGTTTAAAGTAGTTCTGATATCCAAGGGGAGTGAGTGTGTCCCATAGTTTGTCACAAAGTAGGAGTAAAGGCATTGACCAGCAGTTTTATTAGGTTTAGTTAGAAGCTGTTTGTCTTTGGAACAAATATCACAGCCATGTGTGTAGAGATGAAGTGCTGAATTTAAAGCAGGACAGACATCAGGACTGTAGATGATTTTATGGGCCATAGCTAGATGGAGGTTTAGATGTGGAAGTTCTAACCAGTTAAGGTGGGTGAGAGCAGAGCAATGTGGTTTGTAATAAGACAAGTCTGTTGCAAATTTTGCATTTTAGTGTAGCTGAATTAGAGCTTATTTTTTAGTGTTTTCTGAAGGTTGATTAAAATGAGGGCACCATAAAGTAAGGAGGGTGGCAGGTAGTTGTGTCAATGAAGTGCTTGTCCCAGTAGAGCATCCCTAGCTTGAGGTGTTTTTTTTTTTTTATAGCGTTATGTACATGAAGGTCAAAGGTAAGTTGATTATCGATTGTTATTCCTAGTAACTTGGTATATCAGACCACTTCAATTTCTGTGTCATTTAAGGGAAATATATTAAAATCTGTTGAGAGGCCTTGGTGTAAAAAGAAAGTTTAGTTTTGTTGGGACTGAGCAATAGTTGAGCATTATTGAGCCAGGTCTCAATGGAGGAGAATGCAGTTTGTGTTATTTGTCTAAGGTGAGCTGTGTTGGTAGAAGAGATGATGGTAGCATCATTGGTATGTTGGACTAGAAAACTTTGACAGGAGGCAGTATGGAGATTATTGATAAAGGTATTGAAGAGGAGTGGTCCAGGATGGAACCTTGTGGAACTCCTGTTTTGTTGGTCAGATATTGCGAGAGACAGCCTTGCCATTTTACACACTGTTGTTTACAGGATAGGTAGCTAGAAAAACACAACAAAGAAGGTTGAGAAAGACCAAAGGGAGCTCCTGTAAAAGTTTTGGATGTGAGACAGTATCTTAGGATTTTGAAAGATCAAGAAACAGTGCTGAGGTTAATTGGCTGGAGTTTTTTACTTTATTGAGAGTGTCTGTGAAAGATAGTAATGCTGCTGTTGTACAATGTGCTGGTCTAAAGCTGTGCTGGGTGGATGTTGGAAGAATGTTGTAGATAAGGTGGTCAAGGAGTTATGTACACATTTTTCTAATATTTTGGTGAGAGGAGATAGGATGGCAATGGGGTGGTAGAGAAGTCATTAGATTTTCCAACTTTGCCTGGGGGGGGGGGGGTTATGACGGATTCTTTTTTCCAGTGGGAGGGGACATGCGATTCTAAGATAGATCTGTTGATGATAATACTAACTGGGTAGGCAATGGCGTCAGCAGAAAGTTTCAAGTATTTGGCTGGGAGGTTATCAATGGAAGGAGAGCAGGATTTTATTTTGTGAAGGTTACATATGTGGCTAACAGATGCAGGTTGCAGTGAGAAGTTTGTAGGTTTAGGGCTGTTGGTGTTTTGGGATGAGAGATGGATGAATAATAGGTGGTGGTGTGTGAGAGAGGGGAGAGTTGAAATTATTTGCAGAGTTGGGACTGGGGATTGCTAGGAGTATTGACTAAGCTAGTTATCCTTTCTGTAAAGTGAGAATTAAAATATTCTGCAATTTGAGATGGAAACTTGTCTGTAGTTGGGCTGTAGTACATAAGAAAATGAGAAAGAACAGGGAAACAATTCTGGGGAAAACTGTAGCACCATTATACAAAGACATTATTTAAGAAAGGTAAGCAATTTCATAAATAATGTCATTGTATAATGGCAATAACTCATTCCTGGGTGTGGGTTATGATGGATTTACACAAGGGTGCCTTTGTTTGATCACTCTGGCTTCACCCTCATGATTAAACCACATCAACTCTGGGTAAATCCATCATTACCCCCACACACAAGGTTCAAATGACAAACTCACCACCGTAACAGGAAGAGGCAAGCAAAAACTGAGGGTAATGCTACTCAATGCTAGAAGTCTAAATCTCAAAATGCACTCACTCGAGACACTCCTTAAAATGAAGAACATCGATATCTGTGCAGTGACTGAGACCTGGTTCAAGGCTCCAGAGAGCATCCCTGCACTACCAGGCTATAACTTCTACCACACTTTTCGGCCATGTAACCTGGACCGGAACACCAAAGGCAGAGGTGTGTCCATATTCATTAAGGATATCCACACCTCCAGGCTAGTTGCTCAGCATAATTCATCCAAGGTTATCCAAGTGCAACTAACTCTAGACAAAACTGCAATACAAATTGTAGCTTGCTACAGATCCCCCACCATGCCCAAAGATTCCCACTCCTCTTTTCTTGATGTACTGGAAAATATTAGGGTTCAACCAAACACCCTAATAATGGGCGATTTCAACTAACCCACCATTAACTGGGAAAACTACTCATGTACCAACTCCCTTCACATAACGCTTTCTGGAATTCATAAACTCCAATGCCCTGGATCAACTTATTCACACCCCCATCAGGGGCAACAATATCCTAGACCTAGTCATTATCAACATGAGTGACTGGTGTTTCATACCTGAAGTCAACTCCTCGTTGGTCCGATCCGACCATAAGCTAATCACCCTCCCTCATTAAGGAAACCATGGTAAAAAAAATTCTCCAAAGCCAATTTCATGCTTCTTAAGACAGAAGCAGTGAACTTCATGACACCCATGCAGATGGACAATACAGTTAAGACTGCTGAATCCTACACAAATTCACTCTATAAGCACTTACACGAGTGCATGGATCGTGCTTTCCCAAACAGAACCAAGACACTATCCTCCAAAAAAAGGAAGCCAATTTGGTGGTCCCCTGCCATAAACAAACTGTACAACAGAAGGAAGAAATTGTTGCAAAAGAGAGTAAAATCCCATGAGCGGAGGAGCTCCTGGTCAGCCTCAGTAAGAAGTTGAGATCCCTTATAAGATCCTCCAAAGCTAGCTACAAAAACAAAATTGCCACCGATTCTAAGGACAACCACAAAGCATTCTATAGCTATGTCAAGAATCTCAGTGGCAACACCCAGATCTGCTCTGAGTTGCAGCACAATGGCACGAAAATTATAGGTTCAGTGCTAACTTTACTCCCCCCTCATCCCCTAAAGGGCTCATATCTATACAGGAAGAATGCAGAGTCCCTGTAATCACAACTATGCAGGTAAAAGCTGCACTCTCTAAAACCAAAAACACCGCACCCATGGGACCGGACAACATCCCAGGCTGCATTTTACATGAACTTCAGAACGAACTGGCTGCCCACCTAAGCACCATGTTCAATCGTAGCCTCACATCAGGCTTTGTGCCCACTGAATGGTGTACAGCAACAGTAATCCCACTCCACAAAGGGGGAGGCACCACTGATCCCGGGAACTATCACCCTATTAGCTGGATGAGCCTGGTCTGCAAGGCCATGGAAAGTATCATCATGGAACTCAAAGACATTGGTAACCTCCAAACTCTGGATCCCACCCAGTTCGGGTTTGTGAAAGACAGGACATGCCTCCTGAACTTGATCAACTTCTTTGAGGCAGTCACCAAAGCCGTAGATGAGGGTAAGGTGGTTCACACAGCCTATCTTGTCCTCACCAAGGCTTTCGACACCATCCCCCATTCTGGAATTGATGCTAAACTCACTAAACTAGGTATAAATCCCTACGTCACAAGATGGATTGCCAAATGGCTCACTAACAGAACCCACACTGTAAAAGTTGCACACTCCAAATCTGACCTCAAACCAGTGGCAAGTGGAGTACCACAGGGTTCAGTCCTGGGACCTCTCCTGTTTTGATATCTACTTCTCTGAAGTACAGGCTAACACAGAAGGCATCTTGCTAATGAAGTTCACAGATGACTGCAAACTAGGAACCATAGTCGAGTCCCCAAATGATGTGGAAATCCTACAGAAGGGCCTCGCTGAGACAGATGCCTGGTGTCAGAGCCATGGCCTCAAGCTCAATGCCATAAAGTGCATGGTCATCCCCTTTGGTAAAAACTCTGTACCCATGAACTACTACATAGACAGCAGTCTACTTAACACTGAATGTGTGATAAGAGACCTTGGGGACCCAGGTGGACAGTAGTCTGTCCATTGATAGTCACATCGCAACAGTAGTCAGGAAGTCCTTCTACGTGGCACACCTCATTATAAAAGGGTTCTCATCCAGGACAAAAAAAGAGATCATTGTTCCCCTCTACACTCATTAGACCCATTATAGAGTACAATGCTCCTTTTGGAATGTACCTCACAAGACATCTGCAGTAGCTGGAAAGGCCACAGAAGTATCTCACAAAGAGGATTACTGGCCTCAAACAGATGCCCTACACTGACCTACTCAAAAATCTCCAGCTTTATGCCGTAGCATATCATCTTCTCCGAGGTCATCTCTGCCTAACATATAAAGCTATGTCAAACCCAGAGCTGTTGGACATGCTACACCTAAAGAAATCCCAATCCCTCTGAACTACACGGTCTAGGGACTTAAACCTTGTCACCACAACAAACAGGATATGCTGGAGGGATGGATTCCTGTCCCAGAGACTTCCCATACTCTGGAACAGGCTACCCATCTATGTCAAGTAAAGTTCTTCATTAGCACTCTTCAAGAAAAATCTTGATGAGTGGATGGGAAATAGGAAATACACCCTGGGGATCACTTCTGTGTCTCTGCTCGACAGTGGCACTGGAAAATAACTTTTTTGGGTGGCGTAAGCTAGAGAACCTTGTTGGCGTATGTAGGCCCTCGGGCCAATAGCCTAGTACCTACCTATGAACAGTCCTGGTTTATTGCTTAAGAATATCTCCTCCAATTTAACAATTTATGTAATGTTGGAATGAATAACTGTTAAAAGAGAAAATGTATGTGTAATGCACGAATATGACAAATGTTAACATGTTATTTTTCTATTTAGTAAATGTGTTTAAAAAGCCAGAGGGAAGAGGCTGTTAAGACTGTAAGACAGTTATTAATAGAAGTTACACCTCCTGTGATCTTGCACACTAAACACCGATAAGGAGCAATACAAGACCATAAGAGTGGAACTAGATCAAGCACAATTTTTGTACACATGAAATAAACTTTGATGCTTATGAATTATCATTGCAGTAAAATACTATATACATAACAAAAAATAATAACTACCAAAGTCTGTTTTCTAAAGGGGTTCCAAGTGCACTTTTAAAGCACATAATATCCAGCTTTCCACTGGTGCTTTATTATAAGTAGCTGCATGTATAATTCAGGAAGCATTTCTGTATGCATTTCACTTTTGTCTCTGCACTAGCCAACTATTATCACCAGCTAGTCTCAACCTCTAAATGCA
The DNA here is from genome assembly GCF_019279795.1 of Protopterus annectens. Classification (NCBI taxonomy): domain Eukaryota; kingdom Metazoa; phylum Chordata; order Ceratodontiformes; family Protopteridae; genus Protopterus; species Protopterus annectens. The sequence goes on from NC_056747.1 coordinate 261,053,723, forward strand.
AGAAATCTGGACAAAGCTAAAAATAATGGGGAGACGAAGGCCAAAAAATAGTAACAATTTTTAAATATTGCTCTTACAAACTAAAGTTGTTAGAAAAACAGGTTTTGTTTTGGCGTGTATTTTCTAATGGGTATGGAGTCTGAATGATTTCCCCTTGCTTAGGGACTTCAGTCCTCGATTTGCCAGAAAAAGTGCAATTATTATGAGTAACAGATAAAAAAAAAATCAGAGGCAAAATTTTGGACAGTTGAGAGGTATGAGCTACTTAAAAATCACTGTAGTATTGTTTTGTGAGGGAACAGACATCTGAGAAGCTGTAGTTAAAAGCATACCTCTCAACCTTTTATTACAGGAAGTCTGGACAAAGCCAAAAAAGAGTGTTGGGGTGGCAAAGGTCCAAAATCAGGGACAGATTTTAAAGTATTGGTTTTACAATATCAGAGTTAATAGAATAACAGGTTTTCCATTACTTACATTTTCTGAAGGATATGAAGGCAGAAACTCAAATGTCTTGAGAGTTAGTGACTTCAATCCTCAATCAGTTGTCGGAAAACCACAAACTGTATGAAGAAAGTACAGTTTTGTACCTACCATAAATGTAGATGTCCGATAGGTATGCATCTGCAGTCATAACATATGGGTTGTCCTGCCTCAGGCAGCCCTTCGGTCAGCCGGATTCCAAAGTCTGGGTCTGGCCTCGGCTGATGTCGCACTTTCCCCAACGTCAGAGCCTCTGGGGTATAAAGGCAGCAGCCGATGACATTTTCCTCAGTTTTTCTTGCCCCAGATGCCAGGTGCCCTCTAGGAAGGCTAAATTTGGATAAATGCTGAAAAGTTCCAAACATTTGTAAATTATATACATGTATAAACAAACAAATACACCATAATAGATTCCCCCAGCTAGCTGAAAGAGGGGTAAGCACCCTAGGAATACCACAGAGGGGAAGGAGGGTGGGTAATCCTGACTGCAGATGCATACCTATTGGACATCTACATTTATGGTAGGTACAAAACTGTACTATGTCCTTCAAGGATGCATCTGCAGTCATAACATATGGGTAGAATACCATAGCCAATCTGGGGGAGGGGGTACTAAGAGAAGGATGGTGTAGTTAAGATCCCCTGCAGTACTGCAGTTGCAAACCCTGCTCGGGATCTGGAGTATAAAGGTAGATTGTAATGCTTGGCAAATGTATGCACGGAGCTCCAAGTAGCAGCTTCTAAAATGTCCTTGGTAGCCACCCCTCGTAGGAAAGCTGTAATGGTGGCTGTGGCCCTTGTGGAGTGAGGCCTGATATTTTCAGGAGCTGTCTTTCCATGAAAGGAGTAACAAAAGCGAATGCAATTTCCTATCCATTTTGAAATTGTCTGTTTGGAAATTGCTCTTCCTTGCACCCCTGTTGCATATGCTACAAGTTGGTCAGTTTTTCTGCTAGTTTTTGTTCTGTCCAAATAGTAGCGTAGTTGTCTGTGTATATCCAAGGTGTGCAAAAGTTTTTCCCCTTTGTTCTGTGGGTTAGGGAAGAACATTGGCAAGTGAATAGCTTGGTTCAAGGATACCCTAGATACCACCTTTGGCATGAAAGTAGGATTGGTTCTTAGTGACACTCTATCCTGGTGAAAGATAAGAAAAGGCTGCACTGCCATTAATGCCTGTAACTCAGATACTCTTCTTGCTGAAGTGATTGCTAGAAGGAAAGCAGTTTTCCCAAGATAAGAACTGTAGGTCTGCTGATGCTGCTGGTTCAAAGGGAGGTAGAGTCAGTTTTTCCAGCACAAAATTGAGATCCCATGCAGGTAGAGGGGGTCTTCTTGGAGGTTTAACATTTTTGATCCCTCTCAAAAATTGCCTGAGAAGAGGGTGTGAGAAGATAGGTGGATCCATATTGTATTCTGCTGAAATTGCTGAAGCATGAATCTTAATGGAAGAATAAGACAGGCCATTGTGGAACAATTCTGCTAAGTATTCAAGGATGTGTGCTAGGTTTGCCACTGTGACATCTGTGCCCTTTGATGTGCTCCAAATAAGAAATCTCTTCCATTTAGCTGAGTATGTCTTCCTTGTGGAAGGTCGGTGAGCCTCCAGGATAATGTCCTTCACCCTCTGAGATAAAACAGTTTGGTTGGGTTTTAAGGAATTTTCCAGGCAGTTAGCCGTAATGTTTTCAAGTTGGGATGCAGGGTCTTGAAAATGTTCTGCGTTAGAAGAAGAGGCCATTGAGGAAGAGGCCATGAATTTGCCTGAGACATGCTTCTCAGTAGTGGGTACCAGTGTTGTCTTGGCCAGTTCGGAGCTATTAGTATCACTTTTGGCTGTTCCTCCCTGATCTTCAATAGAACCTTGTACATCAATGGGAGAGGTGGAAAGGCATATACTGTTAGGGCATTCCAGCTGAAAGAGAGAGAGTCCACCCTCCATGCTTGTGGGTGGTATGTCCTTGAGCAGAATGTCTTCAGTTGGTGGTTGAGTGGGGAGGTGAACAGATCTATCTCTGGCATTCCCCATGTCTTTTTTATAGGTTTGAAGATGTCTGGGTGCAGCATCCATTCGTGTGCATCCATGGTAGTTCTGCTTAAGCTGTCTGCTAGTGCATTTTCTTTTCCTGGTACGAATTTGGCCTGCAGCTGGATATTGAGATTCAGACATAGGCTCCACAGATTCATAGCCATCCGGCATAGAGGGTAGGAATGTGTGCCTCCCTGTTTGTTTATGTACCACATGACCGTGGTGTAGTCTGTCCTTATTAACAGATGTCCTTGTTGGAGGAAGGGTCTGAATGCCTCGATTGCATGCCTCACTGCCAGCATTTCCTTTTGGTTTATGTGCATGCTTAGCTGCCCTTGAGGACATAGGCCTTGGATACATTTGTCCTCCATGTGTGCTCCCCATCCTCAGTCTGAGGCGTCCGTGGTGATGGTTTGGCTTGTTTTTGGTTTGTTGAAAGGCAACCCTCTGTTGGACTGGCAGGCCTGAGCCCACCATAGGAATTCCTTTTGAAGGCATGGAATGATTGGTATCATGGTTTCTAGACTGTGACTGTGTTGAGACTATACATTCCTTAGGTACCATTGTAATTTCCTCATATGCAACCTGGCATGTGGGATTAAAATTATGCAGGATGCCATGTAACCCAGGGCCTGCAGGACTTTCCTTGCAGTAAGCTGAGTTTGTCTTGTCAGAATCATGAAGTAATCTGGAAGTTGTTTTTGTTTTTCTTCTGTGAGAAAAGCCATCTGGGTGATTGTGTCCAGATCCGCACCCAAAAAGGTTATCCTTTGGGATGGTACTAGTCTTGACTTTTGGATGTTGACTGTGTATCCCAAGGTCTGTAGCAGGTGTATGGCATAAGCCAAGTCCTTTAACAATTTTTGCTTGTTGTCCGCTTGTATTAGGCAGTCATCCAGGTATGGATAAATTTGAATTCCCTGAAGTCTGCAGTGCGCATTTCGTGAATACTCTGGGTGCAGTAGATAAGCCAAAGGGCAATGCTGAGAATTGATAATGCTCTGATCCTGCAAGAAATCTGAGGTGCCTTCTGCAATCTGGTCGGATAGGGACGTGCAGGTATGCCTCCTTGAGATCTAGAGTCACCAGCCAAGACTCCTTGCCCAACATGGGAAGAAGTTGCTGTAGGGTCAGCATTTTGAATTTTGGCACAATGAGATAAGTGTTCAGTGCGGACAGGTCGAGTATAGGCCTCCATTGGTTTTCTTTTCTTGGCACAAGGAATAGTCTGGAGTAAAATCCTTGGCCTTGTTCTGTAGATGGTACCCTTTCTATAGCTTTCATCTGAAGTAACTTGCTGATTTGTCTTAAAGCCTCTGCCTTCTGGTTTGGTGGAAAGTTTGGCATTCCGCCTCTCTTTGGCAAAGTATGGAAGTGAAACCTGTATCCTTTGTCTATTATTTGCAATGCCCATGTATCCTTTGTAATGCAATGCCAGTTTTTCGAGAATAAAGCCAGCTTTCCGCCCAAGGGTGCTTCCAGTTGATCCCTGGTAGGTGGAATCAGAGTCAAGTCATTGTGTCTGTCCTGTAGTAGTGGTAGTAGTTGTAGCTGTTGCACTACTCCTCTGGTTGGCAGGCTGCCACTGACAGCCTCTGTAGGGGCCCTTGGATTGACCTCTGCCTCTAGGGCACCTGTATCTGCCTCTCTGTGCTCTGGAGGAATCTGGAAAGGACCAATTCTTTGTAGGCCAGTTTCTACTAAACCTCGGAGGTTGAACTTGCAGGAAATCTTTAACTGTTTGCACAGATTTTGCTTTTTCTTCAACCTTCTTTAGAATCTCCTGTGCAGGGGAGCCAAATAAATGCTGTTTCTCCATTGGAGCATCGAGGAGTTTAGCCTTGACCTGGTCTGACAAAGATTGCTCCTTCAGCCAGGCATGCCTACGAATTACTGCCCCAGTCATAGCTGATCTAAATGAAGCCTCCAGTGCATCATAGCCACATTTTAAGAAATGATTACTGACCTGTTGTGAGTTGTGTACCAAATCCTGAAGGGATTTACGGTCTAAGGGTTCAGGTGAAGAAAGTTTCTTATTTAGCTGATCTAACAAAAATTCTTGGTACTGTATCATATGGAATTGACAGTTTAATGCCCTGGCAGAAAGAGTAGCAGATGTATAAACCTTTTTTCCCCATCTCTAATGCTCTAGACTCTCTTTCAGAGGGTAGGGGATTTTTGGCAGTAGCGGTTGCAACCCCTTTAGGGCCCTGAGAAATAGTTTCTGGGTCTGCAGCATGGGCTTTATACAGGTGGAAGTGAGAATCCAGGACCCTGTAATATCTGTCAGGTTTGGCGGGGGCCGGAGGAAGAGAATCAGGTGCAGTACTGACATCATTGTACACATCATCAATTACAGTTAGAACCGGAGGTATAGCTAAGGGCCTATGCTGGGGCAAATGCAAAAAGGTCCTTAATCTTTTTCTAGAATCAGAGAAATCCTGACCCTGCCATTGAAAGTGTTCTCTCATGGAGTGTAAAGGTCTCCCCAAAGGAAAATTCTTCAGGGGGGGAGGCTGAAGGGATAGATTCTTCTGCATCTGACTCCTCAGAAGGCGAGTAGACCCCTTCCTGGTGGTCTGACAAATCAGATCCATCCGTGGAGTAATCTGAGGAGTGAGGTTCAGAGGGGTCAGCCCTGGGCCTTTTGTCTGGAGGAGGCTGGGAGGCCCTGTCTGGGTGAGGTTGGGAACCCCTAATTAAGTAGATAAGGTCCTCAGCAAGACTGAGGATCTGAAAACTAGAGGAAGGCCTCTGGGATGTAGATTTGGCAGGCAAAGCTTTTGAAAGTTTGGTAGCTTTAGCCCTGGAGAAGGCCTTAATAGACATAGAAGCTGGGGGCCTAGCTGCCCCAAGTGCAGAAGTAGAAATGTCCAAAAGGTATGGTGTCGGACAAATCCTGAACACTAGCTTCGGTAGGGAGTTCTGAAGCCGACTCAGCCGGGTCCTCTCTGGCCTCGGTGGTTGGAGGTATGGTTTCGGTAGTAGGAATAGCCGTGGACTCAGTTTCAGCCGAAACAGAGACACTCACGGTAGGCCTAGCCGTGGTTTCAGCCGAAACCGCGGGCCGCGAGTGTCGGTCCTTTTCCTTGCGTTTTTTGACCATATGCGTAGTCGGAGTCTCCGACGGCATTTTATAAGAAAAATCGGTTCCAAAAAACTCCTCTGCAAACTCCGATCGACGTCTAAGAGTCCGTCGGTTGAAGGAAGCACAGGCTAAACAAGCTGATACGTCGTGGTCTGGGCCTAAGCAAGGAAGGCAGTAAGAATGGAAATCCTTATGAGGTATTTGTTTCCCACAAGTTAAACAATTATTTACTTTGTCTGACATCAGCTGAGGCAAGAAAGAGTCCCCAACGGGGTACTTAGCTTTTTTTGAAGTCTTCGGTAGCTGAAATCTCTGGATCTGACCGACCGGCACTTGCAAACAGCTTCTGCTTCGGGCACCGCGCGGCAAGAAAGACTGAGGAAAATGGCGTCGGCTGCTGCCTTTATACCCAGAAGCTCTGACGTCGGGGAAAGTGCGACATCAGCTGAGGCCAGACCCAGACTTTGGAATCCGGCCGACCGAAGGGCTGCCTGAGGCAGGACAACCCATATGTTATGACTGCAGATGCATCCTTGAAGGACATCAGGCCTCCAAATAGGAGGCAAAAATCTGGACAATTAATAGATACCATGATAAGATGACTTGTTGTTACTCAGTTGTGGACTAGACCTGTGCCCAAATCTTTGTCACACCCCCAGCTTTTTTTTCTGCTTTAATAAAAAAAAAAAAGACTACATCCTTTTTGCCAAATTACATGCACGCACACATACAGCCTTTGTGCTTGGTACTGTTAAAATCATTGTGTGTGTGTGTTTTGTAATGTTGACCTTAAATCACCATGCTGGAGGGAGAGGTTCCTAGCTAAAATAAAATAATTCTCTTAATGGGCCATTCAACAGCTATCTTCAAGCCAGAGTTTCTCGTCTGTCTAATGGCAAAGTGGCTGTCATGGAATGCTGTAGCTTTTGGGCTCAAATGAGCGCTAATGTTTTCCATTCATACTTCTGATTCTAACAACCCTTTGTGAAACTTTTTGTCAGTCAGCATCAGGATACTACATCCCATTTCTGGTAGTTAGCTTAAGAAGCTTAAGGTTCTTGGATGTCAGTGAGCTACTTCTATGGTACAGGGTTCAATTCTCTCACCTTTCATTTGCCTACTGTGTGACCTAGAGCAATTTACATTAACCAGACAGTGATTTGGGGAAATTGGGAATTTGAATTAGTCTCCTTAGTGGTCTCCTGCACTGCATATGTAGTAATTACCTATGAACCCCATTTTCATACAGCTTGCATTTCATTTGCCATAAAGTGTTATCAGAACTTGTGAAACATTTACTTTGCAGATGCATTTCAGTTTTAAGAATAACTACAAAAATTAACGGTATTATAAGTAATTGGTATATAATGGCTGTTTTAAATTAATGTAAACACTTCTCTTTTGACATAATTAAAAACTTTGTAGCAAACATTATGTCACAACAGATGGCTATTTTTAAACAGATACATTTTTGTCAAGACAGTCACAAATAATGAAGGTTATCACTAGCATAGCTATGCTTGGGGAAAATGTATTACATTATCATGTGCTACTTTTGGTGAAAACTACAAATCATTAAAAAGTCATCGGAGTAAGGTATTTGCATTATATTATCCATCTTTATAATGTGTTTACCTCTAAATCCTGTATTTTCCTTTTCTGAAAAAGTTCTCTTCCTTGCCATTTCATCTGCCTTGTTCTTTGGTTATGTAATATAATAGATGGGCTTTTTATTGTTGAACTTATTTGATTTATGCAGTTAAGAGGGAAGGAAATAGCAGTTAATTGCTGCTTTTTTCCTCCTCTCTTCTCTAATATAAATACACCTACTGCCACTCTGGATTGACTTTTCCCTCCTTTAGCCTGTCTGTCTCCTTCTACTCTCACCCTGAAGTTAACTCTCCTCTACGTTAAAAAATATATATATATATATTCTGTATTTACAATTATACTTGGGTGTTATTTGACTGTATTCTCTTTTTACTTCCATACCTGTACCATTATTGCAAACAATATCACTGTTGTTCTTATTTTACTGATTGTACTACTACCTCTCGACATACTTTGTTTTTGTGTGTTAACATGTCTTTGTATGTAATTAATGTGGAGCTTTTCTCCCCGGGCCTCCACTGAAAATGGGCTCATTTAGGCCCAGTGGACTTCCCTGGTAAGTAAATAAATAAATTTGAACACCAGGATAGCTGGTGTTGCCCCCCCTCCCCCCTTGTGTGATATACTACTGTATTAGCATTAGCAATCTTTAAAACATTCTGGATCAGTATCGACCCCCCCCTTTTTCTCATTTTGTACATGGGTTCAGGATGTCATATCAGCAGTGACCATCACCTGGAGCCATTCTGTATGCTATCTGAAAATCTTTCCACTGTACTATTTGTGTACAAACGAAATGGAATCCCATTTCTGTGATTTAATTTTTGATAGTCATGGATACATGGAACACAGAATAAAACGTATCCAGGATAGGAATCACAAAGCTGTCTGATCTGAGTTTTACAAACTGCAAAAGTAAAAATGTAGAGCATTCATCTGCTGAGTCTTCAGTGGAGTAACATTTATAGTCCCCTAGGGGTGTTTTGGCAATTCTGGCCTCTATAGAAGACCTCATTTTGTTATGCCTCAGGATGGCAAAGTAAATGGTCATATAAAACGGTTTACTATTAAATGCTCAAAAATGACAACCACGAACACTGATTTCCGTGATGCATATCCTCGACTCATACATATTAAGTAGGTCGTAAGGTTGATCCAACAAGATAAGACAACGTTCTGTCAATATTGTGGCAGCTGCCATTGCCAACCATGCTTCATGTCCCTCCCTTGTGTACATCCTTCTGAACGGACGTACACATGAACGTCGAAATTCCAGCTTTTGCTCCTACCATGTTCGAGGAGGACCCCGCCGTGTAACTGAATGTCGACATTTTGATTGTAAACCCATATAAAACATGTGTCTTCCATATTTTGGAGCTATGCATTTTTTAATGACCTTTGTGCTAACCTCCTCCTACATTAAGTATATCACTTTTTTACTGCATTTTCTTTGACTGTTGTTGCTTTCGTAAACGGAGCTTTTGGTACTGCATATTTTACTTTGTTTACATTTCTGACTTTTTACTGTTCCTCTGTCTTGGGAACTGGTTATTTCTGCCTTTTTTCTCTGGTTATGCTGTATTTGTTTTAACATAGCACAATGATTCAATGTTAATCAACATTTGGGATCATTGTGATGTCATGGGTTGCTGTCCATTGCCAGTGAATTTAATTGAGATTTCTTACTTCGTTTTACTGAAGACAGTCTGTTATTGTGATGAAATGTTTTGAACCTGACTAGACTTTCTTTGTTGAAGTCTGAGTCTTCTGTACATCCAGGCTTCTCATTATTATGTAGAGTGCCATGTGTTTCACCTCTTCCACGTTTCTTGTCTGTTTGATTAGAAAAAGGCAGCTGGATTGCTTGTTAAACTGGAAATTGTACCAGCTGGGCTTTCCAAGTTTACTGCAGTACAGTGCTATCCTTTTACCACTGTCTGGAGTACAACTTACTGCTCCATGGTTTTCCATGTTGTATCCTGGTGTTGCAAGTGATGACCACAGAAAGGTATAAAAATAAACTCCTTAGGGCATAATGAATGTGTATTTGAGGCTTCACTCACTATGACCTGTCATCTATTATGCTTTCATGGATGTTTCTTCAAGTTTACGATTGTACTCTATTTCAATCCTCACTTTTCTGAGACTTCCAAGTTTGCTGTAATTTTCTGTATGTTTCTCCCAAATAACTTCGGTGCATTACTGGATATATATCAGCTAATTTTTATGAAATGATTGTGCCTTAACATATCTGAAACATGTGGTATAATTTTCTTTTAACTACTATTTTTTATTAATTTTTTTTTTTTTGGGGGGGGGGGGGTCTACCCTAGGTAGAGTCCAAAAAATGTCACTGGGGATTGGTGTTCAGCTGATGTCTCAAATGTAGTTGGCTTCATTTCCGTCCTTTGTTTCAATCTGAACTGGTAGTCCTTCAATCTCATTAGCCTCTTTTTAGTTGATTTTGAGACTGATTGTCTTAGGTAAGTTATGGTCAGTTATCAAGATATATATTTTTATCAGATATATTTCTAGGCTCATATCCTACTGTTAACTTGTTATGCAAGTAGTTGTTTGGTACCTTTTGTCTAGTCTGTCATCTGTAGTAGGAGTAACTTCCAAAAGTTGATCTTTTCAATGACCCTTTAATCAGTGACTTTTAACTAGTCTATGGCCCTTCCTCTTTTGCATTCAAAGTAACATGTTGCATTGTTTAAATGTTTAAATACGTATGTTTGTTTACTGTATTGTATGGTACTTTAGGTTTAAGCATATATTTTATTTATTTTTATTCATCCTTTGTTGACCAGGTTAGTACCACTAAGCTGGTGGCCTCTTTTCAGGGGAGACTTAAAGTGGCATTTCTATGACTACAGACATTTTGGCCAGGGCATCAAGGAGGTTCCTCTACTCTTTTCAACCTCTGTCATAGGATCTTTTACATCACCCAAGCTACCACCAACTCATGCAGATGGGCTCTCAGTTTTAACATCTCATCCTAAGTATGGCACTCTAAGGAGTGCGGCTGCCTCCTTCAGCTCACCCTAGCTACACTGTCATTGTCACACAAAGCAGACTTTTTTTGGTGTGATGGTATTCCTGTAGTATTCTATTTAACATCAGAGTTGTGTATTATTGTATGAATATACTGTGACTCTTGGTACTTTTCTAGGCCTCTGGCTTGTAAGTGTTTTATAAGTATTGTAATGCTGCTGCCTCTCCCACTGGATATACTGGAAGTATGTACTGGAATCTGTGCATTTGATATCATTAAAAAGGACAATTCCACAGTTAAAAATTCATACTAAAAAAGTGTGTGTGTGTGTGTGTGTGTGTGTGTGTGTGTGTGTGTGTGTGTGTGCACGCGCGCACACATTGTAATTTCCATATTCTGTCACTAGCAGTGTTCTCAGCTGTGTCACTTGTACATTACTTTATTGTGCTTATTTGTTTGTATCTTTCGGCTTTTCCCAGTTAGGGGTCGCCACAGCGGAACTCCGGTCCGCCAATGATTGGTAGTGGATTTTTACGTACCGGGTTACCAGCCCTGACGCACAACCTTCAACAAAGGCACGCCCCATTCACGTATGCCTCCACACAGAAGACGCTCTGAGAATCGAACGTGACAACGTTCTTGCTATGAGGCGACAACGCTACTACATCACTTCTCATCAAGCCATATGTTACTTTCTCGTGTATATAGGTATACATCACTTTTACATCACTGGCAATGGCCATAGTACTTTGAATGGCACCAGTGTGTGTTCTGTACTGGTGCTGAATCTGCTGGAAGGGCATCTGCATTATTTATTTAATTATTTTTTTCCAGTTTGATGACAAGGGAGGTCCACTGGGCTCAGGGAGCCCATTTTCAGTGGGGGCCCGGGGAGAAAAGCTCCACAGTACACAGTTTAGTTACATATACAATCATAGTAAAGAAGACACAATTACAATTTCATATCATACTAGAGGACAGGAATATTTTTTTAGTTACATAGTAATTAAATATTTAGGATGGCAGTGGTAACTTAATTGAGAAGGAGAATAAAGACTTAGAAGGAAAGAGAGAAAAAATGGTGAGTGTTATTTATAATGCATAAAATTACGTTACTTACAATATGTACATTTATGCTAGGTTAGCTTGTACTCGGAGTTAGTCAGGAGTTTAAGGGGTGGATTGCTTATTAGGCTAGGTGGGGAGAATGCAGTTGCATTTCCTGTTAGAAGAAAGGTAGGAATGTAGCTGAGTTTTCAAAGTTTTCACAAGTCCTTAGAGAAGAAGGAAGAGAATTCCATGTTTTAGCCAAGGAAAAGGATAGAAGAAGCTGACCAGCAGGACGATTGGGTTTGCAGACCGTGATTAGGTTTTGATGAGTAAGGTTGAATGATGTTGGTTAGTGCTGGGCACTTAGTAGGTTGAAAAATTAATCTGTGGGCTATAGTAATTTGGAGATACGGTTGAAGAGTTCAAGCCAATTTAACAATTTTTCCCCACCCACAGGCCTTATACTGCTTAAGGTGAAGCTGAATTAACACTCTAGCAGTGTAAAATTTTCATAGGTTCATAGGTTGGTACTAGGCTTATCAGCCCTAGGGCCTATACAAGCCTAGCCATAACAATTCCCTGGCTATTTCTTCCCACACTATTTACTTCCCTGGACCCCTGTCTAGCAGGGCAACTGACGTGATCCCCGGGATGAATTTCCTTTCTCCCATCCAATCATCAAGGTTCCTTTTGAAGAGGACCAAAGAGGCACTCTGCTTGACATGTATGGGCAATCTATTCCAGAGTCTGGGCAGTCTCTGGGTCGGGAACCTATCCCTCCAGCATGTTTTGTTTATTGTGATGACAAGGTTTAGCTCCCTGGAGCATGTGGCTCTGAGGGATTGGGATTAAGTGTAGCATGTCCAACAGCTCTGGGTTTGACATGGCCTTGTATGTTAAGCAAAGATCGCCTCAGAGTAGACGATATGCGACAGAGTATAGCTGGAGTTTTTTAAGGCGGTCAGCGTAGGTCATCTGCTTTAGGCCTGTAATTCTTTTAGTGAGGTATTTCTGTGGCCTTTCCAGTTGTTGCAGATGTCTTGAGAGGTACATACCAAATGGGGCATTGTATTCTATAATGGGTCTAATGAGGGATGAGTACAGTGGGACAATGACCTCCTTTTTTCTGGATGAAAAGCCCTTAGTGATGAGTTGTGCCACATAGAAGGATTTCCAGACTGTTGTGGCGATGTGGTTATCGAAGGCGAGACTGCTGTCCACCTGTGTCCCTAAGTCTCTTATCACACTTTCGGTGTTTAGTGTACTGCCACGTATATGGTAATTCACGGATACATGTTTTTTTCCCAAAGGGGATAACTATACATTTCTTGGCATTGAGCTTGAGCCCATGGCTCTGGCACCAAGCATCTGTTTCTGTAAAGCCCTTTTGTAGAGTATCCACATCATTTGGGAATTCAATAATGGTTCCCAGTTTGCAGTCATCTGCGAACTTTGTTATCCAGAGTCCCTTAGTGTTGGCCTGCACTTCAGAGAAGTAGATGCCAAACAAGAGAGGTCCCAGGACTGAACCCTGAGGTACTCCACTTGTCTGGAGCTGGATTTGGAGTCGGCTATTTTTACAGTGTGGGTCCTATCAGTTAGCAACCCGTTGGGTGACGTAGAAATTAATGCCCAGCTTAGTAAGTTTATCTATGATTCCAGAGTGGGGGATGGTGTCAAAGGCCTTGGCAAGGTCTAGGTAGGCTGTGTGGACCACCTTACCCTTGTCCATGGCTTTGGAGACTGATTCGAAGAAGTCAATCAAGTTCAGGAGAAAGCAAATAACGCCCTTAACAATAACATTAAATGCTGTGACTCACTTCAAGTAGTCAAGAGTTCAAAGACCTTGTCTTTATATTCATAAATATTCTACCTCATTAATTGATTGATTTGTTTTTGGTGGAAGACCATCTGTTGGGGAATAACTGCTTTCCATTGAAGTACCTGATTGGTTGAGCCCACTTTGGTCCAAAAATCTAGTAAACACATGTCAAAGTCAACAACCCGCTGCCTCAGCAGACACTAATAACTTTAACAAATACTGCCTTCAAGCTGTAGCCTCAACTATCAAAGACAACCCCATCACCCCCCCCCCCCAGCAAAATCCCCATTGGAAGATCACTTCTCACTCAAACCTATCCCTACCTCCACCATAAGAAAATATCTTGTAAAACTAAAAACTACAGGCTCTGCTGCAATCTTCCTCCTGAATTTCTAAAAAAATGCAGCTGAAGCCCTTTCATATCCAATGTCTATACTAATAAAAATATCCATTTGGAAGAAGGTATACATACTTCTCTTCAGGGCTGTAGCAAGCATATTCCATTTTGTACTCGCAGGCTCTTACTGCTCCCCTGCTCCCCCACCCCAGGACACCTATCACTTAAAAATGGACACATCTCTTAAAAATGCTGCCCCCCCCCCCCAAGCACTTAATAAATGTAAGCAACATTTTCATCTGTTCCCCCCTAAAACTATTAAAATATTGTTCTTAGATCAGAAATATTACATCTGTTGTTTAAAGGCATTAATTTACACAGTTTTAGACATATGACCTGAAAAAAGCCACGTTGATATGATGCCCAGAAAAAAATGTACTCAGCAGAGTACAAAGAGTACACCTAGCTACACCCTTACGGACCCTCTGCTGACTATTATAACTTCAGACCAATTACCATCTTGTCACCATTATCTTAAATATTAGAAAAATGTATCCATTCCCAATTACTTCGATACCTTACCATAAATGATCTTCTCTGTCCCACATAGCATGGTTTTCATCCGAAACACAACACTACTGCCCATTTCATTTTGCTGATACCATTAATAAAAACAGAAATACTAAAAATCTAGCATCATCCTTATCCCTAGACCAGTCCAAAGCATTCAGCACCATCTCTCACTATAAACTATTACCAAAACTCTCCTCTGCTCCCCTATCCTGGTTTGTAACAGATTCCAAGCAGTCAAATGGTAGAAATGAGGAGTATTCTTGCTATCAATTACTGTAGGAGTGCCACAAGGTTCCATATATGGAGCCCTCCTGTTTAACATATTTATAAATGAGCTATACACTGCTTCCAAGTATGTCACTCTTGTACAATATGCAGAGGACTTTACACTTATATGCACAGCCTCTAATCTATAAAAACTTCAATAAATTACTCAATAATTCTTTGTCCATAGAATCCTGGCTAGACAACTCACAATGCCAACTTAATCCCCCCAAAATGAAACTCTGCTTTTCACCCCAAAAACATTTTCAGAAAGCATAACTCTTGTTAATAGCACCCTTATTGAAAAGGTTGCCAACACCAAACTTGAGTCACAATTGAGGACGACTTGAGAAATTTGACCTACACTTCCAAACTGTTATCAATTAAAAAAAAAAAAAAAAAGTCTTGTATAGATCTAAACCCTAGCTAGCAGACAGATCAAGAGAAACCATAGCTAAAGCCTACCTCACCTTACTGTATGCCTCCTCACTTTTACTAACCTACAAATGTCCACACAAAGCTGCAACAATAGAATAGCTCACTTTACTGCAAATCACCCCTTTAGAACTCCTCACTGTTCTGCCCTTTAACAAAATTGGACTGAACCACCACATCATCTCCACTACAGTTACTACTAGCTCATACTCTAATATACTACCTTGATAAGCATCCAGCACTAAAAGGCATGCTTCAACACTACCAGCCTACTAAAGCTCTTCACTCTAAAGACAAACTCCTTCTCTTTATCACTAAAGTCCAAAATGTGTTGTGAGCCTCCTTATACTCAAAACTCTGTAGTTACCCTCTGGAATGCCCTCCCACATGCTGTCGGACTTCTTGAAAACCAACAGGCATTCAAAACACATCTAAGAGGACACCTGTCAATATCCTGACCCTGTAGCTGTACATCTCCAGGATAACATCTTTGTTTCTTCCTCCTCTTCTACTATACCTCTGCTCTCCTCTACTCTTACCAACTGTCACCCGGTCTTCACCCACCCCAGCTTCTGCCTATGCCTCTCTCAATTCTTTTTACAACTCATTTCATTGAGATTTCATAATTAAATCAGCTTTGTTTTCCAACCTTTGTAAATAACTCAGCACTCTGCATTGTGACATCTATCCAGCTGCATAGTTATTTAACCGTTTCTATATAATTAACGTATGAAGCCTTACTACTGTATGTATAGTTACCATCGCATCTATTTTGACACTTGTAAAACTTATTTTAATTGCATTTTGCCTGACACAGTTGATACTGTATAATGTTTAAGATTTCATTTGTAATCCACTGAATGTTCTGAAGTTTTTCTACCTGGACCTCAACCGAAAAGGGACCTTTGCAAAACTCAGGTTTTGTAGACCGTTAATACCACCTCATAAAATAATTGAAATATCCTAGAGATCTGCAGTTAAAATGTACAGACTCAACTAATGAAGAAGTCCTACTGATAGCTGTTGAGAATAGAGCAGTAATCTGAAATGGAGTGTGTCTAAAAGTAGTTAAAAACTTGTTTTAGTAGTTTACCTGCCCCCAACCTTTACTGCAATAGCTGGAGCATGCTTGAAGAGAGACATTTGCAAGATGAAACAGACAGAATCAAAACAAAGAAACAGTGGGACTCTTCCTTTTAAAACAAATTTCAGGTATGCTGTAGATGTACATCAATGGCCACTAAACATAGAAGGTGTTTTAAATCCCCCATTTTAATGTTTAGGCTTTTAGCATTAAGCAAAGCTTGCTTCATCAGGCAAGGTCAATCTAATTAATAATTTGCAAGTGCCATAAAGCAATACAGTATGATCAATTGCACTACAATACCATCAAAAGTTGTCCAGACATGCCCGCAGCACTAATGTGGGATTGTTTTGATCTTATCTGCTGATTCAAGTCACTGCTGTAAAGTCCTCATGAATCTAGTAAACATGCAGATAGAAAAATAAATTATAGCCAAGAGAACATTTTTTATGCATGGACATTCAGGCAAAGGTGACCAACAGTCCCAACTTTTCCAGGACAGTCCTGGTTTGGAAGTTTCTGTCCTGGAATCCTGAACATTGTCTTTGGGACACAGAAATGTCCCAGTTTAGACTGCTCAGTCTGAATGGTGACCAAGCTTCCCAGGGCAACCAGTCCCACTGCTTTCCCATCCTGAGCAGTTCTGGGGACTTTGCGATTTTTGGGGGGATGTCATTGTCATGTAAGGTTGGATGCCTTCACCCTGGCAAGCCTTCCATGCTTTGCCACCATCCATCAGTCACTCCCTTCAGGACTTCTGTCATGGGGAGCTCTGCCTGACCCCACTCACTCAGGCAGGAGCTTTCCAGGCCCCACACCCATCTGCCCAGTGCACCCTTAGTGACTTCTGTCAGAGCCGACCCCTACAGGCCTCCCTTTCAACCTGGCCAAGAGACCTTCCCCAGCTGTGGCCCCCCATGTCAGGGGACTCCACCACTTCCATGTCTCCTGCAGGCTGACAAATCATGCAAGATTGCTCATGCCCTCGGACCTTCTCAAGGGAGCTTCCCTCTGATCCTGTCCACCCCTCATGAAGTCCCCTCAGCTGCTGAGGGGCAGATCCGCTCTCATGAAGGCTTCAGCGTCTCCCTGATTTCCCATTCAGAGCACCTCTGGGGACTTTGAGATCTTTCAAGGATGTCATTGGTTATGGGGTGAAGCTAGATACCTTTGCCCCGGCAGGAGCTCTCAGGCCCCTCTGCCATCTGCCGTGATGCTTCCTGCAGGACTTCCATCATGAGGAGCTCTGCCTGATCCCCTTCACACAGGCAGGAGCTCTCCAGGCCCTGATGCTGTCTGCCAGTCACTCCCTTAAGGACTTCCATTGAAGGGAGCTCTGCCTGACCCCCCTCCCTCACCCAGCCTTGCCACCATCTGCCTCTCAACCCCTTCCAGACTTCCTTCTCAGAGGGGCATGGTCCAGACCCCCTCACCCAGGTGGGAGCTGTCCTGTTCCAGTCACTTTCCACCTCTCGCTCCCTTCCAGACCTCCATCGTTACAGACCCCCTCCAGGCTTAAACCTCTACCCAGAAGAAAGAGCTCTTTTCCAGTGTTACATATCTCCTGACTGCTGCCAAATCATGCAGTGTTGCACGTGCTCTTGGAGCCTCTCAGGGGATCTTCCCAGCCTCATGAACTCTGCTGGACCGCAAAGCCTCAGACAGTCCCTCATCCAGACTTCTGCGACACTGGTTCTCCCCTTTGCCTTGCACTTAGGGCTTTCAAAGTCTCAGGGGAGATGGTCCTGGGTCCCTCATCTCTGCTCATTTTGCAGCACACCTCAGTCTGTCTCCCCCATGGTGCCAGGCACTGATGAATGTACATCACTTCAAGCCTCCTGGGTGGTGTCGTTCACAGAGTGGCATCCCCACAGTGCCAGGTGAAGGATGGGAGGCCAAACTGCCGGCCCTGGTGCGAGATGAAATGGTGGCCTTATCTCCACTCCCATGGGGGCCGGGAGAATGGGATTGCAGACCTGGCTTCTTGGGGTGGCCCTCAAGTGTCCCAGTTTAGGTCCTGTAACAAAATGATCACCTTGAGTCAGGCATACTCCACACCACAGAGTACTCGTTTAGAATATGTATTTATTTTGCATAATATGATAGCTTAGAATTTATTAAAAACAAAGGCAGTTTGTTTTGTGTTTAAGCCTGTCTTTTCAGGGCATTCAGAAACTGAATCTTGCTCAAAACATATACTGTCTGACATAAGTGAGGCCTATACTTTGAAGGAAGAGGGCCAAATTCTAGAAGCTGGTGCACAATTCAAAACTCCTGGCTATGCCCCCTGCTGTCATGATCCAGTGGATAATCGAGCTGAAGAAATGATGTCCTAACATACTCACTTATACTTATTAAAGTGTGGGTGGGAAGTCAGGCAAGAAAAATAGTACACTCATGCAAACATAATGACTCTGGTATGTAGTGTAAAACGGTCCATGTCTAAAATAAAAACTGTAAATGGGTGCATCTCACTACAGCTGAAAAGGCTATTCTTGCAGACATTACATGGAAAGTAGACGTCATCTGTTTAGTAGAATCAGTGATGTTCCTTGTACATTTTCAGTTTAAACTATAGGGCTGTGTGAGTTTGGGGGGTAAAGGCAAGATGACTGCCCAATCAGCAGCCAGCAAGATACAAAATGTCTGTGTACATCCTGTGTGTTTTTGAACAAGAGAATGAGAAAGTCATCATAGTAAGTGGCACATAGCCGGTCTTAGGCATAGGCCAACTAGACAGCCGCCTAGGGCACCGCTCCAGCAGGGGCACTTTTCCAGTATTTATTTGGTGCAGGTAGACCAGGATGGGGGAACCAGATGGTGTGGGGGGGGGGTGCCGTGGAGCCCTTCTGCCTAGGGCATCAGTTAACCTAAGGCTGCTCCTGATGGCAGGTAAGAGGAATGGGTAAGTCTGGGCCACAATGCGAGTACAAAAGTTTTCATCTACTAAATAATGGCCGAAGCCAGGTCTGTAGCCACACATGGCTGTTAATATATTGGTTAGGATTGTGTTAGAGAAAAAAATCAGACTAGAGCAATAAATACTGAAAACAAAGCCAAGAAAGAGAAAAAAAATCATGACAGACTACCGCTGTGTGGGGGATGAGGCAAAGTGTGTTTGGTCAGATTTAAAAAGTACAATTTAAGATTAATAATGGGGTCTTGTATGACCAACATGACTGCACGCTAATCAATAGCTTAATTACTAGTGTGGTCTCCTTTAAGGCCCCTGAGCCAGTGGTAAACATTACTCAAACCGCTGAATCACTTACAAATGCCTTCTACCAGCACATACAGGACTGCATGGATCAGGCAATCCCAAACAAAACTAAGACTCTCTGTACCAAAGGCAAGCGTCCAGTCTGGTGGACCCCAGCCATAAACAAGCTCTACAACAAAAGGAGGAAGCTACTACAAGATAGAGCAAAATCCTTGAAAGGTAAGACACCTTTGATTATTATAAGTAAAAAACTAAGAGCTCTCATAAAATCATCCAAGGCAAATTTTGAGAGAAAAATCGCCAAAGACTCTAAAGACAATCATAAGGCCTTCTTTAGCTATGTTAGAAACCTAGGAGGAAACTCCCAGATATGTTCAGAATTAGTTCAAAATGATGTGAAAATTACTGAACCTACACACATTGCTAACATACTGGCTGACAGGTTCAGTGCAAACTTCTCCCCCCCAAAAGGAGAGATATCTATTCCAGAGGATTGTAGCCCCCCAAACATCTCCAACGCCCAGGTGAGAACTGCCCTCACTAAGGCAAAAAACACAGCATCCATGGGACCGGATGGTGTCCCCGGCTGTGTGCTTCATGAACTCAACAAGGAATTAAACCCACAGTTAGGACAGCTGTTTAATCTTAGCCTCACCTCAGGATACGCACTCCAAGGAGTGGCGCACGGCGACTGTGGTCCCACTTCATAAGGGCGGTGCCTCCACAGACCCTGGAAATTACCGCCCCATTAGCTTGACAAGCCTTATCTGCAAAGCCATGGAGAGGATCATAATGGAACTCATAAATAAAGACATAGGGAACTTGCAGACTTTGGATCCAACCCAGTTTGGCTTTGTCAAAGGCAGATCCTGCCTCTTAAACTTGGTTGACTTTTTCGAGACAGTCACCAAGGCCATTGATGAGGGAAAGGCAGTCCATACAGCCTACCTCGACCTGGCAAAGGCCTTCACACAATACCCCACTCAGGTATCATCGAAAAACTCATCAGCTTGAATGTAAACCCATACATCACAAGATGGGTTGCAAACTGGCTAAGTGACAGAACCCACAGGGTCAGAGTTGCTGGAGCCATGTCAGACTCAAAGCCTGTCACAAGTGGTGTCCCACAGGGCTCAGTCCTGGGTCCACTCTTGTTCGGCATCTACTTTTCTGAAGTACAAGCAAACACAGGAGGGTTATGGCTGACAAAGTTTGCAGATGACTGCAAACTGGGCCATAGTCGAAAACACATCTGACACAGATATCCTCCAGAAGGGCCTCACAGAAATGGATAACTGGTGCCAGAGCCATGGCCTGAAGTTAAACGCCAAAAATGCATAGTCATACCCTTCGGGAAAAACAAGGTTACCCCTAGCTACCATATAGGTGGCAATCCACTGAGCACAGAAAAGTCATCAGGGATCTGGGGACCCAAGTTGACAGTAGCCTTCGCTTGACACTCATGTTGCTAAAGTAGTTAGGAAAACCTTCTATATCGCCCACCTGATCATGAAGGGATTCACATCTAGATCAAGGGAGGTCATCGTTCCCCTGTACTCATCACTCATTAGACCTATGATTGAGTACAATGCCCCGCTCGAATATATCTGACCAGACACCTGCTGCAGCTTGAAAGGCCCCAAAAGTTCCTCACCAAAAGGATAAAGGGTCTCAAAAATATGTCTTATGCTGCCCGACTGAAAGAACTCCAGCTCTATTCAGTCTCATACCGCTTGCTCAGAGGTGACCTGTGCCTGACATATAAGGCCATGTCAAACCCAGATTTGATGAATATGCTTCACCTCAAAAAAATCTAGATCCCTCAGAACCACAAGGGCGGGACACTTAAACCTTGACACAGTTATAAATAGAACGTGCTGGAGGGACAGATTCATCACCCAGAGACTCCCTATGCTGTGGAACAAAATCCCGGTACATGTGAGGCAGAGCACCTCGCTGGCCTTGTTCAAGAGGAATCTTGACCAATGGATGGGAGATCGCAGATATACCCCAGGGATTACTTCAGTGTCACTGCTTGACAGAGGCACAGAAAAATGATAGGCATAGTTTTTATTCAAACTAAAGGGGTGGCGAAAGCCACATAACTATGGGCTAGGCTTATAAATGCCCTTGGGCAGATAGCCTAGTATGAACCTATGAACCTATGAACCTAATTACAGCTCTCTGGGTATGGAAAAAGAAACCGAGATAGGGAGCAGTAACTCTGCCAGATTCAGTAAATTCAGTTATTGGCTAGTGAATACACTGCCTGGAAGCCAGCAAAGAAGAAACTTAAAAGCCTAAAAAAAATCAACTAGAAAAGCAGATAAGAAAACACAGCAAGGGGGAAGAATCCTGCAGCTCATCAGCAAAAAGCAGTTCAAGGTCCAGCTTGGCTGCAAGACATGGCTTCCAGTAATCTAGAGGAAAAAATAAGTAAAATGTGCTCAGAGCCGATTAAAATAAATGAAACACTGAAGGAGAATATCAACTTGAATAACAAAAGGCTGGGAAAAAATGGAAGAAGCTTTAAACAGCTACTCAGGTGAACTGATTAAAACTATAAAAAAATCAGAGGACAAAATGAAGAAAAGGCTGGCTGGGTGTGGGAATGCTCAAGAACAGCCTTTTAAAAAAGTGGTAGAGTTAGAGGATAGAGCACACAGGGAAAACCTGAGATTTTCTGCTGTTCCAGAGAAATTGGAAGGAATATACTGTTAATTTTATGAAAACACAAATAAGCAACTGGCCTTGTATTCCACAGCAGGATTTTGAAAGGCGAATCATGTGTATGCTCCAAAACTTGCCATAAGAAAGCAGCCAAGACCTGTATTAGCAAAGATGCAATCATACCAGCAGAAAGAGTTGATCTGAAACTGTGAAAGAAGGGCAACGTATTAAAACTGGAGACAGTAGAGGGTTTGTGGAAAATGTTTATGCACTGTTCACCTGGCAGAAGAGAAGCAAACTTATCCCAGCAAATCAGGGAATGTTGAGATGTATGTGTGAGATTTAAACTGTTGTATTCAGCTCTCTTCAAAGGATCAAAGTAATTTTTGATGCAAAATAGACTAAGAAGGAAA
Organism: Protopterus annectens; assembly: GCF_019279795.1. Taxonomy (NCBI): domain Eukaryota; kingdom Metazoa; phylum Chordata; order Ceratodontiformes; family Protopteridae; genus Protopterus; species Protopterus annectens. The sequence goes on from NC_056747.1 coordinate 261,075,791, forward strand.
TATAGAAAGTCTGTCCAACAAAAAGTAAGCCAACAAAGAGCAGGGGACTCTACTTCTCATTATTCTGATAATAAAGCTGATAAAGAGACATTGCCAGTGAAACTTTTTCCAATGTTCTAAAAGAAAATGCTTGAGAGACAGCAAAAAATCAAGGGAGTTGACTAGAAGAATCTGGAGATCCTCAGACTTGAACCGGAGTCTGGGGTTGGGAGATGGAGATGAACAGGAAGAATACCAGAAACAGTGAAATTAGTAGATAAATGTGATATTATAAAGCATCAATCACATTTGTGAAATACGGCTTTGCAAGAAAAGGGGGAAGATTGGACTTTTGTTGAACTTGTGGGGGACTGAAAGGTGTATACCCCACTTCATGTCATTAATGTTTGGAAAGACAATTAAGTAAAATAAATTTTTGTTCGTAACAGTATTCGCATAAAATATTTTGCGCTATAACTTGCATGTTGTATAGTAAAACATTTTCAGTTATTGCTGTATGTAATAAAGAAACTAAACGTCCCTGTTTTTTTTTTCTTTTTAGTTTTAAGAAATGTAGGCACTACAATGTAGATGAGAAGAAAGGCTAGACAAAAGCATGTTTGTTAATAAACTGTAATCTTGGGTTGCTAAGGGTTGTAAAAGAGCTCGGATTATAATATATGTTGAGTTGATATGGTTTCTCAACTTTTGCATTGGTGAATGTCTGGATTAAGGCCTTTGGCTTAATCTAATAATTTTTGTGTGTGTAAGCAAGTAAATAAATAAGAACACACTCAATGTAATGAAAAGTTTTCCTTTAGCAAATGTTTAGTTTGAGAAGTCTGTAGCTGAGGGCAAATGTACATTTTATTCTTAAGTTTCCATATAGACAAGCCACAATAAAAGCCAGAGACTTTTTTTTTTAAAACATACAAGCAGTTTGATTTTTTTTCACACCTGGGAGGGGAATAAAAATAAGAAGAGAGCAATTACTATAAGTAAAAGCACAGGTGATATAACATGTACCTTAGCATGTATAGCCATCATTTTAGGTAGGCTTTGCCCATGTGTGCGGTTGTCAGTTTGGGACAATTGTTCCTATCAGAAGAGTTAAACTTCATTATTTGAAGGCATACATAGTTTTGTGTCTTTGTTTTACACTAATAGTTTGTGGGGGTCCTGGGGCTGTTTTAAGTCTTGTAAAATGTAACAGGTTTAAATGGAGATGACAAGAAACAACTGTATAAATATTAGTGGGTGCATGTAACAGAAAAGCCAGAAATAGACTTTTAAAAAAAGTTGTCATATACAAGTGGGAATAATAACATTTTATCATAATGGCTACACTAGACATATTATTTTGGAGCCTGAATGGCCTCACAAGTACAGAAAAAAAACAGTATTGAATTATATTAAGAAATTCACATATTAATGCTACAGGAGATGCACTTGGAAAGAAATGAGCAAGTGAAGTTGATAAAGAAAGGATTTTAGGAGGGATATTCAGCAGAGAATCAGGGCAAAAAAGGGGGAGTGTTTGTTCTAATTGCCAAAAGAGCTTCAATAATGACAGAAGAAGGAAAAAAGACAATAATCGTAGCTTTGTAGTAGTAAGGGGCTACTGGCAAGGGAGGAGGATTATGCTAGCATCTGTTTATATTCCACTTAAAACTGCTATTATGGAGGGTAAGAAAATTTTGGAAGAAATAATCCACTTTTAGCAGGGAATATTGCTTGTAGATGGAGACTAGAATTTGATTTTGTAACAGTAAAAATGTATCTGTGGGACCTAGAAGGGAAAATCTAACAGAAGAGAGTAGATTTCTGAAGAAATGTATGAAAATATTTGATATGGAAGACGTGAATTCAGTAGTAGGAACTCAGATAATTTACATATTCTTTCCCAATGTACAATAAGTGGGCTAGACTAAACAGAAATTACATTTCACAGGAGCATATGCACTTCATTGAAAGCTCCGTCACACATACCCATAAATATTTCAGGTCATGAGCCAATTAAAACTAAGATAAAAATGCATTGTAATAAAATAAAATGAAACACTGGCACTTCCCCACCTACCTGTAAAAAAAAGAGGAATTTAAGGTATGAGAAGTGGAAATTATATGCTCTGAAAGTGTTATCATATCCCAATGTCCATTTAAAATTTCTTTTATCCTATTAGTATATGGTGTGTAGGCAATTACACAGACTCTACCCTTGTAATACTGGTTGACACTATTTTTCTCTTTTGAACGTTACCCAACAACAGCATATATTTGTGACCCCATTGTGTTTTGACATATTCAATGGTGTCATCTAACAATCCTATCGGATATCCTCTGTTCAAAAATAAATTATGGATTAACTTCATTTCATTTTCCATCTGTTCTTTACTCGAAGACATCCTATGATAACACTTTCAGAGCCCAACAAATCAATTTTAGGAAATCAACCAAAGATAGTATACAAGACTGGACCCAATATTAAAAGATTGTTAGAAAAAGCAAGTTACAACAAGACATCTATGAAACAAGGAATTATAACAACTAAGAAATGTGGAAGATGTAATCAATGTAGATACATTAATGAGAGCACCAATGTTTTCTTGTGTGATGTAAATCATACATTGATTAGAAGTAGAGGTGGAAATTGCAATACAAAACATATAGTCTATCTAGCCTTGTGTAAGATATGTTCTGCCTATTATATAGGTAAAACAGAGAGGCAGTTAAAGAAACGTATCTACGAACATTATTATAGGATACAGGTTAAAGATAGTAAAAATGCCCTATACAGACATATTAATGAACATGGGGGACATCACACATTTTCATTTATTATTAGACCAAGAGCCGGATACATTATATGGAGGCGATTGGAAAACAAGATTAGCATGTAAGGAAAGCAAATGGCAGATGCTGACAGATGCTACTAGGAGTCCAGGTATTAATGAATATATCAGTATTAAACCTTTTTTGATCATGGATTCCAAGTAATAGTATGTTCTAATACTAGCAAACAATGATTTCCTGTCATCAAATCAGTGGTATAGTTGTTCATGAGGTATTTACAATATTTATATATGTACTTTTTATAAGTTTTATAAGTGTTTTTACAAGTCTATGTTTTATTAACACATTTTAAGTTTTTAACCAGGGTAATTGTAAGAAGTACTACATATTTAACATATTTATCATATTTATTATACTGACTACGTACATCTAGTGAAGATTTGATACATTGTGTCTTTAAGAAAGTTTCTTGACTTTTTGGCGCCAAGTCTCGTTTAAATTTGTTGTAATGGTGGATGCACTAGTTCTGATGAAGTCTGTGCATGGCAGATGAAAGCGCTTAACTAGTGCTTGTACTTGTCTAAGTGGATCGTGCAATAAAGAAGTTGCTTTATTAGCTTCGTTGGTGGATTATTCATGGATTGTATTGTGCATTTAAGAGCTGCTGTTCTAGCTACGTTCCTTACACAGTTTCCTAGACGTGTGCCGGTGGTGTGTTTTTTTGGTCGATCATTTCATTTCAGTCATTTACTAGTTGCTTTTCCGGTCATGGCAGGAGTGGGTGAGGATGCATCAGCTGCTTCGAACAGCGAGGAGGTTACATTGTTGAGAGCTGAAGTAGCTGTTTTACAGAAGGATGTAAAAAAGTTCATGGACATGGTGCATTTAATGTTGGAAGTTCCTAAACAGAATGTGTGTACGGAGCGCACTTCTTCTGTTAATGCTTCACCGGGGAAGCATTGTTGTCGGCGCAAAGAAATTGTATTGGTGTCGGATACCAGTACACTAAATGATATTCCAAATGGACAGATTTGTGAGGATAAAGGAGATACACTGACCAGGCAGGGTTCACTTGATATGGTCCACAAGAGTGGCAATTTGATACTGACTCCACTGACCAGGCAGGGTTCACTTGATATGGTCCACAAGAGTGGCAATTTGATACTGACTCCAGATAAAGAATTCACATTCGATTTTAGCCTATTCCACAGTCGGGTGGAAACGGAACAGTGTGGAGCTAAACCAAAGAGTACATTACCACTTAAAACCTATTCAACTATTGCAAGAACACAAAAAGTGAACACTAAAGGTACTGTAAAAAACAAATCATCCAGTCTATGTCAGGACTTTAGGTCCGAGCATAGAAATGAGAATAATCACAATTCTCATAAGTTAGTATGTTCTAATAATGAAGTGATAGATCATTTTTTAATGAATGATTATGAATTTGATAAAATACATCAATCACCTATTAACAAAGTAAGATATGCTAGTGGAGAGAAGGATACAATTAAGAACATGATATAACTTAGGGAATACATTGATACAGATTAAAAATGTTAAAGTTGACAATGCATATCTCACTAAATGTATCAAGTCTCATATTGTACCCAAAGGTTTGAGATTTTTTAAATTACCTATGGGAATGGAATAGAATGAGAATGTGATAACTGAATTTAATAATTTATTTGATGAATTTGGCTATATGTATATGAAATTACTTATGAAATGTTATGATGATAAATTGTCTGTACTTGTCGATGAAGTAGAAAGTATCAATGAAATTATAGTACAACATCCAGATTTTGATTTATGGAGTGATTTATATCACAAGCAGTTTCACTTGGCTGATACTAAAGCAGACAGTGTTTTTTCTAGAAAAAATAGAAAGATTGTATGTGATATTGAAACTTATAGACAACACAAAGCATATATTTGGCCACAGGATAGAAAACTACAGTTGAAAGAAAGACATTAGTCACAGGGATTTGAGAGAAACACAAAGAGAAGAGAATTTTCAAGGAGGCAGGTTCCATCCAACTTACAAGAAACCTTATATGCAATGGAACAGGAGAACCTTATATGCAATGGAACAGGAGATAATTTGTATCACAAATCAAGAATATGGAGAGTTTAGGATCATATAATGAACATTGTTTAGTGTCAGAAGGATTTGATGATTGTGGGGAACATAGTAATCATCTTGAGAAGCATCCTATTATGAGCACATACAAAGGTTTTAAGGTTTTCAATTATACTGAGTTCAATATTAAAGGAGGAATTTTATCAATTATTGAGTAAGGGTATGAAATTCATACCATCCAACAAATTTGATTTAGTGGATCATATTAAGGAAATAAAATTATTCAGTAGGAGACTCAACTTAGCTTTACAATTTGAGAATAAAAAGGATGACAATAGGGCATATGTGGAAACAGAATTAAAGAAAAAAAGTACATATATGCCCATCAGCAATATACAAGTGAACAACTATGAGAAGATGGTATGCAAGGAACTATACTGGCTTAATAAAGAAATAAACAAATCAAATAACAAAATACTGGAAGATAATATTACAATTAAAGAAAGGAAATGTTTAAATGAGCTTATCAACAGCAAGGATATAAGAATCATGAAACCTGACAAAGGAGGGGGTGTTGTAGTATTTACCAACTTAGCATATAATGCAGAAATATACAACATATTATATGAGTCAGGAAATTATGAGACAGTCTCAATCAATCAAATCAATATAGGATATAGGAGAATTGATTTAACCATTGAGGAATATTTAATTGATAACAGAATTACCCAGGAATTATATGAATTTTTGAAGGTTGGGTATCCAGTTATGGCACATATAGTAGGTATACCGAAGGTACATAAGTCTATTGGGAAACCTCTATTTAGACCAATAATCTCGGGATCTAGATCCAAAACGTATAACATAGGACTAACTATAGATAGATGGACAAAACATATATATTACAACATACCTCATTTGATTAAGGATTCCTGGGATTTTTTGGGAAAATTGAGACCGGAATTGTGGACAGATCAGTTAATATTTGTTACCATAGATGTATGTGACCTTTTTTCCAGCATTCCTAAAGAAGAAGGACTTGAAAGGTTTGGAAACAGCTTAAGAAAACATTCACAGTTAAGTTGGGACAAAATTGTACTTATATTAGATATGATGAGTTTGGTATTTGATCATAATTATATAACTTTTGAAGGTGAATATTTTAGACAGAGCAAAGGAGTTGCTATGGGCGCATCATGCTCCCCTATTTTTGCCAACCTAGTCATGTCTGATTGGGAAAATGAGTTTGTATTTAACAGTGAATACCATTCCAATATAGTCTTTTATGCAAGATTTCTTGATGATATCTTTATTTTATGGAATGGATCATATGAAAATATTAAGAATTTTTTGGATTATATTAATGGAACGACACATTTTCTCAAATTTACACACAATATCAGCAATCATGGTATTGCATACTTTGACACATACATCAGTCAAACCAAGGAAGGGTTTTCTTCTAGTTCTAGAGTCCACAGGAAAAACACCTTTTCCAATGACTACTTATATTTTACTAGTAAACACCCCCCACACATATTCAAAAATATAGTCAAAGGACAATGTATTCGGGGTGCAAGGATGTCTTCGAGTAAAGAACAGATGGAAAATGAAATGAAGTTAATCCATAATTTATTTTTGAACAGAGGATTTCCGATAGGAATGTTAGATGACACCATTGAATATGTCAAAACACAATGGGGTCACGAATATATGCCGTTGTTGGGTAACGTTTTAAACACAAAAGAGAAAAATAGTGTCAACCAGTATTACAAGGGTAGAGTCTGTGTAATTACCTACACACCATATACTAATAGGATAAAAGAAATTTTAAATAGACATTGGGATATGATAACACTTTCAGAGCCCAACAAATCAATTTTAGGAAATCAAACCGAAGATAGTATATAAGACTGGACCCAATATTAAAAGATTGTTAGAAAAAGCAAGTTACAACAAGACATCTATGAAACAAGGAATTATAACAACTAAGAAATGTGGAATATGTAATCAATGTAGATACATTAATGAGAGCACCAATGTTTTCTTGGGTGATGCAAATCATACATTGATTAGAAGTAGAGGTGGAAATTGCAATACAAAACATATAGTCTATCTAGCCTTGTGTAAGACATGTTCTGCCTATTATATAGGTAAAACAGAGAGGCAGTTAAAGAAACATATCTACGAACATTATTATAGGATACAGGTTAAAGATAGTAAAAATGCCCTATACAGACATATTAATGAACATGGGGAACATCACACATTTTCATTTATTATTATAGACCAAGAGCTGGATACATTATATGGAGGCGATTGAAAAACAAGATTAGCATGTAAGGAAAGCAAATGGCAGATGCTGACAGATGCTACTAGGAGTCCAGGTATTAAAGAATATATCAGTATTAACCCTTTTCTGATCATGGATTCCAAGTAATAGTATGTTCTAATACTAGCAAACAATGATTTCCTGTCATCAAATCAGTGGTATAGTTGTTCATGAGGTATTTACAATATTTATATATGTACTTTTTATAAGTTTTATAAGTGTTTTTATAAGTGTTTTTACAAGTGTATGTTTTATTAACACATTTTAAGTTTTTAACCAGGGTAATTGTAAGTACTACTACATATTTAACATATTTATCATATTTATTATACTGACTACGTACATCTAGTGAAGATTTGATACATTGTGTCTTTAAGAAAGTTTCTTGATTTTTGGCGCCAAGTCTTGTTTAAATTTGTTGTAATGGTGGATGCACTAGTTCTGATGAAGTCTGCGCATGGCAGATGAAAGTGCTTAACTAGTGTTTGTACTTGTCTAAGTGGATCGTGCAATAAAGTAGTTGCTTTATTAGCTTCGTTGGTAGATTATTCGTGGATTGTATTGTGCATTTAAGAGCTACTGTTCTAGCTACGTTCCTTACACAGTTTCCTAGATGTGTGCCGGTGGTGTGTTTTTTTGGTAGATCTATACCTGGCACACAGGGCATTGTCAGACCCCACTCTGATGGACCTCCTGCATATCCACAAAACAAACAGTACCAGAATTGCCTATTCTAAAGACTAACCATGCCTATGACGTAAGCAGCACCTGCTGGGGAGACTGGTATGTATCCCAGAGACTATCCTGTCTCGGGAACAGGCTCTCCATCCATGTGAAACAGAGTTCTTCCATAACCCAATTCAAGTGTTACTTGGATAATTTGATGGGTAACAAGAAATTCATCCCTGGCTTGGCACCTGTCTCTAATGGACACAGGCAACCTGTAAGTAGTTCATCTCCCAGACCTCTGCTTACACTTATCAAGTGTACCAGAGCTTGTCAGAGATTTGGGATGTATGGCTAGGCTTAAAAAGGCACTTGTGGTTGTTAGCCTAGTAAACATCTATGAACCTATAAGCAGTGAATATGTTTCATTCCTTATTTTTATCAACCATAACAGATGTTGTGGACAGTAATTAATAAAGAGTAGAAGTATTGTATCTGGGAGGGGGAAGGGAAAAGGTCAAGTGGGATAAGCTGATCTTCCAATAGAACAAGTAGACTAGGATTACCTGATTTGAAGAATATTTTACAGCTACACAGTTAATGCTCACATACATAATAGCAGCAGGAAGCTATAATTCAAAGTAGAAAGGGATGATGATGAAGTTGGGAAATTCAAAAAACAAGGAAAAAGTGGGATTCTGGATGGAGATTTTTAAAGTGAATAACTGCCACACAGAATATTATAGTCCTAAAGAATTCTAAGAACTAAGTCAACACAAGGATAGAGAAAGGAGATTTTGCTGATAGGGATGGCCGCAATTAGGGATACAGAGAATAGGCAAGAGAGAGATTAAATTTGCTGGGAGAAAACTGGCAAAGGAATTAAAGTATTGGGAACAAATATCTAGAGATGGACAGGTAATATAATGGGAAAAAAAGCTAAGAAGATATTTGGACCACAAGCTAGAGACTGGCTTCCCTACCCAGGGATTGATTTTATTTTTTAATTTATTTAAATTTGTTTAATGGCAAACATTGACTTGGAATGAGACACTTTTCAGTGGAGACCCGGGGAGAAGTGCTCCAGATGCATGTCTAAGCATATCTGAGTAAAGAGTTTTTAATGCAGTCTTGAACAGAAGCTGCTGTTTAAAAAAATAATTAGTAGGATATGTAAAATATTGCACAATAATTATAGAAATTAATCAGAAGAGGTTAGAAATGACTGGGAAGAAAGATTTGATAAACAATTCACAAGAAAACAATGGGAGGACATATGTATGGCCCCCAAATATGCAGCAGAGTCTAAAAGATTTTGGATTTTTGCTTGGAAATGTTTGCATATGTATTTATATTTTAAGGGTACTACAAAGAAAATTTCCTCAAATCGATGACAAATGTTGGAGACATGATGGGAAAGAAAGAGGTAAGCGCAGACCTCTCAACCAACTGGAGACAAATTTCAACAGAATCAAGGACAAATCAAGAAAAAATCAGGGACAATCAGGGACACACTTAAAATATTAGTGCTATTAACTTGAAACATTGACAGAATCAGAGCATATGAATTAATACACATTTTCTGAAGTAAAAGAAGTTTATAACTCTTAATTATTGTCATTATTCATTAAGTGTAATTCACCACCTTTCCTCCAAAAGTCACTAGTTTTAGGAGGGATTAAGAGGGACAGAGTTAAAATTTGAGTCAAAAACGAAATCACCGACACCACATAACCGAAAGTTCACAAACACGAAACCTCACATGCCCGATGCACCACAATCCCGACAATCAACAAACAAAACAAATTCCCTGTCCAAAAAGCGCACACACAACACAAGCACACCAAAATCCTTACAAACTCACACGAAACCTTACATACACAACTATCTATAACCTTAACCCAAACCCTAACCCTAAGGTCTGTCACTATCGCACTCACCTAACCGGCACCCTAACCCTAAAGACTGTCACTATCGCACACTCGCCTAACTCGTGCCCTAACCCTAACTCACTTAACCCACTCCTATCCCTAGAGTCAGTCAATATCGCACACTTACCTTACTCGCACCCTAACCCTAACATCTGTCACTACCGCATACTTACACAGCCTTTTCACATGTCGGTGTTCTCAGCGTCGGGGTTTTCATCCGTCGGTCATCTCAGTTTTCCATCTTCTGGTGTCAGTGTTGTCAGGTAGATATATATAGATATATATATATATATATATATATATATATATATATATATATAGATAGATAGATAGATATACATATATACACACACACACACACACACACACACACACACACTCTTGTATGATTTAAGAGTGATCTAGGTAAACCTAACACTAAGCAAACTTTCCAATGTTGAATTTTTAATCAGTCTGTAAAAAGCACACATTAGTGACATGCAGCAGAACATAACAGAAAAGAAGCTACTTGTATATAGAAAGTAATCTACTTCTGTGTTTCCTGCGAGCGATTTCTTCATGTCTTTTAAAACTATTGTCCGTCTTTAATAAGCAATTTAATATAGTATTACAGTAAGCCTTCAAAGCACCATGAGGCATTGGATCTGATTATGTACTTTCTTTTTTGTTGCTTTTATAGTTTTGAACAACTTCTTATTTAATTTGATCATCCCTTAGAAGCACAATACACAAATGGGATAATTTTAAAAAGATGTAATTTGTAATTTTCTTACTTTTTTTTTTTTTTCAGCAAAACAAAAGCCTTACTTCCTGCTTTATTTAAAAGTGGCATTTCTAATAAATCTCTAAACGGAGAAACAAAATCTGTTCTGGTTTTGATTTGTACTTTCATATTTTAAGTGCCAAAATGCAATATTCTTGCCTTATTTTAAAGATGGGACTTTTCTGTGCCATTTAATTGACTGCTGATAACACTGAACGGCAGTAATGTCCCAGCTCAAACTGTTGCAAAAAGCCAGCGACAGTGGAGTAGAGGGCTAAAGACCTGATTAGGCCCATGCAGCCAGGGATGGATTACTGGCTCAGGTGCTTTAATGAGATGAAAAAGCATGCTGTTTCTGGGGAAAGGCTGGGGGTATAAGAGGACTCGCATGTTTACAATCTCGGAGCTGAGATGGTATGCACTGCTTCTCTTGGTGTCACGCATATGGCTCACTATGCAGGAAATGCATGAAAGTCTGTGGACTCACAGGAAGAGGGAATCCATTCCCCTTAGTGATGCAGGTTCATACGTGTGTACTAGGCTAATTGCCCTGGGGCCTTTACAAGCCTAGCCATAGGATTACACTGGCATCATGCCGCCCGACCTTAGTTCCCAGTACCTCTGTCAAGTAGAGCCAAGTTATCCCTGGGGTGAATTTTCTATTTTCCATCCAATTTTTCTTGAAGAGGGTCAGCGAGGTGCTCTGCTTGACATGTATGGGAAAGTTTAATCCATAGCATGGGCAGTCTCTGGGTTATGAACCTGTCCCTCCAGTACGTTCTGTTGATTGTGGTAATGAGGTTGAGGTCTCTGGAGCATGTGGTGTGGAGGGATTGGGATTTCTTTAGATGTAGCATTTCTAACAGAGCTGGGTCAGACATGGCTTTTTAAGTCAAGCAGAGATCACCTCTAAGTAGGAGATATGAGACAGAGAATAGTTGGAATTTTTTTGAGTCTGTCCATATAGGACAAGTGTTTAAGGCCTGGGATCTTCTTTGTGAGGTACTTTTGCAGCCTCTCCAGTTGTTGCAGGTATCTAGTGAGGTACATGCCAAATGGGGCAGTATACTCTAGGATTGGCATAATGAGGGAAGAGTAGAGGGAGACAATGACCTCTTTCTTCCTGGATGCAAAACCCTTAGTAATGAGATGTGCCACATAGAAGGGCTTTCTGACCACAGTGGCAATGTGGTGATCAAAAGAGAGGTTGCTGTCAACCTGTGTTCCCAGATCTCTTAGAACACCTTCTGTGTTCAGTGGACTACCATCAGTGTGGTAATTCATGGGAACTGGGTTTTTCCCCAAAGGGGATGATGGCACAGTTTTTGGCATTGAACTTAAGGCCATGGTTCTGACACCAGTCATTCATCTCAGTGAGGCCATTCTGTAGGATGTCAACATCACTTGGGGAATTAATAGCTCCCAACTTGCAATCATTTGCGAACTTTGTCAGCCAGAGTCCCTTTGCATTGGTCTGGACTTCAGAGAAGTAGATACCAAACAGGAGAGGACCCAGGACCGAACCCTGTGGGACTCCACTTGTGACTAGTCGGCAGTCCGACTTGGAGTCAGCTATTTTCACACTGTGGGTTCTGTCTGCGAGCCAATTTGCAACCCATCTAGTGATATAGCGGTTGATGCCTAGCTTGGTGAGTTTTTCTATGATTCCTGAGTGGGGAATGGTATCAAAGGCCTTGGCCAGATCAAGGTAGGCTGTAAGAACCACCTTGCCTTCATCCACAGCTCTGGTGACTTGACTCAAAGAGGTCGACTAAGTTGAGCAGGCATGATCTACCCTTCACAAAACCAAACTGTGTGGGATCCAGATTTTGGAGATTCTCTATATCCTTGTTTATTAGGTCCATGATGAGGAGTTCCATAGCTTTGCAGATCAGACTAGTCAGGCTAATGGGGCGATAGTTCCCAGGGTCTGTAGTCACTCCTCCTTTGTGGAGGGGGATGACTGTAGCAGTGCGCCATTTGGTAGGGACAAATCCTGAGGTGAGGTTGTGATTGAACAGGGCACACAGGTGAGGTGCCAGTTCACTCTGTAGTTCATGTAGAACACAGCCAGGATATTGTCAGGTCCCAAAGAAGCTGTATTCTTGGCCTTGGACAGTGCTGTTTTAACCTGTGCAGCAGTAATACTGGGTGTCTGGTAATCTACTGGTATTGTGATTGGTCCTTTGGGGGGTAAAGTTGGCACTGAATCCGTCGACCAGTATATTGGCAATATATGTTGGCTCAGTATAGGCGGTACCATTGTGCAGTAGCTCAGAGCAATTCTGGGTATTGCAGTGGAGATTCTTTACATAACTACAGAAGGCCTTGTGGCTGTCTTTGCTATCTGATGCAATTCTGTTTCATAGCTAGCTTTAGAGCATTTGATGAGGGATCTCAACTTTTTGTTGAGGCTAATAAGCGAGTTTTTCCAGTCTTGGGACTTCACCTTATTCCGCATCAGTTTCCTCCTCCTGTTGTAGAGTTTGTTTATGGCAGGGGACTACCAGATTGGCTTACTTTTTTTTTGCAGGAGACCATCTTGGTTCTATTGGGTATGGCAAGATCCTTGCATTTGTGTACAGTACATTGGTGTATGATTCGGCAGTCACGCAACTATTCTCCATTTGCATGGGTGCTGTGAAGTTAGACACCTCTGTTTTTAGGAGCCCAAAGTTAGCTTTGGGGAAGTTTCTCATGGTGGTTACCTTTGCGGGGGTGGGGTGGGATGGATGTGGATTTCCAAGGTGATTAGTTTGTGGTCGGATCTAACCATGGAGGAGCTGACTATTGACTTAGAGCAATGGTCACCAGCGTTAGTAATGACCAGGTCAAGGATGTTGCTAACTCTAGTGCAGGTAAGAACGAGCTGGTCCAGGGCATTGGAAATAATGATGAACTCCAGGAAACGTTGGGCAAGTCTATTGGTACATGATTAGTTTTCCCAGTTAATGGAGGGGTAGTTGAAGCCACCTAGTATGAGTGTGTTAGGTTGGACCCTAATATTCTCCAGGGTGATTAGGAATGTGGAGTGCGAATCTTGGGACATGGTTGTGGACCTATAGCAGGCTATGACCTGAATCGCTGTCTTACCCAATGTTAGCTGCACCTGAAGTATCTCTGAGTTATGTTGAGCTACCAGTCTGGAGGTGTGTGCATCCTTTATGAATATGGAAACGCCACTACCTTTGGAACTTCTGTCCAAGTTCTGTGGCCAAAAGGTGTGGAAAGAGTTGTAGCCTGGTAGTGTAGGGGTACTTTCTGCTGCCTTGAACCAGGTCTCTGTTACAGCATAAATGTCGATGCTCTCCATTTGAAGGAGTGCTTCCAGTAAGTTCATTTTGAGATTTAGACTTCTAGCATTGAGCGGCATGACCCTCAGATTGCATTTGTTTGTAGCTGTTACGGTGGCAATTTGGTCTTGGGAACACCACCTAAAAAAGGCACTATAGTGGTGGCAAGAGCCTTGGCCAGTATCCAGAAGCCCAGGGGTGACAGATGCAGGCCATCTGTGGCAAAACATTGAGGTCTGTCAGTCATGTCATCCCAGGCAGACACTGGATCTTATTAGAATGACACCAGAAACTTAGCCAATTGTTGAAATCACTCCTCATTTTTTGCTTGTACTGTGGTATCATTCTGGGTGATGGTAGGATGCTGCTCAGGGCTAGGGTCATACCCACCTGGGCTACATAATCTGAGAGCTCCTCCATGTCTCTTTTCATGTAGTCTAGGGAGGTACGTCTCAGGTCATTCACACCCACATGTACAATGACGGAGTCATATTTGTACCTGTTGTTGAGGGACCGGAGTGCATGCATTATGTGGTGGATCCTGGCATCTAACAGGCACTGTTACATTCTCCTTTTTCAACCTAGTGAGTGGGATATCAGTGTGCCTCATTATCAAGTCACCTATGACTAGTGTGTTTGGCATGCTGTTTTGCCTTAGGGGCTTTAGTTGAGTGGCACACTGTTTAGGAGAGTTATGTGTGTCTCATGCTTAGTGTTGTGGTGGTTGAGTGCGTTTCGGCCTTGGAGGTCTCTGCTGTTTGGGTAGATTTTTATTGAGAGCCTCCATGAAGTAGGTGTTTGGTTTGTGTTTTTATGTGAAGGCAGTGCTGGTGTGTGGTTTGTGTTTTTATGTGAAGGCAGTGCTGGTGTGTGTTCTGTAGGGCTATGTGTTCCATGTGGTGTGGTGCAAGTGTTGACCTTCTCCTCTTGACTAGCTATTCTGGTAGCCTGTTTTCCCTCCTATGGGGGTAGGATTAAGGACTTGCACAAATTCTGTCATTGCTAGGATTCCAGCAAAAGCTCAGATGTCCCAGTGTCTACCTGAAAAAAGATCAAGTTATCCCAACTCCTACAAAACATTTGTCAGATCAAAGGTTATTAAACTGTAATCAAACAGCAGCTGACATCTAGTCATTTTTACACACAGATGCTCTATGCTCAGTTACTATAGCCCCCTTATCATTTAAAAAGTATATGTTACAGTAATTTATTTCAGCACGTTTTACTCCAACACAAACTACACGATCACGTTTTGCAGCAAATTTGCTGACTCTATACACCTCAGAAGTCTGACAGGGAGCAAATGAATGCATAAATGCATAGATAATGGCCATAGTGATATATCTTTCACTTCATTTCTATCAGATAACACATGCAACCCCCATTATAAACACATACAGATATATGCCCATCAATTACAGCCACTTTACTCTGTATATCTCAGGTGTTCAAATGAACAAACATATAATGACCGCAGTAATGCTTCTCAGCTCATTACTATCAGACACATAGACCATAACCCATTCTAGGTTACAACACAGCTCAAATGCATTCAAGATGTGCCCACCACTTACAGCCACTTTGGCTCTATACCTCCATCATGATTGTGATTGCATAAATTAAATAGTGATCAATTTCAGCTTGTTGCTATTAGATAAATACAGTGAAATCCTCTATAACCCCCTGTACTGTGCACACGTACATATGCACACATTGTAGCCATTTTACTGATTCTACACACCTCAGATGTTTGTGATCAGATGAGTGAATAAATAGTCCAGCTTACTATCAGATGCATATATAGATCTCAGATGCATGCAGTGTAGTCTTACACCTACAGGTCACAAAAATACCTGCATGCATGTGCAAGCACATACATACATGTGCACACACACACATGCACAGACTCTCAAAACTGGATCAGAAAAATGCATACTACCATACAAGCTGTTTGGTAGTGACACCTCGAAAGATCACAGAAGGGAGTATTATTTATTTAATTTTAAACAAAAATGTTATCTCATGGTTGACAGCATGATGCATTAGTGTCTCATCTCCTGTCTTAATTTTGTAACTTTTGTAACAGGCTACTCTGCTACCAGTCACCTGGCATGTTGCAATCTGAGCTACTGGAAAAGATTGCTCACTTCTTCATGTAGTACTTTAAATGTGCCCCTCCCCCCCACCACCACCACAGTAACATTGCTTCTTCAACCGAGAATGGCAGTAAGACTTGTAATAAGACATGTTGACTTTATTCTCTACACATGGGTATGCATGAATGTTCCACTGTTTTTTTTTTTTTTAAAACAAGCCAACATTTTTTTTTCATTACTTAAATAAGAATTTTGGAAAAGCCAACTAAAATTAAAAAAATTAAAAAAAAAAATTAAACTAAAATTAAAAACTTGTAAAAACCAAATACTGCATGCCCCCTCTTGCTATTTATGTGTTAGCACATATCACCAGATGAATGGGGTATGGGATGATAGTATCTGTTATTTAACAGTAAATTTATAAAGAAATAAAGATAGAGAATTATGAAGTTGTTTTATTTCTTAGTTATAATTTTAATGACCAGGAAAGTTTAATTCTCAGTGGAATCTAAGAGGGAATCTCTAAGATGAAAAAGTACAACGACTTGCAGAACAAGAGTTCAGCACTGATGAACAGCAGTTATAACAAAAATAAGAAAATGAGTACAATTGTTAAGGACATTTGATAAAAATGTCCAACATTAAGAGGAAGAATGAATCAAAATACATTTGCAGAAAAACCTTGGTAATGCTGTGAGCATTAATATCTGTACAAACAGGTCTGAGAGAGTTGTGCTAGGTCTAAGATGCATAGGGATATATACTTAACTGCACCCCAGTAATTGAGATTACAATAGTGATTTCAAGAACTGAAAGTTTGGGGAATGAGAGGGAGTAGTTGATGGCTGGTTGGCCAACTTGTAATGGTCATCTGGAGGCAGGATGGAGAAGCACCAATATCAGGGCATTGACAGATGTTCTGTACTGCCAAACAGTCCATCACTTAGTGGGGAGGGTGTGTGTGTGTGTGTGTGTGTGTGTGTGTGTGTGTGTGTGTGTGTGTGCGCGCACAAGTGCACATGTAAGCAAAGTACTAGGCAGTATTGCAGGCTCTGCCTCCGTGGTGATTCTATTAACCACCTGAAGGACAGAGTTAGGAAGTATGCACCAACCTGATCTCTTCAAGAAGGTAGCATCAATGCCCGACTCTCTCCTACCCTGCTAGTGTCCTTAGATGCTGGAAAGGAGGGAGAAATTAATGATATGGGGAGGGATGAGGGTAAAACGGTTATAAGGCAGAGAGAAACAAAAGATCTAATACAAAAAAATAATCTATGAAGCTTAATGTATTGGCCATGCTGTTCTTACAGAATACGTAATGGGTAAGAAAGGACATAATCTGATACATGAGCAGAAGAGAAACCTTAAAGCTGTACCACGAATTGTTAAATACCCCTTTGCATACCTAGTTGCTAGGGAAGACAGAATGGACTCTGCAAACAGCTTTGATTTAAGAATCAGAATTTAGCAATAGGTATTACAAAATAAGTAATACAGCTCAGGATTCATAGCTCTAGACAGACTGCCAGATGCCCTGGGCAGTCCTCTCTTTTTGGTACCCTCCAGTCTAGAATTTAGGACTAAAAATGCATGCTGGTTGAAGGAGCAAAAAAGCTTTTGAGCTCCCTGCCACAGATTAGCAAAGCTACTTGTTAATAGTTCTTAAAACAGATTTTCTGGTACAGGGACAGACTTTGGTTAAAGCAGCGATTGTGCCCCCTAATTATATGCATCTTGGGAAGCTGCACCTACTGTTCCACCCTTTAAAACACATAATAAAAGATATTAACCTGTTTATGCTATATAATCGAATATTTTTTCAAACAATTTATAAAATCGAGTTGAAAAGAATGAAACGGAAAATGTTTAGAATACAAAAGAAAGAGCTTAAAACATTGATTTTAAAGTGGTACTCATAAACATGTAGAACTATGGAGCAGGGCCTTAGAATACTGCATAAAATTCCTTTGCAATTCGTAAAACACATTGTGCAATAGAGCAAACCTAGTGTGGTCTTGCTCCATTGTGCTTCAATAGGAGCCCAGTAATCTACTTGCTATGCAAACCGAACTGATCATATACAATTCTCAAATGGTACAACACTGTTAATGGAGTTGGACCCAGTAGTGTAAGCGATGAGAGTTCATTGGAAAACAAATGTCCATTGCATTGTGGAAACTACAGTCTCCATTCCTTGCTAGTATATTGCTCTGTAAACAACACCAAGTGGTACATTACACTGGTTGACTCCAAATCTGTACCAGCAATGGAGCTCTGCTGCCACACTTTGTCCTGTCCCTATATATTTATTATATTATATTATACAATAATCTTTATCCAGTTTTATAACATTCTTGCTGATATGGGACAGATTACGGAAATAATAGTATCTATTCTGAACTCCAAAGTATGAGTAACATACATGATCTCTTAAATCCTGAAAGTAGGAACAATATAAATCTTTTACAGACCTGTTTGAATGTATACAATTTTAGAGTGTGAGAATGAAAGAAATATGTACATTTAAGTACACCACCCTTTCATCATTGTAGGGTGCTATGTTATTCCCAAGGAAGGGACAACTGCAATGTTCTGAATTACTGAGCACAGAGTGATATTTAAGTAAAAGTACAGGTAGATGGTTACATACTACCAAACAGCAGTAGTGTAAGTGGCTAGCCAGTGGAAGGGACAACCACAGTGTTTAGGCACACACAACATTTACATAAAAGTGATTGATTGCTTAACTTCATTTTTTAATAGAACAGTTCATGTATGGAGTGTTATTATAAGCCTTGGTCCAGCTTGCACTTGAAAGTCCAGTGAAATGACTATTAGTCTCTAAATATTTGTGGTGAAATGACCTACATTAAGGGACATTTTCATTTTATTTTTACTTGTCTTTTTCTGGTTCAAACATTTATAATAAGCTGCAAATCTTTCTGGTTGAGTTGCTGCCAGGAGAAATAGCACTTGAGATTTCCTTTCATTTCTCTTTATTGTGGTTCAAACATTTGCTCAGATCCAATTGGTTAATAACTTACCGATATTTCTGGCTGCTATGATGCCCAAGAGGAACTGTATTCTAAAAAAATCAGCAGGGACTACTCTCCTGCAAAGACACTGTGGAGACTTGAGACTTAATATCCACCACACCATGCTACTGAACTAGAGCAAAGTAGGAGCTACTGACCTGCTCAGACTGCTCTCGGATTGGTTCAGGCAGGAAGTGTGGAGGGTGAAAAGCCCTGCTCCTCACGGATTGGATTACAGTGATTGCAGCATGTGTGGGTCCCCCTTTGTACTGTACAGGGAATGATATAATGAGCTCAGTCTCATTTATCCAAACATCAATTATCCAAAATAATTATATGAATGCAGCCTTCCAGAGTTTTTGGGTAAGAAAAATCATTTAAAGACTGAATTTGTAAACATTACATGTATTCTCTTGTACGTATTTTTTGAGCTTGTAGCCTGCTCATGTGTGAAAAAAATATTCTTTATTGTCCACTGGAATCACTGAATGGTTGAAAAATGTATTCCCTGCGTGCAGAACAAACAAGATTTTAAAAGTTTTTTTTATCGGGTTCAATGTATGTTTGATTATCCAATTAGTTCAGATAAAATGAACTCTCTACTGTATTCCACAGATTATGGATTTTCAGTTCTCTTCCTGTTGGTATAGAGTGGTCAGGGTCAAGGATATCCACCAACAGAATCTGTTTTGTCAGGGGAGACACAACAGACAGGAAGAAGCTGGGAAACTACTACTGGCATAGTATAAAAAAATCACACATAAGGGAAAACCTTGAGGACCAGTGGATGGAGAGGGAAAAAAAGACTAATGTGGAGGCGACCGCAGAAACCGCAGAACCAGAGGATGAAATGAGAAGTCTACAGAAGGCACTAGGGGGCAAACACAAATACAGGGATGGATTAAAGATACAGTGGGATGGAAAGTAGCAGCTGTTGGGGAAGGGCAACAACTTTAATGGAAAGAATTCTGGGGTAATGAGTGAGGAAAGAGGAGAAATTGTAGTAAGAAATTTCTTAAAAAGTTGAGTGACGTACCAAGAAGGGGAAAAGATGGAGAAATGATATAGAAGGATAAGGGGGACAGCAAGATCAGAGAAGTGGTTACAGAGTGTTATCAGGAATTATCCTGGGACTGAAAAGAAAAAGGGAGTGGGAGGTTAAAGGCAGAGCACAGGGATAAATGGTGCAGGAGATAAGAGGGAAAAGATGAATGAGAACATCAAAAAGGAGATTAAGGAGGAGGCAGTGGTGATGAGGCACACAAAAACATCCGGTGGAACTATACAAATGGGATGGGAGGGGTGATAAGGGGCACTGCAAAGGAGGATTATGAAAGAATAAGCAAAACAGTGGAAATACCAATCACAATGAAAAGAGCAAGAGTAGTTGTACTCCCAAAAGTGTGTGTGTGTGTGGGGGGGGGGGGCAGCAAGGGGAGAGAAGCAGGAGACTACAGACCAATTTCATTAATAAACGCTGACATCATTGTTCTGGTGAACATACTAGCATGGAGAAAGGACAAAATCCTTTCACAATTAATACAGGAAGATGAGCAAAATGACTTTTTGAAAAGCAGGGCAGCAGAAGCAAACAATGATGTTAACAGAGCTTATAGAAAAAGGAAAAGCAAGGAGGAACAGGTGGGGATGTTTCGGTTCTCTTCAACCTGCAGAAGACATCATGGGGAAGATATAAAACTTTGAAGGCTTTTTTTTTTTTTTTGGAGGGGAATTCACACACGCAGAGTCAAGAACATGGCAAGAATGGCACTAATCTGAATTATAACTTGCATACCAAGGAACTTGCCTGTAGATACTGTAGAGATTGTTTACCTTATTCTTTATTACCATTTTCTCAAACTAGGAAAATGGGCTAGGTACTCCTTCATATACCTACACTTGCCTATAATTTACTTTCTTGGATACAAATTAACACAGAGAAAGGAGAGAGAGAGAGCAATTAGGATAGTGGGAACATTTAAAAATGAATCATGCCCTTAAACAATGGGGCATTAGGATGTGGGAGCAACAGTGAGAAACAAAGCTATGAGTAGAGAAAGATTGTGGCACCTTCATAGGAAATAAGAAAAAGGGAGACAATCTATTGAAAGAGAAGTATGAAAGCAAGACGGAAACAAATGCAGGAATTTGGATTACCACAAAAGGAGTGGTAGGCATGTATTATACTAGACAGAGCAAAAGACTTCTAGAAATAATGGAAGGCAGAAGCAACAAAAACAAAAAAGAGAAAGGAACACTCAAGCAGATGAAAGAAATAGTGGAAATGATCCATGAAGATGTGAGGAAAAAGGGGGCGAGGGGAAGTATCAAGAGACACAAGAAAGAATGTCAGAAGGTAGGATGGTGGACTGAAGGAATGAGTTACAGTAGGTTCTCAAAATAACAGAGCTTCTGGATCCAGGAGAGCTGGAAGATGATAATATGGAAAGGAAGGGAAAAAGTCATGAGAATTCTGCATATGGCTCTTAGGAAAGATGGAAGCAGGCAGGCTTGGAATGAAAAAGAAAGACTAATCAGATTAATAAACAGAAGCAAAAAGCATAATGGTCACAAACTGGAAAAGAGGGACAAAATCCAGATGGCGAACTATTTGGAGATTTCAATTTTTGGGTCTTGGTATGAAGAAGACAGGAAGGTGGAGTACAGAGATAATGTATTATGTGATGAATGTAGTAGTTAGAGTACAAACTGGAAAAAGTGAGTCAACAGTATAGAACATCTGATGTACTGTGTATGTGGGCTGCACAATATGTAAAATGAATGGACGTAAAAAAAAATAGCACCTCCCCACCCCTCGAGTCACTGACTATGCTAGTGTTACAGAACAGGGAAGCTTCCATTGCGATCCCACTCACATTACAGTCTTCCATAAAAATGTTACCCTTAACAGACCTTTTCCTCTGTAGATAATCAGAGGTTATCAGGTTACAATGCACTTTGTTTAGATACACTGTCAGTAAGGTACTTCCAGACAAGGTGTATCTGGAAATACTCGGAATAAGTAGCTTGCTTAAAAGAATGCCAAGCAACAAGGTAGTAAAAACAAAGAGATACAGAATTATGTGTTACTGCTATTTCATAGTAATGCCAGGGCTATTAATGGTTGCCTTTCGGTAAAGGATGCAAATGTCGGATGGGAGAATCTATGGGTAATGTGCAGTCATAAAAACATTATAGACAAAGTATAACAGAAATAGATATAGTAGTTGTTTAAACTAAAGGGGTGGCGAAAGCCACATAACTATGGGCTAGGCTTATAAATGCCCTTGGGCAGATAGCCTAGTATGAACCTATGAACCTATAACAGTGTCACAGCAGTATATCATCATTTAGAAAAAATACTAATATGATTTTAAAGTGCTGATATTACATTTAGTAGTATCTGAACTGTTAAATGAATCAACAGCTTAGAATATCAGAAGCTGCGAGGTTAGGGCTCATGGCTTACTCAAACTGTTTAGAGCATCCGCTGTAATGTCGCTATTCCGGTTCACTCAGCTTTGGGTTCTATTCCCACAACAGATCCTTGGATCTACACAGCTCATAGGCTACAACTGTGAAGCCCCACCTCTGGACCAGTAATCAAGGAACCTCAATCCTCACCACTGGTACCAGTGGGGGACATTCACTGGGAGGATAACAGGTACACACAACACACACAGTATTTCCAGATGCAGCTCTCTGCATCAAGTGCAATTTCCCTTAAGAGCACACAGACTACAGTCAGTCTGGGGCTGGTTCCTCTCTCTTTCTCCAGATCCCAAATAAGACTCCCCAGTGGCACAGCTATAGAGTTGAGTCCTTAGCCAAGATTCAATCTAGGTTTCCAAGTGAAGTCCTCCAGCACTCTCTCTCTGTCCAACCAGTGCTTTGTGTCCCTGTCCAAGTAGCTGACACACTCAGATTTGATTTACACACACACACACACACACACACACACACACACACACACACAAAAGGCTGGCACAGGTTTACTAGCTATGCCCCCTTCTGCCCAGACTATAAGGTAGTTATCACTGCCACCAGAACCCTTTGCCAGCTACTTTAAGGCCCTTAACAAAAGGGTTTGAATTCTACTGTGTAATATTAATGTTAATACAAATGGCAGTTTGACCAAGAGAAAGGCTATTAGGAGTGGCCCATACAGTGTCACCAAATAAATATGCAAGTACTCTCAAAATTTAAATCTCTACAAAGATCAGCCACAATGAAAGGTTTAAATATATTTAATAAATAACAAAAGAACAAAAAATACTAACTATATATTCACAGTAACATCAGAGTTCAACTTACAGGAAATATTTCAAACAACATTGAAGGACAGGCTTAGACAAAGAAAAACAATATCTAAACTAAGCTTCACTATATTCCTGACTGTATCTAAGAGAGTCATTAATAAAAACTTACTTAATAGAGCAAGGCAGACGGCAGATGATGTGATGAATGGTTCTTCTTGTTGTCAGGCCCAGGAGAGAATACAGAATGCTCTGTCTCACTAAGACTTCTCAAAAGAATATCTAAAATATTACTGTTGAGATAGCTTGTGGAATGACATCACTTCTGGTCATCTGACCTTTAGTTCCCATGCAAAACCCCCATTGCTGGAAGCTGGCAGGACTTAGCATCTACCTGTAAAAATACACAAACAAGGGCTTTTGCTAAGATCTTTGGCAGGTGCTGGAAGTCAAAAAACAATTACTTACCACCAGAGTAGTAATAAGTCCACCCCAAAGACAATGCAGAAAGATTCCTAATACAGACTGGGTCTCTGGATGCGACACCTGTGAGATAGCATCTTTATGGCCTAGCTTATAAAACAATTTAATTTCAGATATTTTTCTAAAATGTGCTGGACTGAGGTTAACCCTGCAGTTTCCTCTGTTAAAACAAATACATTTAAACAGTTACAATAGTGCATGTACATTTCTGTTCTCTCAAGCAAGGAACACCATGGATACATTTCAAACAGAAATGCTTTACAAATACATTTTCAACAAAAACTTCTGTAGAAAGCAGTTTGATATACACATGACATGCAGTTCTAATACATTTGTAACACCAGCATCTTGCATGACATTAGGTCTAATAAATTTGTAACAGAAGCATTTTGTATAAATCAGTTTGATATTCACAAATGACATAATTATTTACAAATTTCCAGCTAGCTGTGCTGGCAGTACCTCCTTTCATCACAACAACAACCCTAGTGTGAAGCATCAGCTTGGTAGCATTCTGCTGCCTGCTCACATACACTCCTATCACCCCAGGTCTCATTCAGACTCGGCCAGGTCTCTGCTTGTTCATATACCACTTATGCCAAGTATTATGTATGTATGCATATTAATCTAGAAAGGGATTAACTGTAAATCACTCTGGTATGTGATATTAAGGCTTGGTGTAATGCATGTAATATTGAAAGTATGGTCTCCATTAGGCGATGGGCATTCTAATTTTTATTTATTTATCAGGAAAGTTTTACTGAGCCAAATACATTTTTCAGAAGCAGCACAGGAAGAAAACACTTCACAATTAGTTATAATTCAACATACATGAACATTGACAAGTTGCTAAGGAATAGCACATGGGAAGGGGGCATTATTGCCCTGTAAATGAACACTTTAAGGGGCATTATTTTTAGAACTAGAGGTGGTAGAGGACAACCTCAGATATGAGCACTGTACACAGCTAATACAAATGGATGGGGGAGGAACAGGTGAAGCTAACACCAGGGGACTACACTAGACCAAATGAAGTGAAAATATGTATGGCTTAAGAACTAAAAAAGGAGAAGGCTACCTCAGACAGAAGCAAGCCCCTGAAAATATTTATGGGCCGATACAATAAAATGCCCCCCCCCCACATTGGGGGTGTGTGGGGGGCATAGCCCTCCACTTAGTTTGAATACATATTATCTTCTGGAGAGAGTTAGTCACTGGTGTTGCAACTATGCAGGTCTATTGCTTAAAATGTATTGTTTTGAAGTTTTTTGGTAAAATACAATATAAAAACAAACAAGGTGGGGGGGGCTATGCCCCCACCCCAACCCCAATTATATATACCAATTCCAGGATCGCACTGCAGTGGGGAAAAGGGCATACACCTTTTACTTACCTTACAGTACTCTACATAGTGATTATGCATAGATTATATATATATATATATATATATATATATATATATATATATATGCATATATACATACATACCCACTAAGTTCAATTTGAAAATGAGATTCAGTAATTTGTGCTTTCAGCAATGTGGTTGGGGTGAAATGAAATACAACAAAATAAAGTAGACCCATATAGATCTGTGTATGTGTAGACCCATATAGATATGTGTATGTGTGTATATGTGTATATGTAATATATATATATATATATATATATATATATTATATTATATATTACACACACACACAAATAAATACTGTTAGTTACAAGGACTCAGACTGCCACATCTGGTTCTACAGAGTACTTGAAGTAGTCTATAAAGAAAGGGCAGTTGTTCAAACCACAAATAAATGATATAGTCAGTGCACAAAAATTAACAGTATAGCCTTAAAATATATTAGTGCATACACCTTGCAGGAAAATGGACCAAAAAGTATTGGATCAGTTGGACATGAAAACAAGAAAAATGCTTCATGCTTATCAAATATTTAAAACATCAATGCATACCAAGATTATATACTCCTCGCTTTGAAGGAGGGATGGGCCTCCTCAAAATGTATTACATACATAGATCAGCAATTGTGGGACTGCATACATATCTGCTGACCACACCAGATCCAAACATAGTGAAAGTTTTAAAACATAAGAAGTCATCCAGTATGACAATCTTTGCTTAGTTTAATAGAAGTACTTTGGTTATCAAGTAGGAATAGAAATCAAACTAAAAATAAACAAAAATTAGACAACAGGATTTGCCAAAACACAAAAGAAAGAATACAAGGAACAGAATATAAGGAACACTGTTAAATGAGAAGGAAAGAAAACTGGAAGAGCCATAAATATAACGGCAAATACAGAGATCTCCTGGAACAACCTCATGACCAAGATTCAATGTAGGAATGTTTAAGGAAGGGTGAATTGAAACCAAAAGATGAAGGGCTAATAATGGTGGCACAGGATAGTGTACTACGTACACATTGGCTTACAAAATCCATTGAAAAGGTGGGAAAAAAGAACAAATACAAGTTCTGTAAAAACTGCACACAGTCACACATCTTGTTGATGGTGTGATACATTCATGGCTAAAGTCCTGTACGCCAAAAGCCACAATGTGGCACGACTGTTGCATTCAGGACTGTGTAATCACTACAACAGAAGTAACAGAAGCATTGGAAACATGAACCACAAAGAATTATAGAGAATGGTGGTTTAAATTACATGGGAATCACAATTATCAACAGCTGAAAAAGAGAGAAGAGCAAATCAGATGTAGTAGTCCCGTGAAAAAGATTGAAGTAGCACTGATCACTGAAATTGCTGAACCCACTGATTACAGTGTCTTACATACAGGCACAGTCATAAAATACCAGGATTTACAGGCAAATATGACAGCAATGTGGAAGAAAGATACCAAGATAGTTCCAATGGTAGTAGGAGCAATGGGTCTAAAAACACATTTACAGTCGTACTTATATGCTGCCAGTACATATAATTCCATATGAATTACAGAAAGTCACTTCCGGGCACATTGAAGATGCTGAAAGACCACTCTTGGCTAACATCAAAATGACTGTAACAATACTAAATTTTATGAAGTTTAATTATACCCTGACTTAGGAATGGGGTCCATTCCTGCCATGGTATTAGAAACTCGAAATATTTGCAGAGATTAAACCAGGAGAGAATGGAAAGCAAAGGTAGGACAAGAGCTAGCATTCATATAGGGCCTGCAGTATTAAAACAACACAGGCAAAATACTTTGCCATTTATGTCTTTCTTCCCTGTTGGTAACTGAAATATTTGTTTGATAAATGTTATATTCCAACAAAACACCCACATTACATATACAAATACTTGCTCATGTGCAATTATGAGAGAAACTGAGCCCTTTTTTCTGACTCAGAGCTGTACAAATGCTACATTTGAATTAAATGCCATTTGAATTTGGATGCTTTAGTGATTGTACAAGTCAATGAGTTTAAGACTAAAGTGGAGTTGAGGATTTGGGCTAACATTAGGTTTGGGGTTAGGGTTAGATGTAGTGTTAAGGTTAGAGACACAGAGTACATTAGGTGTGTTCTGCTTGTAGGGACTTTCCTCCTGTAAAACTCATGGAAAGTTGTGTGTATTACTGCGTTACAATTTTTATTTTATTTTTTTCACCCATTTGCATTCAGTTGCATCCTTTCCAATGAGTGTTTACAAAGAAATGTCCTAGGCCCTTCTGGGATCACAAATTGTTAGGAGGCCCTATGCTGCAGGTGGAAGGCCTCTACACCCCTGGAGGTCATTAATTACACATTAAAACACACACCTTTGAGGGCAGTATTGCTCTTAAGAGAATGGGCTTTCTGTAAAATTGTTGTGTTTTACTAAAAAAAAAAAAAAAAATATATATATATATATATATATATATATATATATATATATATATATATATATATATATATTTTTTTTTTATGTAAATAGTTCCTCTGCCTAATATTTCAGACTTGCTGTAATATATTTTAATGGTGTTGAAGCAAGCATTTTACATTAAAAATATATAAAAACATATGATGAAGAGCATACCTCTCAACCTCTTAGAACAAGAAATCTGCGCAAAGCTATAAATAATGGGGGAACAAAGGCCGAAAAATAGGGACAATTTTTTTTTTTTTTAAATACTGATTTTACAAACATAGAAAGTTGATAGAATAAGAGGTTTTGCATCAGCATGCATTTTCTGAAGGGAATGAAGTTTGAAATTCAAATGGCTGTCATTTTCCGACTTCAATTCTCAATGCTTTACCAGCAATTTAGCAGAAAACCAAAATTTTATGAGGACCATACCAAAAATATAGGCAAAAATCTGTACAGCTGAGATGTATATTAGCTATGCAGACCCCTTAACTACTGCTGTTACTCATTACTGTTTTTAAGAACAATTTCAAACAAAGTACTCTTAAGTTGCTTTAGAGAATGGACACATTTTCCAATCAGTACCCAAACGTTCTCCAGCAGGGTATTAATGTAGAAGTAAGCAATGCTGAAAAATGAGTCAGCCACTTCACAGCAGCATATTAAGCTGCTATGGAGCTCAGACAGAAAAAACCTAATGGTCATTATTTTATGCTCGCTAAGCAGCATCTCTGCTGTTTAGTGAGTGTAAAATGTAAAAATATAAATTAAAAAAAAAATGTGTGTTTATGTGTATATATGCATGTGACAAAGTGAAATCCATAGTGCTGTTATTTTATACTCGCTAAGCAGCGCTTTTGTTTTATAGCGAGTGTAAAGTAAAAAATAATAAAAAAAAAAAAAGTGTGTGTATGTGGGGTAGTTCTCCTCACACCTGTCATTTTTAGGTAACACCATTCTTATCTCTTCTCAAGGAGTTTAGAACAGAGGGCATTCTTCATTTTTCCTTTCCACTTGTCTTCTCCCTAACTTACTGTTACTCTGATGTGCAGCTATGCACAGCCAGAACAGATTGGGAGACATGATATGGGTGCACAAGATCATACCAGTGAGATGCTAGGGGGTCATATTGTACAGGACGGATGAAGGAAACAGGTAACAGACCAAAAGGAATAATTACTATATTTCTCAACATAATAAAATGAGTTAGCCCAGATAAGAACCACATGAATAAAAATCAATCCCAGCACCATGGATGACAAAGGAAATCAGGAAACTTGCGATACAGGGAGGCACAAATCTTTTGAAAGTCTGGGCTAATAAAACCCAGAATAGCCTCTAAAAAAATTTAGACAACTCCATAAACATGGCTAAGCATCAAATTAGAGCACATAAAATTATAGACATCAAAAATACCAAAGCATTCTGGACCTCAGTAAAATGATCACATTTCTCCCAGGTATACTACCCCACCCTCTTGTGCAGAATTATCACACAGTTTATCACCCATTTTATGCAAACAGCTATTTCTTTATGCAAACACAACTCCTCACCACCTACTCTCTCAACAACACACTATCTTCACTACCAAAACTCTACCATCAAAAAACTTAAAGCTAAAAGCTACCATCTGAACCACTGTCAAGCTACCTGCTGAATACATTAAACATGTTGCAGATTCAGCAGCCTAGCCAGTTTCTATCCTAGTTAACTACTTCATCACAGAAAATCATGTCCTCACTTTCTGGAAAAAAACATCTGTCATTATTCCCTTGCATAAAGAAGGGCAAAACTACAGACTTCAACTACGGACCCATAGCTATATTATCCCCTTTATCAAAAGTCCTAGAACAGTGCATTTACTCATCTCCTTAAAAATCTCACTGATAACCTCCTATCCAAGACTAAATATGTTTCCACCCACATTAAAGAAAAAAAAAAGTCTTCTTAACTTCAAATACCATTAACATAAATAGAAGTGCAGGCTATCTGCTATCACCCTTCCATGACTTATTCAAGGCATTCAACGTGGTTTCTCATCAGAAGCTGCTTGCTCATCTATCTGCTGGTCTCATTTATGCCTCTTTTTCTGCTGGTTCTATAGCTAGTGATCAGAATGGATAACACGCTGTAAAATGGCAACAAGATAGCTCTTCTTTCCGCCCCACATCTGTAGTAAACCCTCAAGATCTTAGATTCTCTGCTTTTAACATCTTTATACTCAATTTCCGTACAGCAGCCAAACAGGCCAGCATAACACAGCATGCAGTCAGCTCTACACTTACCTGCTCAGCTTCAACGGACTCACAAACTACAAAAAATTAAGCAAGAGTCCTTTAGATCCTTCAAATCATAGCCTTCAACTGCTAACTTATTCGTAAATTCAAAGAAAACTGAAGTAATGTTTTCCATACCAAAACCCTTAGTCGGCTAAAGACACTAGCACTAACTAAACAGCACACCTTACTTCAGCACTAGCAGATGAAAATCTTAAGGCTGACTTACACATCTTGCAAGTCATTAAGAAACTAGTCAGAAACTTGGCACTTTCTACCAAGGAATACCCCATCTTACACAGAGGCAGATGGAAAACTATTGCTTCTTTGTACCTCCTACCTTCACTCATTTTCATCAGTTCCAAAATACCTGCATTCTGCCACCTACAAGAGAAAATTTGATGCATACTAAGACAGTACAAAATGTATCATGTTTTGGCCTAAAGCAAATAAACTGGATGGAAATATTACCTGTACTACACACAGCTCCTTTGGCCTAAAGCAAATAAACTGGATGGAAATATTACCTGTACTACACACAGCTCCTTAAGAGCCCACGACCTCATCCATAACCCCCAAATTATCCAGCTTTATAGAATTCCCTACAACATTCACCAACTCGGGATATACACAGAAAGTGAAAAACATCTCTTGATAATCAAACTATACTGCAGAGAATTATTTTAATTATGTTTCAAATCTTTGTAATGCCCTTCCACTCAGCTAAAATAAAGACAAATTGAACATTTTTAAAACAGAACTTCATACTTCTGTAGGATACAGTCACACTATCTATAACCTCCTCATATGTCAAATAGCCTAGCACTTCTATATCCCCCCTTTTCTTAAAATTTCACACAATATTTTCTCTCTCACCAACACTTATCATTTTCCATTTCTTCCAGTCTTTGGAATTGTACACGTTAATCTTGCCAATGTAATTTTATGTATATCGCTTGCACCTTTAACTGTAAGCTGTCTCGTATGTGTTGAATGTATATACATTTCTGTAGGTCACCAGAGTTATTGAACTTGAATGTTTCTGATGCAACAATTGTATCTATGGATCTTTTCTCCCCAGGCCTTCAGTGAAAGTGTCAGTTGTGCCCAGTTTGACAATCCAAGGTAACATATGACAAGTAAATAATGAAATATTTCATGGATTACTTTTTCACAGAGAGAGCTACAAATAGAGGATACAGACTCGTGGAATGTAATCCATGGAGGTATTTTAAGAGGGCAGGGGATAGATGGGGAGGCACAGACCACCAACTACACTTAAATGGCAGATTAGGACAGTTTATTGCTTCCTTCTGTCACCAAGCAAGTGCAATGCAATAGTACCTGGCAGAACTAGGTAAGGTTCCAGATTCTGCAAAAGCAATCTGCTGCATGTATATAGGCTCAGATATGTTGGAAAAATCGATTATGGTTTTGACACCAAGGACACGCATTATGGATACCATGCAGAAACAAGTGCTGCTACAGTACATGTCTAAACGTGCATGGGTACAAAAGAAGAACAGTAAGCCATCCAGTTATAGTATGGAAAATTGTGCCAGGCTTTAGATAGATTTTTAATTGGATGTATGGATGCATCCTTCATAAAAAGGACAACACACATCCATTTATAAAACAGCAATAATACATGACAAGATGTGTAGTACACTAGTACAATACCATACCTGGCTAGATACACACGATGCTAAATTACAGCAGTGGTCAGCAATGCAACCTTGATTTATTCCATTTTTTTTCATTTTTTTTCTTTTCCAGTGCCTGCCAACAAAATAATCTATTGGCCTGTTCTTGAAAAATAGCCATCTCTAAACCTTTTGTTCTTGCAGGTCAAGAACCAATAATGAGACCGCCATGTAGACATCTATCAATGCTTTTTGTATTGTGCCCAACCCACTTTAGTCTACCTACATATGCCCACAATGTCTAAAAGAGGAGTGTGCAATGGACTCGTGTTGTAAATGTCCACATCTGTACATGTGACTCAACCAGTCACACACTCATTTCAGAAAGCGTGTCTGCATGATCCCGATCACCACCGGTGGGTTTAACTGCAGAGGTGTCTTCAGGCAAGTACCACACCTGGTCCCTCCCCTTAGAGTGGGTGAGATGAAATAAGTCACTAAATCCCCCCACATGCTTTTCCAGCACTTCAGCCACTAATCAGACCCAAGTCATCAGGCTATAGACAGTTTCTTCATCCTACTGGGCAATAGAGTTTGGTAGGTCTCACTTATACCATTAAATTATCATTTTGGGGTGGGGGTGGGCACTGTTGTTTTTATAAGATGACTGTAAACATTTGTTATTGAATTTTGAAATTCTAAGAATTTAAACATTTGTCATTTTACTTCAATAGTTTACTAGTGAGATACTATCACATGCTTGTGGGTGTAAAGCAGTTAAATATGTTGCAGCATTTTATGGAAAACTAGCTTACATTAAATAAATTTCAGTCACAAGAAAGCATTTTCCCCACAAGACATGTGGTCTGCTGGAGAGCATACTGCAACCTCTCATGCATCACATCAGTGGGCTGTCAACCCGAGTATGAATCCCACACTGGGAGTGGGAGGAAGGACTAAAAATGACAAGCAGCACTGCTGTGGCTGTTCTTCAGATTACAAGGGAAAGGTAATGCCACCAACCCTTACTTTGTCAATGTATTATGAAAGCCTCAGAGGTAGAGAGGTTGGCGATAACAGTGGTAGGCCAGTGAAACCACTTGTAACTGAGGAGGTTGCAAACACAGTAGGATATCCAGAAGTGAGAAACCCAATGCAGCATATCCTGAAGTGAGAAAAGCAATGTGGTTTGAATGTTGAAGTCAGGCTTTATGAGCAGAACCAGAAATCTGAACTATTGCAGGGTCTTAGGAAGGGCAGTTTGCATGCATGACATTTGTTTAATTCAGAGTTTTCTGATTCCTCAGCTTCACTTCCATCATGGATAAAATTATAATTCTAATTCTGTGGGGCCTTCATGATGGTGAAAGTTAAATTTGACATTTTGGTGGCACGGTGTGGTGCTTTTATCCCTCATTCCTATCCCAATCTTGTTTTGAGTTTTATTACATCAAACAGTTAAATCGGATGCTTAAAACATATCTAAAGAGAAAATGAAAAATAGGGCTTTCTTTAACAAAAATGTGTACATTTGCATGCATGATTTGTCTCTAAATACATTTATCATCAAAACTACTAACTTAATATTCCAACATCAAAAATATGAAATCTAAATGGGGATATTTCCTTCACACTGTTGTCATATTTGCTCATGTCAGAATCTATAGACTTCTTGGCTGGACTTACAACACAGCATATCCGTAATAAGGAACCAGAGAACTAGCATTAGAGATAAGTATTACAGTCTAAATGTGTGTCCAAAAACATCACATTATGGCCCGACATATTCATTAACTTTACCCAAGTAACTTTATCACTATAGATAACATGTCATAATTCTCTGGACTCAATTTGTCTCCTTGATTATAAAAGTCTAGAAACAGTAGCCTTATGTCTACATTTTAGTTAACCTAAATTTCTAGACTGGCGTCCTCTAAATAATTACAGCCAACATTGCCTTAACTTTTTTCTAATTTCTTACATAGAATCGCACGTTTTATAGTATTACTTTTGCTGACTAATTTTTAAAGCATCAACCCTAAGCTTGTATGCTGCCTCTCTACATACGCATTGCAATTTCTGTTTACACACCAGGAATGCAGAACCCCACAATGGGAACTGCATTTGATCTATGGCCTTATGCAGGTGTGTATCAGGAAAATGAAGCTGCCTTGGTCACCTTTAACCTTGTTATCGTACAAGCAAGGAGTTGTCATGACAACTTCAGTTTGTTGCAGAATCACACTGGACTCCAATGAACAAAATTCAAAGTCAGACAAAGGATGGGGAAGTGCCTGCATATCTTTATGTTTTTTCTGATGAGTTATATAAAATGGTTATAAAGATATTAACCTGAAATTAAGACACTATTAAAGCTTCAGATTACTAATAACCTACAGATATCACAATGTTTTTTGGCAGTAGATGCATGGCTCAGGTACGTAGACAAATGCTTCTGTGTCAAAGCAGACAATCTATTTCCTACCCATAACATGTAAGTCGAATTATACATTTGTATTATAGACTGCCCAGAAATATGATGCACTCCACTACCTATTTACTGACATTTCATACATACATAAAACCTTTACAACTGTCATCTTAGAAATTACTTGTAAAGTAATTCAAAATTTCAGAAAGAAAGAAAGAAATCTGTCCAAGCCTATATGTGCTGTTGGAGGTAGATTTTCAAAGGTTTCTTACAGAGCAATTAGAATAGCTGATCCATTGCTGATTACATCTCAGCTGCACAGATTTTCACAAAATGTCCAGACTTTTAACTCATATTTTTGGCCAGATGTTCATAAAAAATGTGTTTTTTTTTAATTATTAAGACTGAAGACAGGAAATAATGACAGACATTTGAGTTTCAGACATCATACCCTTCACAAATTTCAAGATCTAACATCAAGTTTTGCTTTCTCAACTTTCTAAGTTTATAAGAGCAATATTTAAATGTCCCTATTTTGGGGCCTTTGCCCCCCCATTATTTATGGCTTTGTCCAGATTTCTTGCTCTAACAGGTTGACAGGCTTGTTGCTGAATGACAGTTGATGGCCTTTGTAAGCAGTGGTAAGATCAGATTTGGCCAGAGGCTCAGTGTTTGCAGCAGGTTATGACTAGCCGTAGGGTGGCACAGAGCAGAGCACTTTCTCTTGTGTATTTTGACCAGGAAAAATGCCCACTAACTGTATAGTGCTGATGGTTAGGGGAAGACAGTGGAGATTCATAAGCAGCTCCTTTCTGTAGTGTACCCCAAATGGTAGCCTCCTGTTTTCACACCATTTGTGTACCCACTTGCATTTTTTGGATTCCTTACATACTCTTGAGGACAACTGGTATGTGAAACTATTTTTACTTTTGTTCCCAGTGCTTTTGATAAAGACTAGGTAGCACTATTTGCTTTCCTTACTTCAACTACTTCCAGCTGTCATATGTAGTGCAGTGGCAGACATAGGTTCATAGGTTAGTACTAGGCTATCGGCCCTAGGGCCTATACAAGCCTAGCCATAACAATTCCCTGAATATTTCTTCCCACAGTATTTACTTCCCTGGACCCCTGTCTAACAGGGCGACTGACATGATACCCGGGGTGAATTTCCTATCTCCCATCCAATCATCAAGATTTCTTTTGAAGAGGGCCAAGGAGGCACTCTGGTTTGACATGTATGGGCAGTCTATTTCAGTGTATGGGGAATCTCTGGGTCAGGAACCTATCCCTCCAGCACGTTTTGTTCATTGTGATGACAAGGTTTAGATCCCTGGAGTGTGTGGCTCTGAGGAATTGGGATTTCTTTAAGCGGAGCATATCCAGCAGTTCAGGGTTTGACACGGCCTTGTATGTTAAGCAAAGATCGCCTCAGAGTAGATGATATGCCACAGAGTATAGCAGGTTTTTTTTTTTAGATGATCAGCATATGGCATCTGATTTAGGCCTGTGATTCTTTTAGTGAGGTATTTCTGCAGGTGGTGCTGCAGTAGCGTTGTCATCTCACAGCAAGACGTTGTCGCGTTCGATTCTCAGCTAGAGCGTCTTCTGTGTGGAGGCATGTGTGAATGGGCGTGCCTTAGTTGAAGGGTGTGCGTCAGGGCTGGTAACTCGGCACGTAAAAATCCACTACCAAGCATTAGCGGACCGGAGTTCCGCTGTGGTGACCCCTAACCGGGATAAGCCGAAAAACACAACAACATTTCTGTGGCCTTTCCAGCTGTTGCAGATGTCTTGTGAAGTACATACCAAAATGGGGCATTATACTCTATAATGGGTCTAATGAGGGATGAGTACATTGGGACAATAACCTCCTTTTTTCCGGATGAAAAGCCCTTAGTGATGAGGTGTGCTACATAGGATTTCCTGACTGTTGCGGCGATGTGGTTATCGAAGGGGAGACCATTGTCCGCCTGTGTCCCCAAGTCTCTCATCACACTTGGGATGTTTAGTGTACTGCCACCTACGTGGTAATTCATGGGTACATGTTTTTTTCCAAAGGGGATAACTATACATTTCTTGGCATTAAGCTTGAGCCCATGGCTCTGGCACCAGGCATCTGTTTCTGTAAGGCCCTTTTGTAGAATATCCATTTCATTTGGGGATTCAATAATGGCTCCCAGTTTGCAGTCAACTGTGAACATTGTTAGCCAGAGTCCTTTAGTGTTGGCCTGTACTTCAGAGAAGTAGATGCCAAACAAGACTGGTGCCAGGACTGAGCCCTGAGGTACTCCACTTGTCTGGAGCTGAATTTGGAGTTGGTTACTTATACAGTCTGGGTTCTGTCAGTAAGCCAGTTGGCAACCCATCGAGTTATGTAGGGATTTATGCCCAGCTTAGTAAGTTTATCTATGATTCCAGAGTGGGGGATGGTGTTGAAGGCCTTGGCAAGGTCCAGATAGGCTGTGTGGAGTGCCTTACCCTCGTCCACAGCTCTGGAGACTGATTCGAAGATGTCAATCAGGTTCAGGAGACAAGATCGGCCCTTCACAAACCCAAACTGGGTGGGGTCCAGTGTTTGAAGGTTGCCAATGTCTTTGTTTATAAGTTCCATGATAATGCGTTCCATGCCCTTGCAAATCAGGCTTGTCAGACTGATGGGACGGTAGTTCCCAGGATCCAAGGTGGATCCCCCCTTGTGGAGTGGGATAACTGTAGCTGTGCACCACTCAGTGGGCGCAAAGCCTGAGGTGAGGCTATGATTAAACAGGACACTTAGGTGAGGTGCCAGTTCATTTTGCAGTTCATGTAGTACACAGCCCGGGATGTCATCTGGTCCCATGGATGCTGTATTCTTAGCTTTGGAGAGTGCAGTTTCTACCTGTGTGGCCATGATTACTGGAATTTGGCAATCTTTTGGTATTGAGATGGGCCCTTTAGGGGGTGAGAGGGGGGTGAAGTTGGCACTAAATCCATCTGCCAGGATATTGGCAATATCCTTGGGATCAATATATTTAATGCCATTCTGTTGTAGCTCAGAGCAGATCTGAGCATTGCCATTTAGATTCTTGACATAACTATAAAATGCCTTGTGGTGGTCTTTGGAATCTTTGGCAATTTTATTTTTGTAACTAGTTTTTGAGGATTTTATGAGGGATCTCTGATTCTTACCGAGGCTGGTGAGAGTTTTTTGCAACCTGAGATTTTCCTCTTCTCTGCAACAGTTTCTTCCTTCTGTTGTATAGTTTGTTTATAGCAGGGGACCACCGGATTGGCTTCCTTTTTTTGGAGGATAGCATCTTGGCATCTTGGTTCTATTTGGGATGGCACGATTCATGCACGAGTGGATGTGCTCATACAGTGCCTTAGTGTAGGATTCAGCAGTCGAACTTTCAGATCCTGTCTGGTTGGGTGTCATGAAGTTTGTCACTTCTGACTTCAGTAACATGAAGGCTTTAGAGAAGTTTTTTAAGGAGGTTTCCTTACTGGGGGCTGGGGGGTGGGATGTGGATGTCAAGGGTGATTTGGTTATGGTTAGACGTGACCAATGAGGGGGTGACTACTGGTGTGAAGCATCTATCTCCCATGTTGGTAATGACCAGGTCTAAGATATTGGAGCCCCTGGTAGGACACTGGATTAGTTGATCCAGGACATTGGAATTTATGAATTCCAAGAACCACTGGGAAAAGGTGTTGGCACCAGAGTAATTTTCCCAGTTAATGGCAGAGTAGTTGAAATCATCCAGTATTAGGATGTTTGGTTGTATCTTAATATTTTCCAGTATGTTTAGAAAGGTGTAGTGAGAATCTTGGGGCATGGTGGGGGATCTATAGCAAACTACAATTTGGATTGCAGTCTTACCTAGGTTAGTTGCACCTGGAGAATTTCAGATGCATTGTGTTGGGCAACTAGCCTGGAGCTGTGAATATCCTTCCTCCACCTTTAGGGTTTCGGTCTTGGTTTTGTGGCCGAAAAGTGTGGTAAGAGTTGTAGCCTGGTATTGCAGGGGTGCTCTCTGGAGCCTTGAACCAGGTCTCAGTTATTTCACAGATATCGATGTACTCCATTTTTAGGAGTGCCTCGAGAGAATGCATTTTGAGCTTTAGACTTCTAGCATAGAGTAGCATTACCTTCAGATTTTGCATGCATGTATCTGTTATGGTGGTGGTTTTGTCCTTTGAACCTTGCCTAAAAAAGGCACTATAGGGGTGGCAAGAGCTTTAGCCAGTAACCTGAATCCCAGGTAGGTGCAGACCATCTCTGGCAAAGCATCGTGGTTTGTCTATCATGTCTTCCCAGGCAGACAGAAACTGGATCCCCTTTGAATGACACCAGAAGCTTAGCCAACTGTTGAAGTCAGTCATTATGTCCTTATACTATGGTATCATTCTGGACGAAGGCAGGATGCTACTCAGGACTAGGGTCATACCTGCCTGGGCCACATGATCAGAGAGCTCTTCCATGTCTCTTTTCATGTAGTCCTGGGAGGTACGTCTCAAGTCATTCACTCCAACATGGACAATGACAGTCGTATTTGTACTTGTTGTGGAGTGACTTGAGTGCATGCATTATGTGGTGGATACTGGCACCCGACAGGCAGCTGACTGTAATTTTCTCCTTGTTCAGCCTGGTGAGTGTGACATCAGTGTGCCTGACTAGAGTCACATATGACTAAAGTGTTGGGTACATTGTCTTGCCTTAGGGGCTGTTAGGTGGCACACTGGTGTTGTGAGCTGTCTCACTTTGGTTGTGACTGGTGTTTGTTTGTGTTTCAGCTTCAGAGGTCCTTGTTGCTTGGGCAGGTTAATGTTAAGGGCTTCCGCATATGTGGGTTTAGTGCTGCTATGTGTGGGTGTTGATGGGCTATGAGTTGCTTGAGGTGTAGTGCAGGTGTTAACCTTCTCCTCCTGACTGTCTAGCACAATTTTGGCTGGAGAGAGCTTTGCTTCCAGTTTGGCTATGTAAGTGCATCTCTCATAGGTTGCAGTGTTGGGTGGTAGGAGGAGAGGGTTGCCTGTGTATATGAGGCAGTTGCCGCATTGCCCCAGTATGGCCAGATTCACCAGGTGGACAGGAGAAAATCACCGGAAGCTGATCCTTGGACATGCCTGTTTAGGTGCTTTTTTGTAGAGTACAAGAGATGTTTTCCCTTACCTTTGCAAGGTACTTTTTGCAATTATAGGCTGTTTAGTGCCTATGATTAAACTTCTCCTTATTGACAAGGAAAGTTGAGTGCTTGTATCAGTTACAGGCTTCCTAGTGCTTTCTAGCAGGTTCTAGAGCAAGTGCTAGTCACAGGGGTTCAGATTTTAGTGCTACTACTGAGAAACCAGCTAGTTCTAAGGGAAAATTTGAAGAGCAGACGTTCTGGCAACTGGGA
The DNA here is from genome assembly GCF_019279795.1 of Protopterus annectens. Classification (NCBI taxonomy): domain Eukaryota; kingdom Metazoa; phylum Chordata; order Ceratodontiformes; family Protopteridae; genus Protopterus; species Protopterus annectens. The sequence goes on from NC_056747.1 coordinate 261,115,081, forward strand.
TATTTTACCTGTAGCCCCGTGGTGCTGCACAATGTGAAAAATGCGCAAACACACGCGTTTTAAGCCAGAAAGTTGAAAGGGATAGAAATCAGTCCAAAAAGGCATAGGCAGTACAATGCTCACCTCTCCCACTGGTAAGCAGTAGGACTTCCCTCTACCACAGCAAGGTCTGGATAGCTCAGTCCTGAGACAAGCAAAGCCTGGGATCTGGACTGGCTAGGAAAGATGGGAAATGAGCAAATAAGATAGTATTTTTTTTTTGTTAAAACAGGCTAAACAATGCAATAATACAGTAAATAAACACAGAAAAGGCTAACACACTTGAGTGTGAAGTCCTAAACAATAAATTCAATTAAAACTCTACAAAATTTGCAATTTAAAACTTTTTAAATGAAGCAAGGCAAGTGCACAACTGAAACAATTTCAGAGGCAGTAATACAGCAGAATAAGTAGTTAGTCGACATATACAGAGAAGTCTATATATACAGAAAAGCAGCTAAAACAAACAATTCAGATGCAATGCAACCTAGAACACAAGTTGTAGCAATATTAAGGCAAATACAGTGATAATAAATGCACTAAAATATACTCTAATTTCCAAAATGTTCTCTAACTAGACTCTTACCAACTGTAAAATAGGTGACACTTTCAAAACTTTCTGTAGTGATACTTCATTTTGTACATTTACAACATTTCTTTATTTCTTTTCTTTTAGTTTAGTATATTAACTGGAAGAGTGAACTGGTCCAAAGACTCTTTCAGCCACATCCTGAGCCATTAAGACAATACAAAAACAAACATTGAAAGTAACTGGACATAAAAAGATGTATTTGCCTAGGTAGAACATGGAAGAAAATATAACAGAAAAAAAAAATTGAATTCATAAATTGCGAGAACAGAGCTTACATACAATATTTTAAGCAGTTTACTTTCACAGACTCATATATATTCCAAGGCTATTGAGTCTTATAACCACCACTTACACCTTGTCCTTTCCCCCCGGCTGCATCTCCTTTCTCCAGGAATGCCATCCCAATCAGTCCTAGAACAAATTTGTAGATACCCATCGAGGTTATGTTTAAAAGGAAGATAGTGAGCTATACTGCTTAATATGCAGAGGAAGTAAATTTCAATGGTTTGGGAGGTGCTGGATTATAAAACATGGTAGAGGTGTATGGCACTGAATAAAGAGAAAACTTCCAGCCTCTGTTTATAGCTCAGAGATTTTAGACCCATGATATTTTCTTCAGTTAGGAACCTTTGGGGTCTAACTGTTTAATAGGTTTTGTGAAATACATCAAGAAGGGAGGGGGGGGTTGTTGCACTAGATAACTTGTCGGATCAACGCTGAGTATAATGGAGTGATTACCTCTTTAGATAGTGACGATATTCCTTTGCAAATTGCCGATGATAAAAAAGATTTCCTGCAAACTTGTCACATGAAGATTAAACAAAAGGAAATTATCAAGCCAGTTTCCTAGGTCCCGGATTATATTTTCATTTTGCAGTGGCATGTTGTCTATACAGAATGATGTGGTAGATGTTGTATACTAAAAGTGACAATATCGCACTTTTTAGCATTTAGTTTAGACCACTAAGAATTTACAAGTGAAAGTTCTACAAACTGTTAGCTAGAGTTCTTGGCTTTCTGCTTAGAGTCCTGAGAAGTGAATGCCTAAAAGGAGAGGCTCAAGCACAGATACCTGTGGGACACAGATGGTCACTTTCATGCTTTCTAACAAGGTGCCTGCAGCTTGTAGTGTGTGCATGTGCATGTAAATTTAAAGCTTTTAGCTTCTGAAGAATGCCAGCATGGGGAATGGTGTTGAAGGCCTTGGCCAGGTCAACATACACCATATGTACTGCACTGACACTGTCTACATCCTCTGTAACCCTTTTGAAGACGTTTACCAGATTCAGTATGCAGGAACTACCTTCACAAAGCTGAACTAATGGGTATCAAGTTTAACAAAAGTCTTGATATCATAGTTTATAATGGCAGTTAAAAAAATTCAACATTGAATCTGGCTTCTCCATTAAGTGCATACCTGCTATAAGTCCCCCTTCTTCCCACCAAGGCTTTGTCACACAATGCAATAACCCTACAACTGCTCTCTAAAAAAAATGCTGGTCATTAGCTATTCAAATGACCAAGTCCCTTTTCCATGGCAGTCCCTCTAGCAACTAATCTGGGAATCAAACCTTGGTCGGCAGTGTCTAAAATGAAGTTCCCACTCTATGTAAACATGCCAGATGCACTCTTCCCAGACATATATTTCCTAAATATTAACGAAATTAAGATTGGATTGCTGGTGACTCATAAGGACAGAAATAAGCTCCCCCTCCACTCACGGTTAACTTCTCTGGACTCACTGCATTAGCAGTACCGAGTAAACACTATACATAGTATGCCAGTGTGCAAAACTCAAAAAAAATATAGGGAACAAATAAGGTATCTTTTAAACTCTCAGTCAAGATAGTAGACATGGAAAGAGACTAAGGCTGGTCTGCTTAATAACTTCAGAAAACTGCTACCAATGTAAGGCTTTAACCAGACAAACAAATATCAGGAATGACTTGCAGATTGTTGTAAAGGCAATTAGAATTTACGAAAGGAAGTAACTATTACAATGAGAAGGGAACCAACCAACCAAAAGTATACTCGCTGTACTGGAAGGAGTCAGGATTACTGGACTTGTAGCAGAGCAGAGGTGCCGAAGGACAGAGGGGGCAAAAGTGGACCTTAGCTGAACAGGGAATTCAAAATAAACGAGGAGAAGAATGCTTACATACAATACTTACAAAGAATGACCTGGATATTGTTTTAATCCAGGAAGGACCCATTTGGCCAACAGCAACTGTGTGTACAATTTCCTTGCTGGTTGCTGTAAATACTCCGATTCCCAAGTTGTGTACTACTGTCCTGAGCTATTCCCTGATACATCATTGTATATGTTTTTACATTGACTTCCAGCTGTTGAGCTTTACAACTCAAAAAGGTCTCTTCTCATCCTTTATATACTTGTTTTTCTACACACAACAGTTGTCTGCATTTGCTTGCCTGAGAAACTCATATTAGACAGAGCCCATTATTACTAAAAGCCACACCTCTCATCTGTCCAGATTTTTATAAACTGTCCATATTTGTGCCTCATTTTTGGTCTGCTCCTCATACATTTGTGGTTTTATAGGAGGAAATCACTGAGGACTGAAGTTAATTAATAATAACATACATTTGACTTTCAGACTTAAATCTCTTTCAGAAAATGCATGCTAAAACAAATCTTGTTACTTTATAGCAACTTTCTAACAATATTCAATATACACCCCCATATTCAGGCATTTGTTACCCACTATTATTTGAGGGTCTGCCCAGATTTCTTTCACAAAAGAGGATGAGAGGTATTCTGAAGGGACGGAGAGAGAAAAAGTATCACAAGAATGATTTAGAAAAATAATGTAAAAAAGAGAATACATTTAAATGAGTAGTACATGCAATAAGATACATAGTTTGTAAACTTACATTAACATGAAAACGAATTATAGGCAATGACCAATGTCACAGTTGTAATGTGACAACATTGTAGTTCACAGCCTGACACACTGAATTAATCATGCATTCAAATTAAATAACTTGTTTGACCATGACCACATTGGGCAACACTAGTCAAAAAAAAAAAAAAACTAAAGCCCCGCTATCAGGATACTCATCAGAGAAAGAGTGTTGCATAATTACTTAATTACTCCCCCCAGAAAGAAAATGTGAAGGGCAGGAATAAGAATAGGATTTTTCAGTATTTTGTACTGTATAATAACATACTGAACCATCTATTCATGCTGTTCCTATAACATTTAGTTAGGCATAACAGAAACAATGCCCCTAAACCAGCTATTAAACAAAAAGAACAGATTGATTACACTATACAGTTAAGCGCAGTTAGGAATCTTCTATCACTGCAACCTGGCATGGAAAAAGACAGATGCTTCTATATAATGCATCCAGAATTGGTCCTTGGGAATGTGGCACCAAAAAAAGTAAGTAAACCTCTTTCAACTACTTTTTCTACTAGACCTTTTTATAGTGACCCTCCTCTTTAAATAAATAATCCACAACTCTGTTAGCCCAAACAGGATCCTTTCCTCCAGATGCTGGTCTCTCTCAGACAGAATACTGACACCAGTTATGCAATTTAACTAAAATGTGAAGAACCCTTCAGTTGCCTCAACTGTAAAATGGCTTCCTGGCTAATTACATAAATTACACGTTTAGGGTACCCTCAGAGTTAAGTTGTTAGACCTATTAAAAAACACACACACACCCAAGAAATCAAGTAAATATACACACATGCTGTTTTGTTCAGTTGTCCATATTTATTTCAAGTACTTTAAATAAACATTTATTAAATAGTTTCCGCCATTGAAAAAGTGGATTACATATTTAAGCATTTATAACACAGAGGATACATTAGGATATCATTTACAACTGGTATTCACCAGAGTCCATTGCAATTTGAGCAGCACTGTTTCTCAGTAGTTACTATAGCCGTCTGACTCTACCTGCGTCTAGGATTCAAGTCTCATCTCTGTCCAAGTGTCAGAAACAGTTTGCATGTTGTCACCACATTGGTCTTGAATTTCTCTGGGTATTCCTGAATGGCTAATTTAAATTGCCCATATATGTATTACATTTACCCTTCCCATGTTGCTTAGATCAAAAGGATCCGAAACCAGCAAGTTCATTTACATGGTTAATGACGGAATAAATTAAATGCTAGAGAGGAAGAAGTGTTAACTAGTTTTAGATAATAAAGGGCAGAACAGGAAAGGAAAAAAAAACTACATTGGAGCAGTTAATAATGAGCAGAGTACAGAGGTTAAAAAATGATCATTAGCGGGTAAGTCACAGTGGTGCAGCAGTTAGCATTATCACCTCACAGCAAGAGGTTCTCCTGTTCGATTCTCAGCTAGAGAGCCTTCTGTTGGGAGTCTGCATGTCCTCCCTGCGGTTGAATGAGTTTTAAAAATACGCAGGTAGAGGCGTGTGTATGTGTGCCTTCTGTGAAGACTGGGCACCAGGCTGGCAGCTTGACACTGTAAAAACCATTGCCAATCAATCTATGGACCAGTCATCTACTGTGATGACCCCTAACCAGGAAAAGCCGAAAGACATTACTTTAGTGAGTTTAAAACCCAAACACCAGTAACAGCAAGGTTTATACTCATTTAACAGACAAGAACAAAGTAATACTTATAACAAGTAACAGGTAGAGAATGAGGCAAACAGAGCAGTTTACAAATGGACTGAAAAGCACATGGAAAGGACACAGAGTTAGTAGAATACAACACATTAGCAGGCAGCAGAGAGGATAAATGTGAAAATATGAACTTTATAAGAGGGAGAAAATATTAGTAGACTTTCTGAAGGTTCAATAACTTTGCATCAACAAAATGGTAAACTTTTCCTTTCAGGTCATCTGCAAGGTTAGTTATGAAGACACGTATGGACTAGCCACAGTAGTGACTACTGTGCTACCACCACTGATCTCCATTTTTTCATCTGAGGGAACACCACTGACTACAGCTCTGTATGCCATCAGAGATTTACCTCAAATCTCACCCTAGAACCCACTAAAAGCCTAAGCAATCTATTTCCTAACCTTGTACGTGGTACAGTGTCAGTGACTTGTTGAAGGATCTAAGGCAAATTAACTACTAATAGCTCTCGGAATGTATTCTGCAGTGAAGAACTAGAACGTGTAAAAAAAATCAAGTGTTTATACACAGCACACAAGGCTATACTTTGCCCATTAATGTAATGAACTCTAGGGTAACAACACCCTCTTTGCAGTGACCAAAAGGATATTGAAATTTGGATAGTTGGATGAAAATGACAGATTGTTACTTTTAACTGATCAGCCTCACTCTTTCTAAAAGAAATATACCTACCACAACTTTGAAATAATACCCTGATTAATCAGCCAAATTTGTTTGCTCTGACCTTCCTTTTGTGATTTCATATTTCCATGAAACTTGTACCCCAGAGGCTGAGGCAACTCCCCTTTGCCCCTACCCTTAACTTTGAGCCACCCCTCCTTCATCCCCTAACTCTGAACCAATTCCCCTTCACTCCCTAACCCAACTCCTCTTCACCCCTCCTTCATCCCTTAACTCTGGGCCCAACTCTCCTTCACTCCCTAACCCTGAGCCAACTCCCCTTCGCTCCCCTAACCCCCAGGCCAACCCCCCTTCACTCCCTAACCCCGGGACCAACCTCCCTTCGCTCCCTAACCCTGGGACCAACCCCCTAACCCCGGGACCAACCCCCCTTCACTCCCTAACCCTGGGGCCAACCCCCCTTTGCCCCCTAACCCCGGGGCCAACCCCCCTTTGCTCCCCAACCCCGGGGCCAACCCCCCTTTGCTCCCCAACCCTGGGCCAACCCCCCTTTGCTCACCAACCCTCCTTCACTCCCCAACCCTGGGCCAACCCCCCCTTCGCTCCCTAAACCCAGCCCTGGGCCAACCCCCCCTTCACTCCCTAAACTCAGCCCTGGGCCAACCCCCCCCTTCGCTCCCTAAACTCAGCCCTGGGCCAACCCCCCTTTGCTCCCTAAACCCAGCCCTGAGCGAACTCCCCTTCGCTCCCTGACCCTAACCCTGGGCCAACTCCCCTTCGCTCCCTGACCCTAACCCTGGGCCAACTCCCCTTCGCTCCCTGACCCTAACTCTGGGCCAACTCCCCTTCGCTTCCTGACCTTAACTCTGGGCCAACTCCCCTTCGCTCCTGATCTTAACTCTGGGCCAACTCCCCTTCGCTCCTGACCTTAACTCTGGGCCAACTCCCCTTCTCTCCCTAACTCTGAGCCAACTCCCCTTCCCTCCCTAACTCTGAGCCAACTCCCCTTTGCTCCCTAAACCTAAAATCCCCTCCCATTTCATTTCCCCTCTTACCAGTTCCACAAGGACACACTGATGGCTTCTGAACTCACATTCGAGTTTGAGCAGTTCTCAGTCAGGTGGGAAAACAGCCACTGAAGCCTATGGCTTCAAGTTCTTGGGTTTCAAGTAGCTGGGGCTCGAGCAGCTGTAAGGGTGCCTTAAGTAGACAACATGTACCTTGACAATAGTTCACATTTATTTATTTATTTTTATTTTACATTTGTTAACCGGGCTAGTCTAGCTGGATACATGTCCATTTATACAAAGAGACATATTAATAAAAAATTTAAGCACAATAAGAATATACATTTAGTAATAAGTACAACAAAAAACCTAACATAACATTAACATACTAACTTACTACAAAATATGGATTTAAGAAGACCTACACAATGCCAGGCAAGCTGTCAGAAAAAACAGAAAGTGTCTTTTTTTTTACTGCACATCACACGAAGAAGTTCTAATCATAGTAATATGACTACGAGGTAGCAGTCTTCCAGACGTGGATGTGCAAGACACAGGACTCCACAGTAGGAGTGTCTGTATTAAGGATTTTAAGAGTGCTGGATTATTATAAGAGGAGATAAGAGGATGAAAGCAGCATCCCAAAGTCATTGGCTGGTGTACTGGATCAGATATTTTAAAGTGCCCCCCCCCAACAGTGCTTCTAGAAGTTTAAATGAGTCTTAATATTCACATTGCCCAGGCCTCATGGTTACCTCCTCATCCTTTACCTACATTTGTCTGTCCTCCCATCCTGTTTGTTCCTTTACCTACATTTCTCTGTCCTCCCATCCTATTTGTTGCCAAAGTTTACCTTCATGACAAAATTTTATATTCTGCACATGAAAAGTCACTGTTTTCTACCACTAACTAAATACTCTTTTGGATAACCATAGATAACCAGACATGAATAGTTTCATCTGTCTGGAAATGCTTTCTATTTGAAATCCTGAAATTTCAGGCAAGTAAAATTATATTTGGACCAGGACTTCATATCAAAAACTAGTTTCAGCTTACAGTTGCATGACGGCAGAAATCTGATATTTTCTTCAACTTGGCTGTTTCATTTAGTGCTCATATCAATGTTTAGGAATTCTCACCTGTTTGAACAAAATGTCATTCACTGACTATTGTGCAAGGTCTTCATTTCACATGGCTTGTAGTGATGTTATTGGCCATAAGCTTCACAGGGCTCCTTCTACCATTAAAACTGGGCACTCTTTTAGAACAGACAGGAATTAAAAGTCCAGGTTTCCAATTTGCTGGAGTCCCTATTCCCGTTTCACCCAAAATATTAATCTCTTCTCCACTGCATTCATTTTACTGCCCAATACCTACCATCATTCTGCAGATTTTTTTTTACAAGCTGCATTACAAGAATAGTACACACCAATATTTTTTTAATCCAGGAAAAGAAAGCAGAAAATTGCATTTCTGAAACACTTTAAAAAGAAGAGTCATAACGTTTTCAAGAAAGACACCTTTGAATATTTACATAAAACACTACCACAGACAGAAAATAAAGCCTAGAAAAATAAAAACTCTGAATCTGCCCATTTCCTTATGTAGTGAACACAGCATACATTCTAATTAACCTAAAGCACAATTCCTTCTTTGCCCACAAGAATTGGTTTGTGTTCACCACACCATATGTAAAACTTTTTTTTCACATTGTTTTTGAGCCAGTTTGCCTGGTATCACTGCATGTATATGTAAATGTATTACAAGTTTAATTAATGAATACATTTTCCTTTTATACAAACATACATACAATATCTGCATTACTCACTGTGTGTATATAACTACTGGTTTGTAGTTCCTGCTAGGTTTCCTCTCAGAATGAGGCAGAAACATGGGGTGAGATTTGTGAAGCAAAGTTTGCAGTGTACTATGAAAACCAGCAGTTTAAATTACTGGTATGATTAAAAAATAAGAGCAAAAGACACAAACTATAACTCTGGTATCACAGATAAGTAACAGTATAGTTTTAACATTAAACATCTGTTAAACTAGACTTCAAATCAAAAACTAGTTTCAGCTGTATATCTCTTGGGGGGGGGGGTTAGAGTTTCTGAGCATGTGCCCATTTGCTTAACAGGGTTCTTCCTCTAGATTAAACAAATTAAATTCAAAGAAATTATTTTCCTCACCTGTAAGCCACCCTGCTCCTTAACCCCTACACACCTATGTATCGTTTAGTCAAGATAAAAGATTCCATTTAAAGTTAAAGCCTTTCTTCTGGCCATTCATGTAGACATCTAACAGCCATAAAAGTAACCCATTATCAGACTTAAAAAGTAAAGATTACCATGTACTACACACACACAAAATTTACCTACCTGTTAAGTCTTTAAGTACAAGATTTTTGAATTTTTTTTCAAGTTTTATCCACTGGTGGAACTCAGACACCTCAAGATATTCTTACATAGCTGAAGAACAAGGCCCCATTATTAAAACTTTCCATAAAAATGCCGAAATCTCTCTCTATAGGCTAAATCCTTTTGCTCCAGAGCATTTTACAACTACTGCTTTTACATCTCTAGTCTTACAGAAATCTTCTACAGTGTGTCACAGTGCAGGCTTTCATTCAATCTGAGAAGGAGGTGTGGCCAGGGATGGAGGCAGACATTAATTTAGTTTTTATTTACCTTAGAATGGACCTAGCACAATAAACAGGAAATTGTCTTATATGACCACCTCTGAGATTTGACTTCAGAAAGAAAGCCTTCTTTATAGCAAATGTCACCTTATTTAGGTGAAAATGTATGCAGAAAGTCTGAATATATTTGTTTTAAAATGTATTTTACTTTGATGACTAGCTATGATATAGCTACTAAATCACACCGATTAATTTTTATTGACTGTTACAGCTGAGTGAACAAAAATACAGAAAACTGAGTGACTTGTTCAAGGCCAGGACAACACAGTAAACATGTTTAGTGGGATTTGAACCTATAGTTTTCTAATCTTAACAAAAAAAAAAAAAACTTTGCGACTCTGAGCATGTTATTTGACAAAACTGTACACCTGGATCACCTCTTAAAAGTGACACATGGCTGGTGGGCTTACCTAGGTAACAAATAAATAAAAGTAAAAAATAAACATTCACTGTCATCATATCACTTAATATACTCAACAGATCAATGTAATGTGGGCTCACGCCATCACAGTAAATTCAAGTATTATAACTGAAGAGCTCATGGTTTCTGTAGCAATACTGTGAAAGGAAGTAATCCACAAAAAGTTATATGCACTAAGACAAAGTCCATTTATATACGCCAAGATTATGTTTCCATCTGCAAAATCATTGGCTTTTAATACATTCTGAGATTGAGATGTTAAAATGGAAGGAGGCAAAGTTACAAAGTGCAATCATGTCTATAGTCTGTATCTAGGAAATGCAAGTAGTGGGCAGAGGCAAAGCATTATTAGCAGTTTAGCAAATGTCAAGTTGGGGCTGCTTGGCACTTCCAATCTAAGTATCATCCTGTCACTGCCACACCTCTTAAGTGACCTTATAGCTTATGCTACAAACATTTAGGAGCAGTACTCACAGACTGATCTGTAGCTACAATGCTCTTGCTTTACAATAGGCCTGTGTACCACACTATGTTTGTACATCTCACAAAGGGACATTTACAGTCACTGGCATTTAGTTCCAACAGTGATGCATTACAACAACTCTATGTATAGGGATGGACTTAGGTGAAATGGTGCTACTACTGTTTCAGGACCCCCCCATGCACACACACACACACACACACACACACACACACACACACACACACACACACACACACACACATACACATCCGCCATTGTTCCCCTATTTTTCCCCCATCTTGGGCTCTCCATACCATGCACATTACTTTTTTCTTCCTTTTCTCACATTTTGCCTTACTCTTCAGTTTTTTCAAGAAGCCTTAACTTTCTATATGCTCTGAAGTTCATTTTTTTCCCTTTCACACAGCCTTTTCATCCAATGATGGTTTGAACAGAAATTATGACTAAAGAAAGAAATTCATTGTTGCTGTTCAGCTTTAGTTTTCCTTGCATCCTTTCAACACACCTTTCCTGAGCAAGACAGCACAATAATAACCTTTTAGAAATAACTCAATTAAGCCTGTGCCCCCAGAAGCCATATGGGTTATAGATGCTGTGAGATGCATTTTAGAACAGTTTCGGAAGCTTTTAACCCAATAGTGGCCTGAACAAAAATCACAAGTAAGAAAAGAATTTCAGTCTTATTTTTCTTCTGTCAGTGAAGATATAAGTTGTGCCCAAAGCTTAATGTTCAAAGCTGACAAAATAGTAGCTCACAATAAACTAACAAAATAATTGTTGTGAGAATACATGGGACTGTCTTAACAGTATTATTGGATCCCAGACAAAACATTGCACTGAGGCCCCTACCTACACAACAATGGTGGCTGGTGACTTCAAATCAAAGGGGGGCTGCAGGAGACAGATGAATGGGTTGGGCCAATGGGAAGAGGTGTGGCCAACTAGAAAGGGGCAGAGCTATAGTACAGTGGGATCAATGCTGGCTGTGCTTACCAATTTACATGAAATAAATGCTCAGTCACTATGGCGCATGCTGAATACTCTACACAGCACATTGTTACATGTATATACAGGTTGGTTTGAAGACTTACCTCCAGAGTCACTACATGGGGGAGTGGGGTACAGCAAGTATGTTTCAATTTGAAATGTCTCTGGCTGATGGCGATGTCCCTGACACATTTGTCACACTCTCAACCTCAGAGCAAGAAATCTGGACAAAGCCATAAATAAAAGTGGGACAAAGGCCCAAAAATAAGGACAATTTTTAAATACTGCTCTTACAACCTTAGAAAGTTAATAGAATAGTACATCTTGCATTAGTATGAATTTTCTGAAGGGTATGAAATCTGAAACTCAAATGTCTGTCATTATTTTCTAACTTCAATATTTAATGATTTGCCACTAATTTGCCAGAAAACCACAATTTTATGAAAAATGGACCAAAAATGTGATGCAAAAATCTGGATATTCTGCGAAAATCTGTACACACACAGACACGTACATGTACACACAGACACACACACACACACACACACACACACACACACACACACACACACACACACACACACACACACACACATAAACACACAGACACGTACACACCAGACTGACCTGCAGTACCACTGGATTTCTCTCGTGGAGTCTGGCTAGGGGAGGCATGAGCATCATCAATGCCATGGTACTACAAGATCATGAAAAAATCCCTTACAGATACCTGGCATTGAGTGGAGAAACTCAAGAAAAAGGTTGTAATTTCTCAACTTTGCTTGGCTGAAGAAATAAGCAAGTACTGGAACCAGATGCTTTGTGAATACCCTTGGTATATTGCACAGTCCAAAAGGAAAAACATAGAACTGATAGTGAAAGCCAGACACAGAACAGCTTTAAAAAAATATGAACAGATTGGCAATGGGAATTTGATGAAAAGCATTCTTTAAGTCTAGCTTTACCTCAAAGACTAGAGAAGGGAGCAGCGGTAAAAGGGAATGAAGGCAAAGGATTTTGAAAGAAAGATTTAGAAAGGAAAGGTCCAGCACAAGACTCCAGAATCTTTCCTTCCTCTGTACCAGAAAAATCCACAAATAAAAGGACTTTGTCCATATGGCAGGGGGCACTGGTTCAATTACATTCTGAGCAAGCATCTGATACAAAATGGGAGGAAACAAGGGGACTTGGTTCACAGAGTAAGCAGGAATCCCAAAGAACAGGGGGTGGGATTCCCACTGCCAAGTGTACCACTGATGAACTACATTTAAAACCCATTTGTCTGCCACAAGGGAACTTGAAGCCTCAAGGATATGAAGAGGTTGCCAGGGTGTTTGGGGGGGGGGTGAACAGCAAAGTAGGCATACTGACGGGAAGGACTGTCCTTGTTATTTAGATGCTTTCTTCTTTTTTGGGGGAGTCTCCTGGCCATTGCTTTGTAAACTCTTGTGTATCATCTCCTTGCTGCTTAAATTGCTTAATGAAAAAAGAAGCTTTGGAGAAAGGAAAAATTTTACTTGCTTTAAAAAGGGAGGGTTGAAATATCTGAGTCACCCCTTGAATCAACTTTCTCCTTTCATCACATTTTATTGAGCATCTCACTGCAAAAGGGCCAAACAGAAATTCCTTGTCTAAGGAAGAAGTACATTTTCAATTTTATCATCATCAGGAAGGAAGATTTTGAGTGTGAAGTCAAGCCAACCTTCCCATTACTGATCAAGGGGCAGAAGCTCTGGGGGAAGAATCGTCAGCATTATAAGCAGACTTTAAAATATGCATAGTAATCCAAGGAGCAAATGTTGGTGGGGAATTCAAGGATTTTTTTAACCTCAAAAGAAGGGAGGTTAACAATTAAAAATTCTGCATAATCATAAAAAAGACAGAAGTTAATATTTTAACATGTGAGCTTGACAGTTTAAACTCCTGTAATTTAAAGTAGCAGAAGAATGCATTTCCTTCCCTAATATGTCAGAAGCTTTCCCATCCCTGTCAAATAGGATGGGGTTAGCAGTAAACTGTTTAGCAGAAGAAGTTTTGCATACAGAAATTACTGTTGGATCTGTTTTAGAGTTGTAAAACAAATACTTATATGAGTGTGAGGTATTTGGTATAACCTGTCAGACTTCCTGGAGGCAGAAGGCAGGAGGCTGACTATTACCCAGACTGGAAGTGGTAAGAAAAAAAGTCCTCTAAAAAGACAAACACACGAGGAAGAGCTTCAAATGTAAGACTATCCAACTGTAACAAATCATAATACTTTTCCTAGCAATATGAATTTCATTCTCCTCCCACTGAGAAACCTCTTTCATCTTACATAAAGTCTCAGAAAAAAAAGATGCATCTTCAACAGAGAAATTTTAAGCCATACTTTCCTCAGAATCTGAGAAGAAATTTCTTTAAGTACAACCATCCCCCTGCAGTGTCTACTCTTCTGACTACAACATCAAAGTTGGAAACAGAAAGAAACTCCTTTTCTTTTCTTGTCTGAAGACACAGAAAAAGCAGAAAAAAGCTCCTTAAGCAAATCTTAGAATATTTTCCCTGCCCACAGCAATAGATTTTTTTACCATGCTCACTTTTCCTGGGCATACTTATCCCAGATTCATGTTCCCTGTTTTGGCTGAAAAAAAAACCTTCACCCTCCCATTCCCCTATGACCAAGAAAAGTGATTTTCTGTTGCCCACCTAAGGCATCCCTACAGCCATAGAATATTCTCATTTTGTGCCAGAATGGATTCCTTCCAGCTTACGAAAGTATCTTCCTTACATCAGTGGTAAAAGCACAATTAAAGAAAATCAAATGGCCGCTGGATTTTTGGTGCTTAATTTAATTTGCAGAATGCAGCCTCATTATAGCTGGAAATTTCAATTATTTTAACCTAAATTTACTTATTCAAAGCAAAAAATGGACTATAATAGCCATAATTTTTCAAAACTAGCATAAACAAATTCATTGCATGACAAAGCTTTTATATACAAAATTAGCTACAAATCCAACATTTTTATATTTCACCTGATAAGCAATCGTCATAAAAAGAAAAATGTACGCAATTTAAAACAACGCAGAAACTGTCTTCTGTGCATTATTGAAAGTAACTAACCTCAAACACGTTTTTACTTCCCGAACAACTAATGCACGTAACAGCTTTATAAGACAAATATTGCAGTCATCTGTTTTCAACCACCACTTAATCCAGCTCAGGATCATAAGAGCTCAGACTTGATCAAAGAAAGCAACATAAAAACAGTATGAACCGACCCTGTACAGCATGCCATTCCACTGTAGATCATATATATATATGTGTGTGTGTATGTATCCATATATATATATATATATATATATATATATATATATATATACACACACACACACACACACACACACACACACACACACACATATATATATACACACACACACACACACACACACACACATATATATATATATATACACACACACACACACACACACACACACACACACACACACACACACACACACACACACATACACACACACACACGCACACACACAAAACTACAAAGGGCAAGTTACAAGAACACCAATTCAGCTATCAACTTTATTTTAATGTGGGAAGAATCTGAAGACACCACTGGAAACTGAAATGGGTATATAGAAGACATGCAGACTCAGCAAAGAAAGCATCCACCAGGCAAGTCAAACTGAAGAACCAAATGTTGCACAGAAGGCAGCCTTGGTACCCTCTGCATAACTATGCCAATCACCAGTTTTTAATCATTGAGAGTGATAAACATTTTTCCAGTCACAAAAACCAGCTTAAAAAGAGTCTAGCCAACATTTGGTTTGCAATGAAAAACAACTGCTCTCATGGCCAGTCATACACCAGTCATACGCCATTCCCCTTTTTTGCTGTTTTTGTCTTCCATTGCAAGTCGAAAATCACAATTCCAACAACTTAATTTCTCTGATACGAAATGCTGATATGTGCTCTATAGCTGTCATTAGCAATTTTAATAAAATATAAATAAAAGATAACAGTAACAGTTTTTGTACTTAAAGGCTATCCTAGAGGTACTATATAAGAACCAGATCTGCAATAAATTTCTCATATACACTCATGCCCTTCTTTCAATGTTATTACTAAAATGCATACATATAGAATGTTAAACTGTATAAATATCTACTACATCTCTAGGTGAAATCAAAACCTGGAGTGATTCTGCGCAGCAAAACAGAAGGATAAAGCCCTAACTGCGACATAAATAAAGAGAGATGGATTAGTGACTCAGGAAGCTGAACAGACATGGAGGATGGGCAAGAGATGCTTGACTTGAGTCAGTACTTTTGCCTGGGAGGAAAGTACTGCTACTGACTGTTTCTCACTCTCGTTTTCCCAGCATGCAAAGCTCAGGAAGAAGGCGAGAACCAATCAGTAGCCATCCAGCCATCCATGTCACGTATGTGACTGCAGACGTGGCAGTCCGATCCCCTTCCACTTTTATTTCGGGGCATCACACTGATGCCTTCTGTCCTTAATCTGGACTGCTTTTACAGCAGTCCGAATTTACAGAAACGAGTGTTTTTTTTTTAAACCCGGAATTCGATGAGCATGCACAGTTTGAGTTCTGGGACTTTAACAGCAAGTCAGTTGGACTCGCAGCTAAGCAGCCAGCCAGTATACAGTAGCATACAAATAAATATTTTATTTTTTTAAATGTTCCTTCTTTTTCTTTCTTTTCACAGCTGGGGGGAAGGGGGGCTACAGCCCTTCAGTCTGATGGCATGAGCCGCCACTGCTGCACAACCCCTCACAGGATTAAAAATGAAAATGACCAATAAAATTAAACATATATTTATTGATACTTCCAACAAAATTGGTGTTTAAACATTAAAAAAACATTCTGTACAGCAAAGATTAGTCAACATAAACATCTGAACAATATAACATGAGCCTTGAAAAACACAAACATTTCAACAAATTAATGATACTACAACTAGTAAACCATATACATGCAGATGGCACAGTATGAAATTATTATGAAATATTTATTATTAATCAAGTGTTTAACATAAACGTTTGAGAAATTTGTTAAAAAATTATAATCAATATTTAAATATATTTATGTGATTTTAAAGGAGTGGCAAAGGTATTTCAGATCACGGCTCATGTACAGTAGAGACTCGATTATCCAAACTAGTTGGGACCTAGGGTAGTTCAGATAATCAAACTGTCCAGATAATCAAACATATAATTGAACTGGATAAAAAAACAGGATCAGCAATCCATCTATATATTGTGGGAGTAGAACCCACAGCCTTCTACATCAAAAGCAAATATACTACCTGTTATGTTACTAATAATGCTTTTAAATGCTTTAACCCAGTAGTGATATCATTTGTTAAACAACAGCTGAACATTGTAAACAGATTTGGCATAAGCAGCACTAAACTTCTCTTTCCCTGAAGCTCTCAGCTCCTTGTAAAATGCGCTTGACACTCAACCATATCGCTCAACTTTGTAGCAAAAGAAATCTGGAAAAAGCCAAAATTTATGGGGGGGCAAATGCCCAAAATCCATCCAGGGACACATTTTAAATATTGCTTGTATAACCTTAGAAAGTTGCTAGAATAAAAGGTATTGTGTTACCATGCATTTCCTGAAAGAAAGGAAGACTGAAACTTAAATATCTGTCATTACTATATTTAGTGAATTTAGTCCTCAGAAAACCACAACTTTTAAGAGAAACAGACCAAAAGTATGAGCCAAAAATTCCAGACATTCTGTAAAAATCTGGACAGTTGAGAGCTATACACTCAACTCCTTGAAACACAAGAGGTGGAGGGGGTAAAGAATTCAGGCTCTTGTACCTAAGGTACAGGGTTTGAGCTTGAACAAAGTAACACTAACCACCAGTTATCCCTAACTGGGGCATTTTACACATACACACACACAATCCCGATGACACTTACTTGTTGAAGCGGAAGCAGCAAGGCAGCAATGAATGGAATGTTAAATTCCATGCGGTAGGAAGAACAGATGATGCATGTACAAATGTAACATTTAGGAAGGCTGCGTTCAGATAACTAACATTTTAGGAAGGCAGCATTCAGACAACTGATGTTTCAGATGATCAACATTGACACTCTACTGTACACCACTTTCTAATATTTATAATTTTCGTAATTCTTCAAATATTTATAATTTAGTATAGTGCAGTATTTATTTACTTATTGACAGCAAGTCACAACACACATAGATTACCATGGAACTTCTATGCTCGTGGGCCCCCCAGTCAACTGCCCAGTGTGCCCATGCATTAAGACAGCACTGATTCTGCCTGCCTCCCTAACCACCCAAAAAAAAAAAAAAAAAAAAAGACAGTCACTGCCTATGCATCCCTCTGGTGTCAAATTGGGATGAACGCAAAGGTGCGAATTGCCACAGTCATGTATTTCAAGTGACTGCTATCATACATATACATATACATACCATGCCTCCACACTCCTCACCCCTAACCCCAAAAGGCAGCCACATGTATATGTGCTTAATGTGTGATTGTGAGGACAATGAAAAAAATGATTACAGTAATGTATTCTATGTTGTTGCTCCCAGACAGTACACTGCCCCATACACAAGCTATAGTAACCTTTTCTGTACACCTCTGAGGTCTGTGAGGAATGTAGGCCACCTTCAGTGTATAACTGACTAGACACATGCAGCAAGTGGAACATCTACAAAGGTTCCTTACAAAAAGAATGCAGGGGTAAACACAATGTCCTACACTCAAAACCTAGGCTCTTTACTCAGTATGATACAGGCTTTTGCAAGGTCATCTTTGCTTGCCATACAAGGTGTCCCTGGACACTGTTGTGATGAACCTTTTGTATATCAGCAAAACAAACAGCATCAGAACTACTAGTTTAAAATACCTAAATTTTGTTTGCAACATAAATAGGATATGTTGGAGAGACAGAGATATTTCTTAGAGAATTCCCATTCTCTGGAATAGGCTGCCCATCCATTTGAAAAAGAGTTCCTCTCTATTCCTGTGGGCCAATGGATAGGAAATTGGAAATTCACCTCTGGTCAGGCACTTGTCTCTGATGGACAGAAAGAGTCACTGAATCACCCCCTATATAATTACAATTTGTGGGTCACATTTGGGTTGCATAGGCAGGGCTCTATTTGCCATTAACCTAGTATACACCTATGAACCTATAAAAGAAACAATGACCACACTGTCCCCAGCCCAAACACAAGCTATAATAACCTCTGTGCACACATTTAAGGTTTGACTGTGATGAAAATTAAAGGAGTAATAACCACACAATAACTGGCCCTATCACCCCCACATAACTTATAGCAACTTTATGAACACACACATCTGAGCAGGATTTTTTTTTAGAAAGGGTACAGTTGACAGCAGAGACAATTATCAGCTTTATCCTAACAGGGTCATATCACAGCCCTGTTCAGGTTAAAGAGTGTAATCAGAAAATTAATGCATTTTTCTCCTCAATTGTACCCAACCAGCAACAGCTTTTGTGGGGCCCTCACACAGTCAAGGATGATTGAGGGGACTCCCTGTATCCATTCATACAGTCTGGGGAGTGGAGGCCACCATACTTCTAGGTCATCTAAGAGCCTGAATGTTCTGTAATATATTTTATGCCTTATTTTTGAAATATAATTACTTGTTAGCTGCATTTTTTCACTGACACCCAGAAGAATATTGTATGTGTCCTGGCATTACTGGGTGTGTGCACAGATAAAAATCATTGATATTTTAAACACACACATACACACACACACACACACACACACACACACACACACACACACACACACACACACACACGCACAAGGCATAACAATACTAGTTTTGTACTTATTTCAGCAAATAGAGATATATTGTGTGGGATCTACTTTAATAGATCGAATCAACATATAATCGAAATGAAAATGAACAAGACAACAAGACTGAAATAACACAAGAGCGAACATTTGCAATACCGAAACTCCAAACAATGAAAAAACAGATAATGCATTTAAACACAGTACTTCAAGACAAAAATGTTGGATTTCCGCGGTGGTGCAGCGGTAGCGTTGTTGCCTCACAGCAAGAGGTTCTCCCGTTAGATTCTCGGCTGGAGTGCGGGGAGTGCCTTCTGTGTGGAGAATGCATGTCCTCCCCGCGGTTGGGTAGGCGTTCGAAAGACATGCGTAAATGGGCGTGCTTTCACTGATGGTTGAACGCTGAGCTGGCACCTCAGCGTTCGTGAAAATCTACTGCCAGTCATTAGCGGGCCGGAGTTCCGCTGTGGCGACTCCTAACCGGGAAAAGCCAAAAGGCAACAACAACTTCAAATCAAAAATGTACCTCTTTTTAGTATCTGCAGGGGGGAAACCCCCCTGAACCCCCCCCCCTGCAAATTAAATATACCAACTCTGAGATTGCACTACAGTGGGGAAAAGGGTAAATTTCTCGATCCTCACTGTATTGTAATCTCCACTCAGAATCTCAGACCAGTGTGTGACATTCACAGCTGGTTCTTTCCAAATGACGTATATATCCTTCTAAAATAAATATTTCCATTCCTTTTTCAGGTTTGTAGGCAATGTAAAAAGCTCAGAGATTGCTGGGTGTGTCACATGTAATATCTGGTATACTTTTTGCCACTATGTAGTACAAACCGTGACACTGACAATACTAATATATAGTAACACCACAGTAAAGATAGAACTAAACACAGTTCAGTCTTGCAACTGATTTTTTCAATTGTTATTATTTTGAGTTTCTATTATGTTGCCTCATTCATTTTTATTTCAGTGTTTTGGTAATTCGATCTACTAAAGCAGATCCATATTGTGCAACACTGGTACTGCCACACCAGATCAGTGACTGCTCTTTAGCAATCATCAAACAGCAGCAGGGGTAAGTCACTTTTATTTACCTCATTGAGGAGTAATGCATACCTGTCTCTGTTCCTGATTTCACAGACTCCTGATTTTGCCTCATAGTTTTGCCTTGTCCTTTGTAAAAAGTTTGATTTGCCGGTAAATCATATAGAATTACAGACAGTAAATCCAGTCATCAGAGTTTTATACTTCTTACTGTCCAATGATGATACAAAATGTATTATTCTATTAACATTTTAAGTGAATTACAGCAATATTTAAAGTGTTCCTGATCTTGAGCCTTTATTCTGCTATAATTTTTGGCATTGTGCAGAATTCTTCACCAAAGAAGTTGAGAGTTACAGCTTCTGGAGTCCTGCCAGTTTTTATAAATTCACCAAAAAAGAAAACCATCCTTGAAGATCGGAAGCATCAGCTCTTCTTAAAATCCAAAGTTTGCACTGAGATAAGTCACTCTGGGCTGCTGATCTCTCCGGTGTTTATCTTGCCCATGTTCATTATCAGCTTTATCCTAACAGGGTCATGTTACAGCCCTGTTCAGGTTAAAGAGTGTAATCAGGAAATTAATACATTTCTTTTCCAGTAGCAGCTTTTGTGGGGCCCCCACACATTCAAAGATAATAAAGGGGGGGCGCTCTGCAGTCACAGGTATTGCAGGTACCTAAAGCTGGCCAAGTTGATAGTTTTAGTGGAGAGAATATCCACCAGCAGGATTTAACCACTCCAGGGGCACTTTGTCAGTGGTAAATACTAAATGGACTTGTGAATCCAGGGGCACTTTGTCAGTGGTAAGTACTAAATGGACTTGTGAAGCCTGTTACTTGATAAATCACTGTTACTATAACCAAACATATCTCTGAATTTTAAAGGAGATATAGATAAGAATTATTATTATCTATCTGGTTTATTTATTTATTTATTTTGACAGTTGTTGACCAGGAATGTCCAACTGAGCATGAACCCTTTTTTCAGCTGAGGCCCGGAGAGAAAAGATACACAGACAGATAAAAAGTAATAATACAAATAATAAACAAGATTATTCAAAGATAATACAAAGCTTAAAATTAGAGATAAATGAAAATACAGAAGTAATAGTACATGCAAACAGCAATGTATATAACTAAGGTACATTATAGGTCAGTCAGCAGGCAATAGGGTATATTTATACAGACAAACAAAGGAAGTTATAAAGAAAGGCAGAATAAAACAGGTAAGTAAGTAGTGTTGAGAAGTTCTTAGACAGAAAAAAGTGAGTAAGGGTAAGGGAAATAAAAAAAAATAGTAGAGAGAGAAGAGAGTTAGGTTGGGTTTAGGCAGGGGCAGATCCAATAGTTCCATAAATGTTCTATAAGAGCTTGTTTGAATTCATGAGTGTTAGAGATGATATGGATGGACAGGGGTAGTTTATTCCAAATAAGGGCAATTGAGTAGCTATATAAATGTTGACCAATTGTTCTTCTAAGTTTGTAAATTTCCAAGTTTAGTTGATCCGAACTTCTGAGAGTCTGAGCTGGAGTATAATATGAGATGAGGGAGGAGATGCTGAGGCAGGAGGTAGGTTTGTTGAGAATAGTGTGGATAATAATTAGTTGAGGAGGTAAGAGCTGGTGAGTTGTAGGGCTGATTTGCAGCAAACCTAGCTACTTTGCTGTAAATGAATTCTAGCTTGTTTTTTAGAGAGAATTGTAAGTTAGTTAAGATTTGTGAGCCATAAAAAAGACAAGGAAGAAAAGCATAGGCTAGGGAGAGTCTTGAATCAGTGGAAAGGATATTTTTTGTTTCTGTAGAGCAAACCAATTATTTGGTGTGTCTTTTTTTAAGTAATGGTGGATGTGTCGACATCTGTGCAGTGACAGAGACCTGGTTCAAGGCTCCATAGAGCACCCCAGCATTACCAGGCTATAATTCATACCACACCTTTCGTCACCTAACCTGGACCGAAACACTAAAGGTGGAGGCGTGTCCATATTCATTAAGGATATCCACACCTCCAGGCTAGTTGCTCAGCATAATGCATCCGAGATTATCCAAGTGCAACTAACTCTGGGCAAGACTGCAATCCAAATTGTAGCTTGCTACAGATCCCCCAGCATGACCCAGAATTCCTACTCCTCATTTCTTGATACACTGGAAAATATTAGGGTACAACCTAACACCCTAATAATGGGCAATTTCAATGACCCAACCATTAACTGGGAAAACTACTCATGTACCAACTCTTTTGTTTAACGTGGATCAACTTATCCACACCCCCACCAGGGGCAGCAATATCCTGGACCTGGTCATTACCAACATGGGCAACCGGTGTTCCACACCAGAGGTCAATTCCTCGTTGGTCAGATCCGACCACAGGCTAATCACCCTAGACATCCACATCCTGCCCCCACCCCCCATTAGGGAAACCACCACAAATAATTTCGCCAAAGCCAATTCCACGCTTCTTAAGACAGAAATGGCAAGCTTCACGACACCCATGCAGACAGACAATAGAGGTATGACTGCTGAATCCTTCACAAATGCACTTTATAAGCACTTACATGAGTGCATGGATCGTGCAATCCCTAAAAGAACCAAGATGCTATCCTCCAAAAAAAGGAAGCCAATCTGGTGGTCCCCTGCCATAAACAAATTCTACAACAGAAGAAAGAAACTGTTTCAAAAAAGAGTAAAATCCCATGATTGGAGGAACTCCCTGGTCAGCCTCAGTAAAAAGCTGAGATCCCTCATAAAATCCTCCAAATCTAGTTATGAAAACAAAATTGCCACTGATTCTAAAGACAACCACGAAGCATTCTATAGCTATGTCAATAATCTCAGTGGCAACACTCAGATCTGCTCTGAGTTACAGCACAATGGCACTAAATATACAGAACCAACTGATATTGCCAACATCCTGGCAATGAGGTTCAGTGCTAACTTTACCCTCCCTCTCACCCCCTAAAGGGCCCATCTCTATACCAGAAGAATGCAAAGTTCCTGTAATCACAGTTGCACAGGTAAAAAACACACGCTCCAAATCCAAGAACACAGCATCCATGGGACCTGACAATGTCCCAGGCTGCGTTCTACATGAACTACAGAATGAACTGGCACCCCACCTAAGTACCATGTTCAATCATAGCCTTACCTCAGGCTTTGTGCCCACTGAATGGTGCACAGCGATGGTTATCCCACTCCACAAAGGGGGAGCCACCACGGACCCCAGGAACTACCACCCCATTAGCCTGATGAGCCTGGTCTGCAAGGCTATGGAAGATATCATCATGGAACTTATAGACAATGACACTGGAAATTTCCAAACTCTGGACCCCACCCAGTTCAGGTTTGTAAAAGGCAGATCATGTCTCCTAAACCTGATAGACTTCTTTGAAGTGGTCACCAAAGCTGTAGATGAGGGTAAGGTTGTTCACACATCTTATCTAGATCTCGCCAAGGCTTTTGACACCATCCCCCACTCTGGAATTATAGATAAATGCACTAAACTAGGTATAAATCCCTATGTCACAAGATGGGTTGCCAAATGGCTCACTGACAGAACCCACACTGGGAAAATAGCAGACTTCAAATCCAACTTCAGACCAGTGGCAAGTGGAGTACCACAGGGTTCAGTCCTGGGTCCTCTCCTGTTTGGTATCTACTTGTCTGAAGTACAGGCTAACACAGAAGGTCTTTGGGTAATGAAGTTTGCAGATGACTGCAAACTAGGAGCCATAATCGAAAGTCCTAATGATGTGGACATCCTACAAAAGGGCCTCCCTGAGACAGATGCCTGATGTCAAAGCCATGGCCTCAAGCTCAATGCCAAAAAGTGCATTGTCATCCCCTTTTGGTAAAAACTCTGTACCCATGAACTACCACATAGGCTGTAGTCTACTTAACACCAAAAGTTTGATGAGAGACCTTGGAACACAGGTGGACAGTAGTCTCTCCTTTGATAATCACATCGCCACAGTGGTCAGGAAATCCTTCTACATGGCAAACCTCATCACAAAAGGTTTCTCATCCAGGAAAAAAGAGGTCATTGTTCCCCTCTACTCATCACTCATTAGACCTATTATAGAATACAGCGCCCCTTTTGGTATGTACCTCACAAGACATTTACAACAACTGGAAAGGCCGCAGAAATACCTCACAAAGAGGATTACCAGCCTCAAACAAATGCCCTACGCAGACTGTCTCAAAAAACTCCAGCTTTACTCCATCGCATATCGCCTGCTCAGAGGCGATCTCTGCATAACATACAAAGCTATGTCAAACCCAGAGCTGTTGGACATGTTCCACTTAATGAAATCCCAATCCCTCCGAGCTACATGCTCTAGGGACCTAAACCTTGTCACCACAATAAACAGAACATGCTGGAGGGATAGATTCCTGACCCAGAGACTTCCCATACTCTGGAACAAATGACCTATCTATATCAAAAAAAGCTCCTCATTAGCTCTCTTCAAGAAAAATCTTGATGATTGGATGGGAAATAGGAAATTCACCCCGGGGATCACTTCTGTGGCTCTGCTCGACAGGGGCACAGGAAAATAATTTTCTCACTTCTGTGGCTCTGCTCGACAGTGGCACAGGAAAATATTTTTTCTGGGTGGTAAAAGCCAGGGTACCTTTTTGGCTAGGCTTATATAGGCCCTAGGGCCAATAGCCTAGTACCTACCTATGAACCTATGTAGGCTAAACTTGAGTTGATCATTAATAATTACACCCAGGAGCTTGGTATGTGATTCAGCATTAATGACAGTACTGTTAAGAGATGAGACAAAGAATGTAGGTTTAAGATAAGTGAGGGATTTTGGGAGGAAGAAGAGAAGTTTAGTTTTTTGGGGATTAAGAATGAGTTGATTATCAGTAAACCATCTTTCAATAGAGTTGAAAGAATTTTGAGTTAAGCTGTGGAGGTCAGAGATATTATCAGAAATGGATATGCTTGTTGAATTGTCAGCATATTGTATAACAGAAGTATTAGAAATATGTTAAAAAGTAAAGGATCCAGAATGGAGCCATAAGAAAACTTGCTGTGGTGGGGGGCCCCAGCAACCACAGGGTTCACTAGTACCTAAAGCAGGCTATGGGCAGAGGGGTGCTGGCCTGACAGAGTAGATTTAGGCGCTGGTGTAATTTGGTATATGCTGTAAATGTAGTTGCATGCATTTTTATTTTCAGAAAAGGGGGTGCCGTAATCCTGAGTTCTGCAAACGCAAGTTACATATGTATGTGTGAATGTCCTTGAGTGTGTGTGTGAGTGTGCATGTGAAAATGCATGTGTGTGCATGAGTGTGTGTGCGAGTGCATGTTTGAGTGTCTGTATCACTGTGCTTCCTTCCAAGCATAAATCAGTAATTATCATCCATCTCAACCTCTGAAATCTGGACAAAGGCCCAAAAATAGGGACAGATTTTAAATATTGCTCTTATAAAATGAAAAAGTTGCTAGAATAACACAGTTTGTGTTAACATGCATTTTTCTGAAGGATTTGACTTTTGAAACTTAAATGTATGTCATTATTTACAGACTTAAATACTCAGATCATCCCAGTGATTTGCCAGAAAATAAAATTTATGATGAACAGACCAAAAATAAGAGGCAAAAATCTGAACATTCTGCAAAAATCTGGACAGGTATGGTAATTATGCAGAATGCATATCTCTCAGCTCTCCCAGATTTTGCTGAACATCCCATATTTTTTTCCATATTTTTGTCCTGTCTAATTTTTTTTCTTTTTTGGTGAATTGCTGAGGATTACAGACTAGTAAATAATACCATGCATTAACCACAAAATCCACCAAGAAAGGCACCAGAGAAACTGGAAAGATATTTTAGCATAGTTAAAATTTAATGTTCGCTATTCGTCCCAAAGACTTCCTCAGAAATAATTAAATTACACTGGCAATACATATTTAACCCCTTAAAAAAAACTTTTATCCAATCATATTGTCTTACTAATAAATCAGTGAAACAAATGACAATGCATAAAAGCATATTACAAAAATATCATTACTTAAAAATATAAGGGCATTTACCCCTGTATATTAGCTTTAGTAATTTTTCTGTTTTTTAAAAAAACATTTGCTGTTCATCATATCATTTAAACCGGGGGCTAAATAAGAAGCAAGCTTAATCTGTCATTCAGCTTCTTTCTGTTCTACATAATTTCTGTAGTCCCCTCCCCTAAGATCACGTTTAACAACTTCCAAAATTGAAAAAGTAAACTTCTTCCAGTTAGAACAAGTCAAAGAATGTTTATAAAGAGCATTGTTGCTATTTTTTGTTTTTATAGCATACAGATGTTTCAATACCCTTTCCCTTAAACTTCTGGTGGACATACCAATATAAAAACCTGGACATGTTGAACACATCGCAAGGTACACTATTCCCGTTGTACCACAATGCAATTTCCAGGAATTGGAATGGTGTAATGTTGATGCTCCAAAAATACAAAGGGACCCTCAGAAATAAATCGGCATGCCCTACAACCTGAACATTTAAATATACTCCCAGTTTCACCACAAACAAGGGGTAGCCCTGAATTCTTATTTTCTAACATATGCTTAAAGTTTTGATTTTTCTTATAAACAAAGTGGGGGCCATTACCAAGAACTTTTGCTAAATCTGCATTTCCAGTAACAACTTTCCTGTTGTCACTGATAATCTGACGAATAAACTTACTATCTGTATTCATATCCAAACAAAATCTAGGACTTTTTGCCATTTTTTGAAGGGTTTAAATGTGTATCGCTAGTGTAATTTAATTATTTCTGAGGAAGTCTTTGGGATGAATAGCGAACATTAAATTTTAACTACGCTAAAAATCTTTCCAGTTTCTCTGGTGCCTTTCTTGGTGGATTTTGTGGTTTTTGTACTGTGGGCACCTTGGCCTTATTGTGTGCTGTTTATTTTTCTTTATTGGTGTTTTTGTAAGCAACACATGGCTGGAGCACTAGAGGATGACTTGTTGAACTTAATTCTACATTCTACACCTACCAGCAAAGAAAAAACACTTGATGAACTTATTTTGGCAGCAGATGAAAAGCAAAAGTCTTTAACTACCTTCCTGGAAAATTGCATTGTGGTACAATGGTAAAAGTGTACCTTGCGATGTGTTCAACATGTCCAGTTTTTTACGTTGATACGTCCACCAGAAATTTAAGAAAAAGGGTACTGGAACAGCTGTATGCTATAAAAACAAAAAATAGTAACAATGCTCTTTATAAACATTCTTTAACTTGTTCTAACTGAAAGAAGTTTACTTTTTCAATTTTGGGAGTTGTTAAACGTGATCTTAGGGGAGGGGACTACAGAAATTATGTAGAACAGAGAGAAGCTGAATGGCGGATTAAGCTTGCTTCTTATTTAGCCCTTGGTTTAAATGATATGGTGAACATCAAATGTTTTTTAAAAAACAGAAAAAATAATAAAGCTAATACACAGGGATAAATGCCCTTATGTTTTTAAGTCATGATATTTTTGTAGTATGCCTTTTATGCATTGTCATTTGTTTAACTGATTTATTAGTAAGACAATATGATTGGATAAATGTTTTTTTGAAGGGTTTAAATGTGTATTGCCAGTGTAATTTAATTATTTCTGAGGAAGTCTTTGGGATGAATAGCGAACATTAAATTTTAACTACGCTAAAAAATCTTTCCAGTTTCTCTGGTGCCTTTCTTGGTGGATTTTGTGATTTTTGTAATGTGGACACCTTGGCCTTATTGCGTGCTGTTTCATCATCTTCTGTCGGCTGTTCCCGTTAGGGGTCACCACAGCAGATCACCTGCTTCCATTTCTTCCTGTCCTCTGCATCTTGCTCTGTCACACCAACCACCTGCATGTCCTCTCTCACCACATCCATAAACCTTATCTTAGGCCTTCCTCTTTTCCTGTTACCTGGTAACTTCATCCTTAGCATCTTTTTCCCAATATACTCAGCATCCCTCCTCAAGCACATGTCCAAACCAACGTAATCATGCCTCTCTGGCTTTGTCTCCAAACCTTCCAACCTGGGCTGACCCTCTAATATACTTATTCCTAATCCTGTCCACCCTTGTCACACCCAGTGCAAATCTTAACATCTTTAATTCTGCCACATCCAGCTCAAACTCCTGCCTTTTTGTCAATGCCACTGTCTCCAAACCATATAACATAGCTGGTCTCACTACCCTCTTGTAGACCTTCCCTTTCACTCTTACAGGTACTCGTCTGTCACAAATCACTCCTGACACTCTTCTCCATCCACTCCATCCTGCCTGTACTCTCTTCTTCACCTCTCTTCCACACTCACCATTACTCTGAACTGTTGATCCCAAGTACTTAAACTCATTCACCTTCGCCACCTCTACTCCCTGCATCCTCACCATTCCTCTATCCTCCCTCTCATTCACACACATATATTCTGTCTTAGTCCTGCTGACCTTCATTCCTCTTCTCTCTAGAGCATATCTCCATCTCTCCAGGGTCTCCTCCTCCTGTTCCCTACTCTCACTACAGATCACAATGTCATCTGCAAACATCATAGTCCACGGGGACTCCTGTCTGATCTCGTCTGTCAACCTGTCCATCATCATTGCAAATAAGAAAGGGTTCAGAGCTGATCCTTGATGTAACCCCACCTCCACCTTAAACGCATCCATCACTCCCACCACAGACCTCACTGCTGTCACACTACCCTCATACATATCCTGTACCACTCTTACATACTTTTCTGACACTCCTGACTTCCTCATACAATACCACAACTCCTCTCTAGGCACCCTGTCATATGCTTTCTCTAAGTCCACAAAGACACAATGCAACTCCTTCTGACATTCTCTGTACTTCTCCATCAACACTCAGAGCAAACATTGCATCTGTAGTGCTCTTTCCCGGCATGAAACCATACTGCTGATCACTAATCATCACGTCCCTTCTTAACCTTACTTCCACTACTCTTTCCCATAACTTCATTGGTGTTTTTTGTCAGCAACACCTGGCTGGAGTACTAGAGGAT
Organism: Protopterus annectens; assembly: GCF_019279795.1. NCBI lineage: Eukaryota > Metazoa > Chordata > Ceratodontiformes > Protopteridae > Protopterus > Protopterus annectens. The sequence goes on from NC_056747.1 coordinate 261,144,465, forward strand.
GATGAATTGGACTTAACTCTATATTCTACACCTACCAGCAAAGAAAAAACACTTGATGAACTTATTCTGGCAGTAGGTGAAATGCAAAAGTCTTTATTCTGGCAGTAGGTGAAATGCAAAAGTCTTTAACTACCTTGTCGGCTAAAATTAGAGAGAGTTACAGAGATACTAACTCTTCTAACAATCTCCCCTTGAATTCTGCCTTGCTTCATTCAAGGCAGGAACACCATCAAGATAATTCAGCAAATGGAACTGCCAGTAAATTTCTAAATGTTAGTTTTGATCCATTTGCAGGGGAGATGGTTCATGCAAATAATAATATTGCTGCCAAAAATAATGTGAATACCCTGTTGGAAAAGATGGAAAGAGGTTTGAAATGCTATAGGGCGCTTCATATAGAGAACAAATACTTTGAGTATTGTATTAATGCTGGCATTATTCCTAAGGGTCTTCACTTCTTTAAATTACCTAATGGAGTGTCAGTGGATAGCATGTTCTTTAAAGAGATATCTATCTTTTTGATAATGCCGGTAAAGACTTTCTCAAACTTCTTATTAAAAACAAGAGCAATGTTTTGGCAGAATTACGTGGTTCTTTGACAGAGATGGACAACACTATCAATGAACTTCTTATTAACTGTCTGGATTCTAGATATGAAGTATGAACAGTTGATTAAAAATGGTGAACAGTATGAACAAATAATAGTTTGACCAAAAAGATTAATACGGATTTGGCAGCATATGCGGGGGGTAATGTTTATTGTGATTTTGTTCCCCTTCCTTCCAGACCGGGAAAAGATCTACTTGCAAATGACATTAAGGAGGTTCAGCATGTTAGACCTTCTGCAGTACATTCAGGTAGTGTATTGAACACTGCCGTTCCACCTTTACAGCCAGAGATAGGTTAATCAGCCATTAACGGCTTGGATTCTGCTTCGGTGAAGTCTGTAATGAATGTAGTTCTCTCAGTAGAGCATTCTGGCTCTAATGATGATGTTTTGGCACACTTGACGGGTCCGGTAGTTGTTTCCAGCAGTGTATGAGTTAATCCAAATACATTTTCCTCTTTTTTACAAGGGGATTTCAGCTGGAAAGAAAAAAGGAAGTGCGGCAGGAGCAGGGGTTATCAGACATGAAGCAGAGGGAGAAGTACAGCTCGGAAGTAATATCAGCTTGTGTTGCTGTGAGTTCTAACACTGAAAATGTACTTCTTTCACAGTCATATTTGCATTTATCTGCATGTGAACAAGACTTAATGACTGGAGCTATTGGACTTGGTAACTCTATTTCTGTTTATAATTTGTCTGACTTTGAAATTTCTGATGAGCGTATTAAAGTATTGAAATTAGGGCTTAATTTTCAACCTAGCAGGAGTGCCAATATTACAAAAACTTTGATAAAGCTTAAATTATATACTCGTAAGTTAAACTTAAAGTACATATTGAATGATGTTGGTCATAGTAATTGTAATTTTATGTCAAAGCCGTCCACCTTTCATCCTGGTTTAATATACACTGTTAAGGCCTTTGAGGCTTTTTGTAAAAAGACATTAGAAGTTTGTTATTAAATCAAAAAAGGAAAATGTTTTATTATTTGAACCTTAAGGAGAAGAAAGCTTTCAATGAACTGGTTTCAAGGAAAGACCTATGGTTCATGAAGGCCGATAAAGGTGGGGCTATTAACATTATAAATTTAACTGATTATATAGAAGCTATTGAAACTATGTTAGCAAACTCATTGGAGTATAGGAAAGTTATGAAATTTGAAATTGTTAAATGCTATGCTTTTATCCACAGTACACTATATGATTTGTTTATAAATTCTGAAATTACTAGGGAAGTGTTTGAATTTTTATGTGTAGATGTTCCTAAGGTGGGAGTAATGTTTGGAATTCCCAAACTTCACAAAAGTATTGAAAAGCCACCATTTAGACCCATTATATCAGCTTCAGGTAGTTGCGCTGATTGCATTTCCATGTATTTGGATTCAATGTTGAAACCATTAGTTAAGCAACTTCCATCTTACATAGCTAATTCATGGGATTTTTTGGATCAGTTAAGCTCCTTTTTTTCTTCTTCATATTTGAATTTGGATAAATTATTGATGTTTACAGTTGATGTCGTTTCCTTATTCACTTGTATCCCTAAAGAAATTGGGGTTAATTGTGTAAGATGGTTTATGGGGAAGCATACATGTTTAAGTAATAACAGTATTATTACTTATACTGCTTGGTTAGACTTATTATTGGATAATAACTTTTTTTGTTCAATAGTCAATTTTATAAACAACTACAGGGGGTAGCCATGGGGGCCACTGTTGGTCCAACCTATGCAAATTTGGTTTTAGGTTGGTGGGACATGGAAATATTGGCACAAATCAAATTTTCAGAACAGATCGTTTTTTATAAAAGGTTTGCGGATGATTTTTTTTTTATAGTTTATAAGGTCAAGTTTAATGTAAATGAATTTGTGGAGCTTTTAAGTGCTAATATGACATTTTTAAAGTTTGTGGTGGGTGAAAGAGGTAACAAGGTTTCCTTCCTGGATGTTGATTTGGTTATGGACACCAATAAGAACGTGTTTTAAGTAGTATTCATCGTAATAGTACTTTCTGCAATGGTTATGTCCACTTTAAGAGTTGCCACCCTTATTTTATGAGGAAAAACATTCCCAGAGGACAGTTTATTCAAGCATCTCGAATGATAGTGGAAGATTCTGTTTTTTTCAACGAAGTTAAATTTATTAAAGAGTTGTTTTTAAAAAGGGGTTACCCTGGTGACCTACTTGATAATATGGCTCAAGAGGTCATTTATAGGAGAGAAGTAGATTTTCCTCCTATTTTGTTAAGAACTTTTGTTAAAAAAGAACAGAATGATGTATTAAGGGGTATTAATATCAATAATAAGGGGGCAGAAGGCCCTAGATTTTGTTTGGACATGAATACAGATAGTAAGTTTATTCGTCAGATTATCAGTGACAACTGGAAAGTTGTTACTGGAATTGTGGATTTAGCAAAAGTTCTTGGTAATGGCCCCCACTTTGTTTATAAGAAAAATCAAAACTTTAAGCATATGTTAGAAAATAAGAATTCAGGGCTACGCCTTGTTTGTGATGAAACTGGGGGTATGTTTAAATGTTCAGGTTGTAGGGCATGCAGATTTATTTCTGAGGGTCCCTTTGTATTTTTGGAACACCTACATTACACCATTCCAGTTCCTGGAAAATTATATTGTGGTACAATGGGACTAGTATACCTTGCGATGTGTTAAACATGTCCAGGTTTTTATGTTGGTATGTCCACCAGACGTTTAAGGGAAAGGGTATTGGAACATTTGTATGCTATAAAAACAAAAAATAGTAACAATGCTCTTTATAAACATTCTTTGACTTGTTCTAACTGGAAGAAGTTTACTTTTTCAATTTTGGAAGTTGTTAAACGTGATCTTAGGGGAGGGGACTACAGAAATTATATAGAACAGAGAGAAGCTGAATGGCAGATTTAGCCTCTGGTTTAAATGATAAGGTGAACGTCAAATGTTTTTTAAAAAATAGAAAAATTACTAAAGCTAATAAACGGGTAAATGCCCTTATGTTTTTAAGTCATGATATTTTTGTAGTATGCTTTTATGCATTGTCATTTGTTTCATTGATTTATTAGTAAGACAATATGATTGGATAAAAGTTTTTTTGAATGGTTTAAATGTGTATTGCCAGTGTAATTTAATTATTTCTGAGGAAGTTTTTGGGACGAATAGCGAACATTAAATTTTAACTACGCTACAAAATCTTTCCAGTTTCTCTGGTGCCTTTCTTGGTAGATTTTGTGGTTTTTGTACTGTGGACACCTTGGCATTATTGTGTGCTGTTTATTTTTCTTTAATACCACACATTACAGTTTTATGCTTCTTATTAGTCAGAAATTGCACATTGATATAAAACTTGTTGTTCTATTAATGGTATAAGTGAATTAGAATAATATTAAAAACTGTCCCAGGTTTTGTCCAATAATACAGTTAGACAAAAAAAAATGCTGACTACTGCACACATTTATAGGTTCATAGACTCATACAATATACGAGACGGAGTTAGTCCTTGTCAATACTCCCCCTCATAACGTACTTTCTGCCTCCTGGAGGGAAAACACAAGTCAAGACAAGGATTAATTTATTGGTGCCCATCTAATTGTCAGGGTTTGCCTTAAAGCAATTGAGGGTTTCACACTTTTTTATGTAACATTCTACTGAGTAATAATGAGTAATAAGTTTGTCCTTCCTGTATGTCTTATTTGTTTGTTGATGGAGATTAAAGTCTTTAGATTCAGTGTTTGTGGAACCATTTGTTTTGTGGAGGTATAGGAGATCGAGGAGAGCTGAGTCATTAATAATACAGAATGCTTGACATACATTTACATACAAGAGTCTATTCAAGACAAAATATGGAGATAGATTTTCATTCCCATCTCAGTCTGATGGCCTTTTAGTTAGGAACATCTGGGTCCCTTGTAGCTGTCCGATGTGCTTGGATAGATGCTTGGAAAAATAATAATTTGTCTTATCGGGGTAAAACACAGAGGAAAGACAACTTCTCTTGACTCGAATGAAATACTTTTACTTATTAATTGGCTAAACAGAAGGATTTCCTGACTACTGTTGCTACATGATGGTCAAAAGATAGGGAGTTGTCCGTAAAATTGGTGAGATCTGTAATGACCATATCATTCTGAAATGGAGTGCTGTCCAACATATAAGGCAACAATGCTACACCACTTTGGATTTCATTTGAACCCATTCCCTAATGCATTATTGATTTGTATGGTTTAGCCCTTGCTGGTATGAGCTGATGAGTGAATTACAACACCCCAGTTTGCAGTCATTTGGAAATATGTCCAGGTTAGTGGTTTGAAGATCCAACAAGTAGACAATGAAGATAAATGGTCCCAGTGCTGAGCTTTGAGGAATGCCTCAACAACCTTTCTGCTACTTTAACAACATGTTTTGTTGTCTCTCTTACAACACAAGTGTCTATGTTTAGCATGTAAGCTTAAGTGGAATATCAGCAAGGGGTATCAAATGACTTGGCTAGATCCATATTTACTGTATGAAATACATGGCTGTTAGACTTTCTCAAAGAAACCTACTAAATTATGTAGGCATGATCTACTTTTGACAAAACATATAAATGAATATATTTCATGACTTTGCAAATTACTCCTATTAGGCTGCTAGGACTGTAGCTCCTGGGATCTGATGTGGGTTACCTTTATGGAGGGGTATGACAATAACATGGGCAGCCAGTGTTGATCCAGGGGTAGCCGGTGTTGATCACAGACCCACTCTTTTCATAAATTTGTTCTGCTAACTACCCAGAAAGAAGAAATGGGGATACTTGGGATTAACATGGCTAGGCTTGTAAAGGCTCTAGGGCCGCTAGCCTAGTAACCTCCTATGAACCTATGAATAGCAATTTTCTATAACTCCTGAACATATCCTGTGGGTATGCTTAAGCTGAACAGTTTTAGGAGAGGTTCAGAGAAGGAGTGTTTGGTGGAGTTTGTTAAGCAGCCAAAGCAAGTACATTAATGAGGCCCACAGACGCAGTGTTTTAAGCTTTGGAGAGCATAGTTAAGGCATGTTCCATAATAATGTTGGTGGGGGGGGACTCAGGAATTTGTGAAACATCATTAAATTGTTTCTGGCAAAACTGTTGCTAGGTGCCATGGGTAACTCTCCAACTGGCATCCTCCTTTTGGAGTTGCAGAGATAAGGACCAAAACAAGTACTCTGAGCAAAGACCTTTCAGAAGCTGTAGTAAAGAGATATACTGATTTCATGCTACAGTTCCTAACACACACACACACACACACACACACACACACACACACACACACACACACACACACACACACACACACACACACACACACACACACAAAACTCATTTAAATTGCCACAGTTTCAATTACTGTTACTTAAATGACTACAGTTACTGCTGTCATGCCCAACAAAAAAGGGATTGGATCACTGACTTGCAGGGACCAACTGGCATGTCTTCTACAGTGATGATTGTGCCTCCTAGCAGCTTGCATCTGGGCACGCCTCACCCTTTTCCCCAACAAGCTGCAGCTTTGGTTTATGGTGAGGGGTTGGCACAAATTCATTTAAAAGTATAATAGTAGAGTGAGTAATACCCTTATGCATTAATTTAGGGCATTGCAGAGTATTATTTCCTAATCATCTGATGCAGTGAAGAAGGATTTATGATTATCTTTGACTGTGGATGTTAATTTTAATTTGTGTTCCTCTAGGATCTTCCTTATGGTAACTTTCAGATTTTTGCTGAGCTTTTTTAACCGTCTTTAATGTGAGTGCAGCATGATTTATTATAGGCCTTAATTAGCTTTTTTCTTTTATTATATATCTTATTAATGTTGCATTTCGCCAAGATGGTTTATTTTTGTGTTCCTCGGTATGTTTGGTGCTGATTGTGACAGCTTGGTTTATTCTATTTCTTAGACTAAAGTAAAATTCATTGGTATAACTGACAGCAGAGACTACATGGGGGCTGGAAACTTTGCATTTGGAGTTTGAGAGCTCATCATATAGTTTTAATAGGTTGGTCTTTTTAAAGTCTGTGAATTCAGAGATGCTCATTGTGATGGGTTTAGATGACTTAATGTTCTTACTTTAGCCATGGGTAGAGTGTTAGGGTATACTGCATGTGCTGGCCTAGCTTGTTTAAGTGCAGAGGAGGAATGTTGCTTTGTGGACCACATATTGTGGTCCAGACTTATGTTAGTGCTACCTATCATTGTTTGCGTGACTGGATCTCTGGGACTAGTTGCCATGATGTAGCACACAGAAGTGGTGCTGAACACTGGCCCTGGTCTGGTTGGATCTCTGGGATTGGCTCCTGTGTTGTGGCATAGACACATGGGGCTGAATGTCAGCAATGGCCTACATGGGCATCTGTGGTACTGGCCACCATAATATGGCATAAAGGCTTGTCACAGTACTGCCCTGTAATTAAAGTCTTCTGACTGTTCTACAGAGACTTGTTGCACTGCACCACTGTAAACAAAAGTATTTTGTGTGATGTGGACAAAGATAGTATACTTCACGGCCTATACATTTGTTGGGAGTGCAATATGACTGTAGCAGTGTAATTCAGTGCTCTGGCATAACATATGCTTTTTATGGAGTGTGCAATGTGGCACCAGTGTGTACAATTTACAAATTCCTGGCTGCAGCCCTAGATGCTAGAGGTCAGACAATCAGCTGTATATTTATTCAATGTGCTTATACCTGGATGCTTGTCACTAAATAAGTGCAAGTGAAAGAATAAATGTTAACACATACAATAAAGCAATAAAATACAAACTGTTTGACATATGCTGTATAACATACTGTTGGGCGCTCTGTATATTTTCTGAAACAAATGTGTCTTGAGAAGCTTCCCAGAGTTGTTCCCAGTGAGACACTCATGAGACTACCAAGGTATTGAATCGCACAGGCTGGCTGCATGACATGTAAAAGAAGGAAGACACGAGATTTGAAGCTTTATCCTGGGGAGCATTTGCAGACCCTGGGCAGCTAAACAAAAACAGCTCTTTCAAATAAGTTGGATGTAGAACTTGTGAGACTTTATACAAGGTATGCAGCATTTTATAGGAAGTCACTGCAGATGTTGTAATAAATGTATTATGAGACAGTGTTGGGGATACCTGACACCAATGTAGTTGCAGAGTTAAGTACTACCTGCAATCTATTCAACTTGAAACTCAAAACCCTAGCCATACAGCATTCTAATAATCCAAATTAGAAGTTAAGTTTGCGGAACTACAAAAGATATAACTCAGAATCCCCAGGTATCAAGCACTCTGATAATCCAAGCAAGAAGTGACCACTGAATGAACCTCAAAAGATATAACTCAGAATCCCCAGGTATAGAGCACTCTGATAATCCATATGAGACATGAGGATTACATGAACCTCAAACGGTAAGTCCCTTGTAGGTGTAAGGTTTTTAAAGTGATATTCCTTAGATAGTAACAAGATTTGAGAATGACAGACTCCTGTCCTTTAATTTTCAGTTTGTTATCAAAGATCACACTGAGACTGGCACTTCAGACAAGAATGTCAGATGATACCTTGGAATTAATAAGTCCGGTGAAAGGACTGAACCTGTGGAGAGCCTGTAAGAGGCATGACTCATCATAGCTGCAGTCTTGGTGAGGTTAATTTCTCCTTATCCAGCTAAAGATAGTGTTTGAGATATCTTCTCAGGAAATAGGGGAACATACAAGTAATACAGAGTACTGTCTGTATAAAAATATTTCAATCCTTTCCACGATGATGGAATCAGTATAATAATGATATTGCAAGCCTTTCCTTGATGATGAAATCAGAATAACAGTGATACTGAAGTCATCTCCCCTGGTGACATCACCTAGTGATGGTGTATCCACACTGAAAAGTAAGTTACAAGGAAATGAATCCTAGGGCACCCAGATGTCAGAAATGTTAGCACCTCAAACCATTCATTGAGTATGTCTGGGATGCATACTAGTTCAGGACTATCACTGACAAACAACATCAAGTGCTTAGGTGGTCTAAAATATTCCCATGACCAGCCATGTCAAATGAAGAAAAGATATTAAAAAAAAAAGAAAAAAAAACAGGCTAGGCTAAAAACATAATTTTTTTTGCCACTGTTAGCTTACTGGTCCTTTTAACCAGGGTTGTTTCTGTATTGCAGTATGTCTTGTATCCAGATCAGAATGGATCTGAGAGTCAGCATGTTTTAAGAAGGTTCAAGACTGTTAATCACCACTTTCTCAGTTACCTTCCCATTAAAAGAAGTAGTTATCCAGGACACTCAGATCTGGAAATTGTTTCATGAAGAATGAGACAGCTGTGGCCTCCTTTAACACAGATGGATGAGCCACTGATGTTAGAGAGAAATGAAAAACCTCAATGCTCGAGGAAAAAGCACCACCAAATAAAGTAAAGCAAGCTTGGCAGGCCCTGGTAGCAGCCCACAAGCTGGTAAATGCAGAGCTGAAATTGAACTCAAGAGATTTTATCTAATAAAATTTATATGTCATTTATTTAGCTCATAAGGATCTCTGAAAGCTCTGTGGAAGCAACAAAGAGAGTGTCCAGACTAATGGAATAGTACAGTTATGTAAATATCATAGGATCATAGGAGATAATTAGGATTTCGACCTGGAGGTCATTTTAAGTCATTTCATCCCAATGTAATACCATAGAAATACTAGTCAATACCCAAGATTGCATATAGTAATGACTGCCCATGTCCAGGAGAGTTGTTGGGGCTATCCCTGGTAAGAATTTATGGTGCCCCATCCACTTGTCCAGGTTCCTCTTGAACAGTGTCATAGAGGTGCTCTGTTTCATATGAATTGGTAGCCTGTTCCAAAGATATGACAGTCACTGGGAGATAAATCTGTCCCTCCAGCATGTCCTATGTCACAGGCCATATTTAGGCCCCTGGAATGGGTAGCCCTAGTCCCATTTGATTTATGGATATGCAGTAAGTTCATTAGGTTTGGATCTTGGATTGCTCTGTAGGCCAGGCTTAAGTCTCTCCTAAGAAGTCTATACAATATGGAGTATAGTGACATGGACTTTAGTCGGTCTGTGTAAGGCACATGCTGGAGCCCCTTAACCTACTTTGTTAGAAACCTCGCTTAGTACGGTACATGCTGCGCAGGGCAATATACTCAATTATGAGCCAGATAAGTGCTGAGTATATGGGGGGGGGGGGTTATAACTTCTTTTGCTCTCATGGCAATGCCTTTACTAATCAAGTGTGTTACGTAGAAAGCTTTCCTTACTACAGTAGACACATGGAGGTCAAAGTTAAGGTTGCAGTCCACTTGTGATTTCTGGTCCCTTACCACTTTGTGGGTACTTTGGGTATTGCTGTTGATTTGATAGTGTGACGGGACATTGTTTGTGCCTAAAATATGAAATATATATATATATATATATATATATATATATATATATATATATATATAAAAAATATATAACTAACAATATATAAATATGACATAATATAAAACATGAAATATGAGATGCAAGTATTAATAATGATGTAAAAAACATATCAAAATGATCAGCCCTTATATAAAAAGAAGTAATTATTAATAGGCTGGAATAAACTGTAATTTAATAAGAGTCTTTGGCTAGACTGATCTTGTAGCCATATTCTGAACCAGAGCCAGAGAAGTGGAACAGCAGTAACTCCTCTCTTCAACAAGCTTCCTGTGCTTTCTTTAGCCTTCACAACCACTTATATGTTGTTATGCTCAAACAAATGTCAAGCCAAAGTATAAAGAATTCACCCTCTGCATAAATAGACTATCTCAACTCATAATTAAATAAAAATATACAAGGTAGAGGGCTTAGGTCAAATTTGTCAAAGTGCAAGAAAAAAATAAAAGCCTAGTGATCATACTTATCAACTGTTCAGATTTTTACCTCATATTTTTGATCTGTTCCTCATAAACTATGTGGTTTTCTGGCAAATCAATGAGGTTGGAAATGGAAATCACTAAATTATTTTTTTTCTTTATTAGGACACATGTCCTTTTTCAGTGGAGGCCAGGAGAGAAAAGCTCCACATTGAAAATACAAATAATAAAGAGAATAAAAACAGAGGAACAATACAGATGCAACACTAGAAGGCAATGCAGTGTAAGGTATAATTTACAAATTTAGGCTAATTCCATTTATACACAACATTAGGTATTCTCTAACAGGTGTTATTCAAACAAATAATAATTCAATGGAATTTTATAATATTCATACGATAGAACAATGGACCAGTCATGGTTTTCAGGTGAGTATCTATTATTGTTAAGTATATAATACAGTAATGAAGTAAAAATCTTGGTGTAGTCAGTGCTTGTTTGATCTTAGGAATAAGGATAGTGGTGTAAGTATAAGTTATATAGGTAGCATGAGTAGTAGCAAGAAGTAGTAGCAGAAGACAGAGGGAGTATATAGACCTTTAGGTATGCTGAGGGAGTGGCAAGGGTAGAGACCGTGAGGGTTCAGTTAATCAGGGGTAGAGCAGGGACACAACCATCTGGTTAAGAGGTGACTTTTCAGAGTAGTTTTAAATTGAGAGAGGGATATAGAAGTATTAATACTTTTTGGCAGTACATTCCAGATTTTTCCTATGTAGTTTGGAAAGAGGAAATCACCTGCCTGATTTTTAGAAACATTGGTTTGACTATGGTGCTTATTGGTGGAGCATAATGATCTGTTAGTGGCATATGGTTGTAGTAGAGTTTGTAGGGCAGGTATTTTCTCAAGATCAGAGAGAATTTTGTGGCCCACTGTTAACTGAATATAGTGTAGGAGTTGGGGGAACTCTAACCAGTTAAGTTGTCTGAGAGTGAGGCAATGGTGGGTTCTAGCTGGAAAGTTTGTAGCATATCTGGCAATTTTGTTGTAACAAGAGTCGTGTTTTTATATCTCTGATTTCTTTAGGTTTGTTAGTATGGGAGCTGCATACAGCACAGTAGATATTAGGTGGGTTTGGGCAATGGTAATCCTGGAATTCTTTGTCAAGTGGTGTTTGTTCCTGTATAATGTACCAAGTTTTTTATGTACTTTTTTATAGTCTGGGAAATGTGTATATGGAATTTAAGTTTGCAGTCAATTTCTACTCCTAGAAGTTTGATGTGTGTGTAGATGAGGATATGCTAGTGTTATTTAGTGAGGAGATATGAAATGTGCAACTGGGAGAGACAGAATTATTGGGATGGAATGCCATAAGCTTGGTTTTATTAGAGTTTAAGATTAGTTGATTGTTAGTGAGCCACAATTCTACTGAGTGAAAGGCTTTTCGTGTTAGAGTCAGAAGTTCAGGTAGTGATGGAGCAGCACATATAACTGTTGTCTGCATATTGTATTAGGGAGGCCTGAGGGTTGACAAGTGGAGGTTATTGGTAAATACTGAGAATAGAAGTTGGCCTAAAATAGAGCCTTTGGGGACTCCAAGGGTCACTGGCAAAAGGGGGGATAAGGTCTGTTGCCAAGAAACTGCTTGCTGGCATCCAGTGAGCTAATCTTGAAACCAGGCAAGGGTAGAGTTACAGACATTTAGTTCAGAGAGGACATTTAGAAGTTTTGTATGTGAAACCATATCAAAGGCTGGATGGAAAAACTGCCCACACAGCCAATAAAGTACAATTTCTAGGCCAGAAACCACTCTTGTGGTAGACAGGCTACCTTGTGCTTACCACTTCCACTGATAAGCTAGAAGGCTTCCCTCCAACACAGAAAGGCTTGGGGGCACAAAAGCTTACAAATAGTCCTGGATACAGCAAATCTGTATCTGGACTGGACTACTTACAGGAAAGGCAGAGAGCAAGCTTGGAATATATATATATATATATATATATATATATATATTTATATATATATATATATATATATATATATATGGTTCCACTTGAAATCATCGAATTACCTTTTCATCGAATTGCAAATCATCGAGACCAAATCATCGAAAACTCATTTCATCGAAAACTCATATCATCGAATCTCAAATCATTGAAATCTATAAAGCAACTACAAATAACATCCCAGAAACTGTTTACTATGTTTATGCAGGGGGGCAAGCTCCGCCCCCACACCCCCCGTAATAAAATATACCAACTCCAAGGTCGCACTACAGTGGGGTTAGGAAATAACCTCTTTCCCCCACTGTAGTGCAACCTTGGAGTTGGTATTTATTTACGGGGGGTGTGCAGGGGGGCTTGCCCCCCTGCATAAACATAGTAAAAACTTTGTGGTATGTTATTTGTAGTTGCTTTATAGATTTCGATGATTTGAGATTCGATTATATGAGTTTTCGATGAAATGAGTTTTCGACGATTTGGTCTTGATGATTTGCAATTCGATGAAATGGTAATTCGATGATTTCAAGTGGAACCATATATATATATATATATATATATATATATATATATATATATATATTTTTTTTTTTTTTTTTTAGTTAAGTGGGTTGGCTTTCTCAAAAAGTTCTCTCTGTATTATGAAGAATGAGATAATGACAGTAGCAAAACACTTTAAATGCAGTACAAGCTAGCACACGAGTGTGTAGCAATATTAAGGCAAATGCAGTTTAAATAAATGCAGATAAGTTAGAAATGACAAAAACAAGTTTATGAAAAATCAGATAAGAGCACTTGAACACTTAAAAGTACACAGAACAGCAAATTAAGGTATTAAGGCAGAAGACAGTTATGTAAGAGCAGCTCAAGAAAATATAAGTAAATTTGTTTATTTATTTTTTTTTTGTGGAGAGGGAGGAACAGAGTAGATTAAAATGCTATAGGAGATGTCCTTCCCAAGTGCTCTGTCTGTACACAGTAGAGGAGATGGGACTGGTAGGAGTGTCTGAAATCAAAATATGATCTCACTGTATTCGGTTGAGTGAGTAAATGAGATGGGCCCAGTAGGAGTGTCCAAAAACAGATTTACAGCAGGGCCGGGTGATTCCAAAGCCACCAAGATTAATACCACAACAAGAACAGGGAGGGGGGTTGGGAGACTAACTGCAGCTAGACAGGGAGTACAGTATTCAAGTGAAACAATTACCTACAAATATCTAATCTTAAATAAGTGCAGAGAAAAGTATATTTAAATCAGCTTTTGCCAACTGATTTATGCAGGTGAATCTCAGCAGCCAACCACTCAGAAGATTAGCAAAATGATTAAAAAATGTGACCAGCACAGATTATAATAAAAGCAGAAACCCAAAGGCTAAGTTAACACAGAATTTCAAAAGCAACTTTCAATATATCCATATGGCTACACATTTTCACACTTCAGGCAACTAACTGCAGCTAGACAGGGAGTACAGTATTCAAGTGAAACAATTATCTACAAATATCTAATCTTAAATAAGTGCAGACAAAAGTATACTTAAATCAGCTTTTGTCAGTTGATTTATTGATTTATGCAGGTGAATCTCAGCAGCCAATCACTCAGAAGATGAGCAGAATGATTAAAAAATGTGACAAGCACAGGTTATAATGCAAGCAGAAACCCCCAGGCAAAGTTAACACAGAATTTCCAAATCAGTCTAACAACTTTTAATGAATCCAGATGACTTTTTCACACTTCAGGCAACTAACTGCAGCTAGACAGGGAGCACAGTATTCAAGTGAAACAATTATCTACAAATATCTAATCTTAAAATTCAAGTTGAGAAACATAATTACAGTGAAATATTCACAAAACACCATGCTGTCATAGTAACTCCAAGCAGGGCCCTACAAGTAATATGTTATGTTTACTTAAAACAGAATGGTCTGGTCTCTAGCAGTGGTGGCAGATAGTTGGTGGAGGGATGGGGATGGGGCAGTGATGGTCATGTGGATTTAGCAATGCAGCCAGAGGGAGAGACTGTGGAAAGCCTAAATAAAGCATAACAAATAAATTAGGAAAACAATACAAACTAAAAAAAGAAAAGAATACAGGTAAGACTGAACATTTGAAGATGATGTGTCACTCTAAATAAATAGAAAAATATACATTTTTGAATCTTTTTTTCTGTATCATAAAAGTTAAAATTTATAGGTAAAATTTTCATTTTATTTTCATTAAAACTAAGGCCAGATTTTTTTCTGAAAGATTTCCATTGAATTAAAAATAGTTGAAAGTGAATTGTTATATTAACTCAAGGTCATAAGAATATCATCAGAGAACAGTTGAATTTTAGAAATTAAATTATTGCCTATCTGAATACCTTTAATATTTGAGATTGATCTTATCAAGTTAGCAAGTGAGTCTATAAATAAAGTAAAGAATAAAGGTGAGGGTAGACATCCTTGTTTGGTTCCTTTGGAAATCTTAATTGATTCTGAAATATATGAACCTGTTTTTACATAAGTATTAGTATAATAATAAAGAAGCTTAATAAGATGCATAAAGTTAGCTAAGAAATTGCTTTCTTCTAGAACCAATGAGAGATAGCTCCAATTGACATAATCAAAAACACTATCTATATCCAAACAAACTAAGGTTAAATTCTCATTTGTTCTATTTGCATAATTAATAATTGTTAAAATGATGTTATCATAAGAATTCCTATTTAAAATAAAACCAATTTGATCAGCACTAATCATAGATGGATGAAACAATTTTAATATATTGGCATGTATAGACATGAAGAATTTATAGTCTATGTTTAGCAAATAGACTGGTCTACAAGAAGAACACTTTACAGAGTCTTTGTCTGATTTTAAGACTGGGGAAATAAAAGTGTATTTCCAGGAAGGAGGTACATTTGCTAATTCTTTAACTAACTTAAAAACTTTAATTATTTTAGCTGTAGCTTCTTTTGGCATTAACTTATAAAGTTCTGGAACAATGCCATCGTTATCAAGAGCCTTGTTGGGTTTTAATTTATTAATTTGAGCTTTTAATTTAGAAATTGAAATAGGCATGTCAATAACTTTCATTTTAGCTTCAGTTAACTTTTTCTTGGTATAATTTCTTTCGAAGTTTTTAATTTTCTCTTGAGAGTCCATTATTGGGTTTATACAATGTATCGCATTAAAATGATTTCTAATTTTTTTTTCAAGATATCTTCTAGTTCAATAACCCTCTAATTTTCCTTTGTGAAATATATTTCCTTAATTTTATTAGATTTATTAAATATTTTTTGTCTGATAGCCAACTTATGCCTATATTTAGGATTAACAGTGTAGTTAATTATTTAAATTCTTTCCAAATTAATCATATTCTTATAATTTAGGATTTGTAAATATTTACCATTTATTTATCTCTTTTACCAAATTTTTTTTGACTATCTAATTTTAGTTTATCTATTTTTCTTGTACGGCAATTAGTTTCATGTCCCATTGTTTTTCTTTAAAGCATACCAGGTTATAATTCTACCATATAAAGATGCTTTTAAAGCATCCCATAAATATATCTCAGAAATATCCTTTGTATAATTGATTTCAATAAAAGTCTGGATTTCTTTTAGGGAAAAAAAATCTTTGAAGTTTTTTAGGCTTGTTATATAGGCAGGTATGCGTTGAATGGGAATACTGTTATGTTTTAGAATTAAATCAAAAGATATAGCGCTATGGTCCGAAAGAGGGCAAGATACAACTTTAACCTTACCTAAACTATTTATTAGGTCATTTGAAATATAAACACTATCTATTCTGGCTTGAGTTCCATGTCTATATGAGTATTGAGTGAAAAAAGTGACTCTGGATCTGAGAATTCATGTACGTCTTTAATATGAGTTACGTGTATACATTATTCTAGTTCCTTTGCTGGTGCAGATATTCTTCTCTTTCTAGTGGTATTAGTGTCTTCATCTTTTAAAACACAGTTAAAGTCTCTTTCCAATACATTTCTTCCTTTTGAAATTAGAGCAATTTGTTCCAGGTGCTGTTTAAGTCCTAACTCCTATTCCAGGAATCCAATATAAATTAATACTAATTTCAAAAGTTACTGAACAAAGCAAACATTTACCATCATTATAAGAACTAATACTCTCAGGTATGGGTAACAATCTTTGGTATGGGTAAAGAATTTCTCCACAAAACAGCCACTCCCCTTTTTGAATGAGAACAAGGTAGGACAGAGTATGATTTAGAATTAAGTCTCTCTATGTCAGTTTATAATAAATGTATCTCTTGAAGAAAGATAATCCGGGAATTAATAATTTTAACAAAATTATTTAGGTTCCCTCTTTTGCAACCATTATTTAGGCCATTAATGTTTAAAGAGATGCATTTAAAATATGATATACTTTTGGTTTAACATTTCTACATGAAAAAGTTTTCAATAATTTCAAGTAGTTGTTAAATCTTTGAATCACTTCCCAACTCAGGAACATTTTATATGAAGAAATGTAATCATTGATAATTATCCTGTTAACTAAATATATAAAATAACAATAGCAGATACCCACAAACAAATTACTTTCATAAGTTGTAAACAAACATTTATAAAATCCTTCATACCCCACACAAAGTCTAAATCTTTCTGTTTGACTAGCAAACTATCCAAACATTCCCACCATCAACAAAAAGTGAGGCAACATCCTCTCTGCTATTTTGAAAATGATATTTTTATTGCAGAAATGAAAAAAACAAAATAATAATTAAGAAGCCCCTCACATATATTAGTGTTTTTTCTAAATATTAACAAGAAATTTATATATAAGAGGAAAATAACATCATATTAATAGTAATGTTGTTGTTTGTCTTTTCGGCTTTTTCCCAGTAAGGGGTCGCCACAGCGGAACTCCGGTCCACTAATGATTGAAAGTAGATTTTTACGAAACGCCGAGGTGCCAGCTTGACGCCCAACCTTCAACGAAGGCACGCCCATTTATGCACGCATGTATTTTGAACGCTACCCAACCGCAGAGAGGACATGCAGACTCCACACAGAAGGCACTCCCAAGCCACGCCGAGAATCGAACGGGAGAACCCCTTGCTGTGAGGTAACAACGCTACCGCCGTACTACTGTGGCTGCAGATCATATTAATAATAATATGTCAATGAAAAAAAATCAGTCCCCATAAAATTTTCAATATCAGAAACAGCCTTAAGTGCTGTAGTGAAACACAGTTATTAACACACAATAGCTTACAGCTAAGCTTGTAGTTATTCATAAACTCCATAATGAAACTTTTTAACATGAAGGCTAATAATTAGTCATTATAAAGTATATTAAACTGATATAAGAATGGCTAACAAACATTTCTGGTACTTGACTAATATCAAAAAACAAGGTTGTTCTTTAAATGTCAAAAATGCTTTCACGTTTTAAAATATCACCCAGATATCAGCTAGCTGGTTCATTGCACTATTAAATATTTAAACATTTATTTACAATTGCAAGAAATAGTTTAAATATAAATGTCAAATTAGTAAAAGATGTATGTATATCTATTAGAAAAGTAGTAGTGGATATAAGAACACATATTCCAGCACCAAGAGGAATGTAGGTGAATAATCTGTGCTCTCTATACTATAACAGCACATAGGCAAAAGGAAATAAAAACAAATTTTAACAAGATTATGTTATTGCTGTTTCAATTAACTTAATATATTAATTCTTATTGAAAAGGTATGTCTTATTGGCTTAGTATTTAGTACTAAGCACAGTATTTACTCTTGTGTAATTTCTTGAAAATAAATGCCCACCCCATTCAGTTTGATTGACAGCTAGACCAGTTGACATCACCAGCACTCATTGCTATTTACAGAATACATCATATGAACTTGGCGAGAAGATCAAATCAAGCAAAAGTGAAAGACGAGATGAAAGTCAATAGTCAACTCCAGTTAAAAGCTCGAGCACAGAGACACAAGATTTTACCACTCATCCAACAATTCAAACAAATCCAATTCAAAGTTCTCCAGTGCACTTCTGTCCTACCTCCAAAACATAAAAGCAAAGTCCAGATATACAGCACTTCACAACATGAATAACCATTCATACACCATGAGCCACTAATGAATCCAAAGCTTAACAAGAAGGTAAAGCAACTAAAAAGATGAGGAGAAAGGGAAAACCTTGACATACACATAGAAACTACCCATGAAAGAAATGGCCTACAAAGCAGGAATCTCAAACTGCCAAGAGTCACCCTACATTCAGAAGAAAACAGAACACACATTCAAAGCACAGGCAAATGTGTATCATTAAACAACCTTTCATACCACTAATAGTTTGAACATCCAGACAATAAAACAAGTCTCTTTAGAATAACAAAGAAATGGAATGCAAAGAAAATATACAGATTAATGATGTAGTGTGTCCCCGATAGTAGAAACACTAAGAAGTATGTCCAACAAAACTATACTATATGCTACTATAAGTTTTAAGATGACACATTAAAAATGGCTATATAATATTCTAAACATTAAATGTTCAAATGAAAAGGAGACCTGAATTATAAGCAAATAGCAACATAAAGAATACTCGTAAAAGGTGTACTATTAGCCATTATGTTAGTCTAACTTATCAAATAAAACTATTTTATAAATCTTAATGTGCAGTATAATATATAAAGAAAAGTATAGAGAAATCAGCTTTATAAAGGATGCAAGTGTAAAGAGATTAAATAAGTTAATTTAACTTGATGCAAAGACATCCAGGTCTCCCTTTATTCCCAACAAGATGTTAAACAAAGCAGGTTCACTTATAATACAGAAGTTAATAAAAAAAAAATGTGTTATCTTCTCTTTCAGTAAGAGCGATGTTCCTGCTAATTGCCACATCAATAACAACACAGTAACTACACACTCAGTGGTGAGAGACCTGTGCATAGTGGCTGGCAGCAACCTTACCTTTGATCCTATGTCTCCACAGTAGTAAGAAGCACATTCTATATTGCTCATATCATAAGTAAGGGCATTGCCTCCAGAAAAAAAGAAGTTATAACCTCCCTGTACTCTTCCCCCATCAGACCAATAATTGAGTACAATGCCCCTTTTGGTATGTACCTATGTTCTCTCTTGACACCAAATGACATAACTCCAGGTAAGTGTAGTATCTTGGGAAGCCAGGATGTCAAAAAGTTTGCCATGTTATTTCCTTCTATTTTTTCTGGCAAACCAAAGCTTCTAATATTTTTTCTATGAGATCTATTCTCCGGGTCTTCAATTTTGTTCAAAAGAATGGTGTTTTGCTTTAATAAAAGTTCAGTATTATGTTCATCTTCATTTAGCCTCTCTTCCATATCATTTAGAGTCCTTGATGCCAGATATTTGGACTTTCTGCTATTGTATTGCTTCATAGATTGGTCCATTTATTTAGAGCATTTTCTTTAAAATTATCTAGTTTTGTGTCCAGTTTATCCATTTTCAAAGATAATTCCTAGATATTAGTAAATATCAATTGAAATTCTTTTTTTGAAAATGAATCTTAAGAGTTTGCTTTCAAATGGTTAATTTCCAGGCTGTATGTGAAGGTATTTTTCCAAATAAAAATTTGACAGGAAAATGTTAAATTATCAAAATGATTTTTGATACTATCTTAAAGAGCACTATGATTTGTATAAATCTACTTCAATAAGACCTGATAAGATAGTTTGAAAGTATTAGTATTTGTCAGAAATAGATAAAATAGCAAACTAAGAGAATTCTGCTGCTATCCTGTCAGCATACTAGCCACGTCCCCCATTCTAGAAAATATGAAAGTCTTGATTAATGGAGTTATAGGTTGTAATAATTCAGCATGTTATGAGTTTTAACAAAGAAATTGTTTTAGGGTAGGGCAGGATAGTATAGCAGAAGGAAATCTAGAAATGTGTTCTAGAGTCTGGATATGTTGGGGGGGGGGGTGTCCGGACGTCAAAGTCAGGTCTAGTGGCTAAAGATGTAAGGTATAGGAAACCATGCCTGGTATGCATTTCTGGGCACAAATTCTGAGTTATCTGATTGTACTATAAGGATCAGAAAAGTGAGGAGAGGTTTTATGAGCTGGGCAGTAGACTATACAAAAGACAATGGTTGTAATTTTCAGTCTGCAGGTAAATGTTGCACTAAATTCTAAAATTAAGATCAGTCAGTAAAAGGTTGTTTATCAGGCAGAGAGATGTATGAACCAGACCAGCAACACAAATAGAATAGTTTGGGCCAACTGTTTGTAGCATTAACAAACTTACTGATGAGAAGCATACAGGAAAGCTACTTATTAAGGGTTAAACCAAAATGTGTGTTATGTACTGCAGAAAAGAATGACCTATGTGTTGATAATATGAGTAAGTTTACATGTACACAACCAATCCCATAATGCACTGAAGTCGGTCTACAGGCACGATGGTAGGAGAATGGTGTAATTTCAATATGAAAATAATGGTCCATAGATGAAGACATGCACGGGGAGTGTGGTGTTTGAATATAAAAACAAAGAGGAGGGCATGGATGAAAGCTGGGATGGGTTCTATTCAGATGATAATGATCAGAAGACAATCTTGCAATGACCTCACAAGACAAATTCAGGGCAGAAAGGTACTGAAGTAGGAAAAATTGATAACAATGTCAAAGCCCATGCTTGATGTAGAGGGCATACTAGCCAAAGTCAGGAGCATTTAAATAAATGTCATGAATTTGGCTAAGAAGTGGTAATGATGTTTTCTAAAACTGTGTGGCACCACTAATACTTATAAATGGAAAGCCAGTATTGCAAAGTTATTTATTTATTTTTACTTGGGGAAAGTCTACTAAGTCAAGGCCCTTTTAATAGGAGAGATGAGAAACAGACTTTAGCTTAGAGCAAGATAATCATGAAGATAATGCTTCTGCCATACAGATAGGTCCAGCAGTTTCTTACACAGCTTGAAATGTGTTCTTTTGTTTACCACGGTTGCATTAACTTTAGTGCCAGTAAGAGACAGATCACTCTGGATGATGCAAAAGGAATGGTGTTGGGGTCTGTATGTAGAATGTGAGGTAGGAGGGATGTTTCCTGTTTTTAGTTTCTCAGAGTCTTTTTGGTTTCTAATACCATGATGGGAATGTACCTCATTCCTAAATCAAAGTACAATTAAAGTTCATGAATTTAGTATTGTTTCAATCTTTGATGTTAGCCAGAAGTGGTCTTTGCAGCACCAGCAATATGCCCAGTAATGACTCCTTCTGCAATTGTATGGAGTTACATATATCGGTAACATATCTAAGTACGATTGTATATTCTTTTCTATAAGACCTATTGCTCCTACTACTACTGGAACTGTCCTAGAGTATACAACGGGTAATGATGAGAAAGGAAGTGGGATGATTAGGAACATATAATTTCTCAACATGGCTGAAGTCTGCTTGAATATGTGATAGTCACATATATTTGAATTTTGATAATGACTGAATATGATGATGATTAGGCTAGTTATACCATTTCTCTTACAATGGCAACCACCAGGATACAAGTAATAGTTTTTCAGAATGCTGGTACAGAAAATCACTTCAGTGCTTATTGCAGGGTAAACGGTAGCAAACTATTTTGTCACAAATGTTGCATTTGGCTTGCTACAGTTTAAAAGTAGGCATCATCCTTTTTTTCCCTTCAGTTGAAGACCTGAGGGTCGAGGATCTGGCTTGGAGTGTCAGACTAAGGAACTGAAAACCTTTTAAAGGTGAGTGGTGGAGGTGGGTAATGCATTTTTGTGCAGAGATCCCAGACTGGGGGAGTGGACCTTTTTGTTTTTGCTCTTGCTCTTCAATTGAAGACTTGGGATCAGGGTAGCAGACCAGCACTGAGTTCTAGAAGAGCCAGCTAAGGCACTGCTTGCCAGTATATACATCATTTCCACTAAAGGAATACTTTTAGATGTTACTAATGTTGCAAAATATCCTTACTACTACTAATATGGATACCCTCTTTCAATATATGACCTATTCTGCTATATACATTCTTGGCACTATTAACATAATTATAAAGTCTCTTTTGATCTACACGTTCCATCAGTGAGTCTTCATATGCAGTTTTAGTGGTTTTAATTAACCTCTTTAATTCTTTACATATTTTATTTAAGGCTATCTTTGCACTACAAGATCCGTACTTTTTATGCAAACTGTACCATCTTTTTTTCTTCCATAATAATTTTGTTATTTTTTTTATTCCACCAGGGTGGTTTAACTTGCTTGGTGCCAATGAATGTAACTATTTTGCAATAATTCAGAATAATTATACATGAATTTTTAAGACCTTCTAGATAAAATGGAACAACACAAGTTGCTTTTGATAATAGGGGACTTAAATGTATATATCAGAACATACAGAAGAGTATATAGGGACTGCCTGGGTCCACATAAGTGGGGCCACAGGCATAAAGAAGGAGAGGCCATTCTAGACTTCTGTCTGGCAAATGGATTGTTGGGTACTAACTCATGGTCAGCAACAGACGGACAGTCAAAAGACCACATACAAAAGTGTCCAACATGCAACTCAAGCAGACTTCCTCCTAGTAAGGAACAGATAGTGGGGTAGAATCAACAATTGCATTGTCATTCCCAGTAAGAGAGTTCACCCACAGCATAGACCACTGGTTGCCACAATCATCTGCAAGCAGTGGTCAGAGAAGGCCTTTATGTCAACACAGTCAAGGATGAAGACTTGTAATTTGACTTGACAGAAAGCTCAATGATAAAATTGTATTAAAGAACGAAAGTGCTAAATCAATTTGCCTGGTGTGAGGCTCGTTTTTGTAGTTTTTGGTAGAACTTCCTCTTCAGTTTGGTTCTTTAGGTTGTTCTATGTTGTTTGTGGGTTTTAACATCTGCATGAAGTTTCTCATTGGCATAAAATTGTAAAATTCATGCTCTGCAGGGGTATTACATACACTGGACCTCCAATCACTATTCAGAAAATTAAAGCCTCCCAAAATTATAAAGTTGTTCAAATTCCATTTTTCATCTGTAAATTCTAAATAAGACATTAATTGCTAAATATTTCATTCTAGGACTACAATAACTGCAGATTGCATGTAGACTCTCTTCACTGAAATAGGCAGGAAGTTCAACATCAACAGTTTCCATCTCTTGATAAGCCCATAAGAAGTTTGCAGGGATGGAGTCATACACATATATGAAAACTCCTTCCCCAGATGCATCAATTCTCAAACATTCATAATTTTTAAAGTTAGATTTTTATTTTACTTATTTATTTATTTATTTAACATTTGTTTACTGGGAAAGTCCGACTTGGAATGAAACCAATTTTCAGTGGAGGCCTGGGGTGAAATGATCCAAATGCATGTCTTTGTAACATGGGAAGAAACTGGCACACCTGGAGGAAACCCACATGGACACAGGGAGGACAAGCAGACTCCGCAAAGAAGGCACCCCAGCCGAGAATCGAACTGGAGAACCTCTTACTGTGAGGTGACAATGCAACCGCTGCACCACTGTGCTGTCCATACAGATAACTGTAGATCGTTACTCTGCCACGCTTCAGTAATAGTAATAATAGAATGCTATGAAAAATATGCCAGTGCATATAATTCCCCAATTTAACTACATAAACTGTGTGCATTATCCCATTGTATCGGGTAGCTTGTACACAGTTTTGGATGGAATGAGGTAGTAATCTGAGAGTTTCTTGCTTAATAGCTTACCCCCACTACAACTTGAATAAAACTGATCTTTGTCAAACAGTTTGCCTTAACCTAGAAACTCATAGCAAGTCCTGATAAGGTCAATATCTTTATTATGACAGAAGTCCCTTAGCCATTTGTTATACAATAAGCTTTGGAATACTGATAATTACTAAAATTTGCTGAAGGTAAAATTCCACTTAAACACACATCCAACTTATTTGTTTGACATAACTGAAATACATATTCAGTTTGATGATGCATATGATAAATGGGGGGGGGGGATATTAAGCAGCTTTTTTACCCCAGGATGATGAATAATAGTACTATATAGTACTAAATGACTACCTTTTCCTCAGAATATCTCTCCGGGCAACATAAATATCCTTGAATTCCAACCCAATAACACTAGGAAAAGGTAAAATTTTGCTTATTTATATTTGACAGGGGCCTAATTGTTTTCTTAATTATGGAATCACCAGTCACAAGTACCCCACTGACAATATCCTTGGATGTATCTTAAATAGCATGAAGTATGATTTAGTCATACCCCTAATAACTCTGTTCAATCAAATCCCCCATACAAGGTTTCTACCAAGCAAATGGAGAACAGCTACATTCATTCACCTGCATAAGGGAGGACCTTCCACAAACGCAGGCAACTACAGACCCATAAGTCTGACCAACTTCATATGCAAAGCCATGAAAAGACTTATCATAGAACTAATCAATCAGGACATAGAGAATGTCCAAATACTGCATCCCTCTCAGTTTGGATTTCTCAAGGGCAGGTCATGCTTACTCAACCTGGTGGAATGTTTTGAAAAGGTCACCAAAGCAAGGGATGAAGACAAAACAGTACACACCACATCCCTCTACTTGGCCAAAGCTTTTGACACAACTCCACATCAGGCATAGTAGAAAAGCTAAATAAACTGGGAGTAAACCCCTATGTCACCCATGGATTGCCAGGTGGCTCATAGATAGGATGCAGGAGATCAAAATAGGAGAACTTACCTGCAAAAAGAGAGTAGTCACCAGTGGAGTCCCCCAAGGTTCTCAGCTGGGACCTCTCCTGTTTGGCATCTTCTTTTCTGAAGTAAAACCCAATGCCAAATGGCTCTGGCTGACTATGTTAGTAGATGACTAAGAGCTAGGAGCTGTCATTAAATCCCCAAATGACTTAGCCATCCTGCAGGAATGTTTGTCCCAAATAAATAACTGGTGCCAAAATCATGGACTGAAGCTAAATGCCAACGAAATGTATTAATGTATCCTTTGGGAAGTTATCTATTCTAGGCAACTCCCACATTAATAATATACTACTTAGAGTTGACCCAGTTGATTGGGATTTGGGAATTTAGGTGGAGAGTGACCTAACTTTTCACCATGTCCATTTTTATAAGACCTTCTATACTGCACAGCTTATAAACAAACAGATTGTGTCTAGATCTAGGGATGTCATTGTCCCCCTTTACTCAACCTTGTTAGGCCAGTCATTGAATATAATGCCCTCTTTGGCAGGTAAGCTTCCATACACATGCAACAACTGCAATGCCCAGAGATATACCTTACTAAAAGGATAAA
The DNA here is from genome assembly GCF_019279795.1 of Protopterus annectens. NCBI lineage: Eukaryota > Metazoa > Chordata > Ceratodontiformes > Protopteridae > Protopterus > Protopterus annectens. Next base: position 261,170,171 of record NC_056747.1, read on the forward strand.
AGTAAATGAAAAAAGGCACAGCTGTTCCAGATATAATGTACGAAAAACTTTTATTGCACAAACCACAGAAGGTAGACTTCACACAAATAACGCTGCTACAGTTGTCTTATACGTTTTCGTCAGCTAACTTCGTCAGAATGAAGTAACCACATCAATTCCTCCCTATATATGCATTTGTAATTTAATTTAATCCAATTAAGTCATCCACCCAATAATTACACTTAATTAAATGTGTAATGTCAAACAGCATAAAATATAGACTTGTAACTATAAAATTTCAAGTGTTGCTAAAGTCACAACCAATGAATAATACATATACTGTTAATAAACAAAACTTATAAATAAATTATGTTAAGTAACATGTACAAATGGTAAAATTGTATGTGTAACTTTAAAAGTTTGTGTAAACTCCTAAATTATAATGAATGAGAATCTTGTGAATTAGCACCATCTTGTGGTGATACAAAAGGTACAATTAATTTTTTAAAAGAGAACGAATATCTAATCATGTTAAATAGTAAATGTTTGTTCAACATTCAACATAAGTTAAAATCTTATTAACATTTTATAGATATGCACAAATATATTTATTTTATTATAATTTTGCAGATCTTAATTTTAAAACAGGTTTTAGGGAAACCATTTCATTCAGACCAGGGGAGCTGCTGGCATCCAATATTATTTGCCAGTATAACTCTTTATATTCTAAACAAGTTTCCCATGGTCCTCCCCTAGGATCTACAGGAACCACTTCTATAACAAAGAACTGGAATTTCACCTGATCTCATACTAATGTGTGTTTGTATACGGCATTATTAACATTTCCTTTCCTCATATCATAATTGTGTTCATATATCCTTTGCTTTAATTTTCTCTCAGTTTTACCAATATAGAAGGAATCACATGCTTCACATACTGCAATATATACTACACCACTCGTGTTACAATTTGCAAAACCCTTTGTTGTAATAAATCTACCTCTACTTTTAAAAAAAAAATGTTTCACTTTCCTTCACATTACAACAACAGGGACAACTACCACACTTACTTGTCCCTTTCTTATGGGTTTTTTGTGAGCCATGGTTAGCGCCTTCTATAATATTTTTTATATTACAACCTTTTCTGTATGTTAACCTGAGAGGTTCTTCAAAATTCAATTTCAAATCAGTTAGACTAGCAAATGTATTCCATTCCTTATTAATAATATTTCTAATCAAATAAAACTCCCCGTCATATGTGATGGTCAAGGCAGACTGATACCGTTTCCCACCCAGGTGATGTTCTTTGTTAATATTTACTGTATTTTCAATATTTCCTAATATAGGTGAAAATCTAGTCGTCCTTGCCTTGACTACTTCTTCAATAATATTTTGTAAAAAATCACCTGGGTAACCCCTTTCCTTAAACATATTTACAATAAGTTCACATTCTTGTTTGAAATCAAGGTCATTCTACTTGCTTGTTTAGAATATAAAGAGTTATACTGGTTACTTCATTCTGATGAAGTTAGCTGACAAAAACGTATAAGACAACTGTAGCAGCGTTATTTGTGTGAAGACTACCTTCTGTGGTTTGTGCAATAAAAGTTTTTCGTACATTACAGCTGAAAGAAGAAGCTAGCTGGAAGAGCTGTGCCTTTTTTCATTTACTTGTTTGCTGTTTGGCACAGAGACCACCTTCTTTGTGTTTAAAAGGATAAAAGGCCTGAACAACATGTCCTTCATGGACTGACTCAAAGCCTTATTACTATACTCAGTATCATACAGATGGCTAAGAGGTGACCTGTGTTTGGCATACAAAGCATACTCTGACCCAATACTGATGGATTTACTGCACATCAGGAAGCCAAATGGCATCAGAAATGCTTGCTCTATGGATCTAATTCTCTTCTGCAACATTAACAGAATGGTTTGGAAGGACAGGTATATCTCAGAGAGGGTACTGCTGCTCTGGAACAGACTCCCCATCCACACAAAACAATGTTTATTCCTGTCCATATCCATGTGCAACTTGGATCTATGGATGGAAAACAGAAAATTTACTCCAGCACTACCCTTTGTCCTATTAATGGATGGGGGCACCTCATAAATACTGTGTCCCCATGCATGGGTCCCCTAAAAATTATCTATGGTATGATCCTGGTTATTCTCATAATATATAGTTTTCGACCATGGGATGGGTAAGGTCAAGCCCTAACTAAATGTGATAGATTAATTCAAGCACAAAAATGGGATTTGGCTAAGCTTAAAATGGTCCACAAGGGTAACTAGCCTTTTAATTGCCTATGAAAAGATGCTGGAGAAAGGGAAACATTTATGTTTAAGTTTAAATTCAGTAAGTGCAAAAAACTCCCCCAATTGCTCTTCTTTTTTACTTCTGCTTCTTAGCTGTTAAGTCTAGAGTACAATCTGGGCTATTAATTAAGTTCCTAGTAATTTTCCTATCTTCAATAACTTCCAAAAACTGTGTGTATAGAACATGTCTCTAAAATTGGATTGTTGGAATTGCTGCTGATATCGCATTGAGTAGCTATATCTGTGTTTTGTTTTACACCAATATCATCCAGCATGTCATTCAGTAGCTCAGTTTGAGCTATTTATGACACATTTGTTTACCATGATAACATGATGCACAAGAATAATCTACTTTCCCAAATGACTGTGGTATAAATATATCACATTGTGCATTTATACCTTTAACAGATGCCACAGCTCCTTTCACTGATGAAGTTTAATCTGGGATTCCAAATCCTCAGGAGCAATGCATTTATTGCATGTTGTGATACCAAGATTTGAAAACAAATATCTTTGTAAATCACATACGCTGCATTAATAACACTGAAAACAACATCATCTTGTAGTAGAGTGAGTTCATGTCTGAATAAGATGGTCCGTGACTGTAGTAGGTATGTTTGGCAAAGTTATTTACCATAAGGGACTAAACTATACAATAACTCAAACACTGGTCATCACAAAACCAATGTGAGCTGTAACTATTGACTTTATAAGTTAAATTCAGTCCAGAATAAATCAAATCTTAACAAACATGGTTCTGTCCATCACTCCTGTCATGTCTGTTGTGCATATCATGCTCGGACACTAAACATGTCTTAGTAACTTCATGTCATACACAAAGCATGTGACCAATCATGCTTATATCCACTCCCACCAGCGGTTACCTAAATAATATCACAAGCTCCCTGAAAATGTCCTGCTAGGGTCTAACCCAGTTCATATTGATATGTGCATGTCCTGATAACCTGTGAATTCAGACACCATCTCTGTTTAGAGACATTATGGTTATCACAATGGGCATGCAGTCATCATCTATACAGGCATCAGGGTGCACAGAGGACAGCATAGATATACATACATGGAAGCAGGCATCACCATAGCACAGAAATGTTACCCACATCATGCAGCACTGACAATCACAGCGGAATCCCAATGAGGCATAGCCCCACTATAAACTGCAAATATTTGCAGTGGACAAATATTCATCATTGGGGCAACTGGATTTACATGAGTGGGCACATCAGAGCTACTTACGACTGACTGTAGTGTCTTTGTGTATGAAAAGGAGGAATCAGTTATTTATAGAAAGACTTTACACTGACAGTCATTCTGTCAAAACATATCACCATGACCACTTTTGATGACCAAACAAATCTATTTTTTTGCAGGGAGCCACCCTGCACCCCCCCCCCATGTGTGGGAAGGGCACCCACACCTCTCAACTTACATTTACCAACTCTGAGGTTGCACAACAGTGAGACAAAGTGCAAACACAAAAATCAAAGAAAGTAGTTTTGGTGATATTTTTTCAGTCAAATAGCTTTTACATGAAAGCACCTGACATAAACCTACAAGAGGAAGCTCTGTTGTCAGGTGGTTAGTTACATTTGGATGTTCGGCAAATATAAGGCCATAGAACCACCACCGAAAGCTTGCACAGGAGCACCTTGAAAAAACTTGACAATTTTGGCAGCTATGTATTATGGATATGGCCACATACAGGTGTGACATGGCTATGATAGACATTCTATACATGTGCCAGGCTATGAACTGAATGCACCCATGTAGTTAGCTGGCACTTCTGTGAGAAGAGAGCCTCTATGTTGTCTGAGATCACATGCATGAAATCAGACATCTCCTTATCTACAGTAACATATACTTGGTATACACAGTGGCCACAATATGTTTGTGACACAACATGAATGACCTTTTGCCACTCGTGACTGATGATACTTTCTCCATATTTATTGTTTATTTTTATCTTCACTTGTTGATACTGGTACAATAATCTCTGTTTATACATCTCTGATTGAATTAATTGCATTCTGCTTTAATGTATATTTTCTGTATATATTACTGTAATCAAACAAACTAGAGTCCTGCTTTTATGTATATATTCTGTATATGTTACTGTATTTACTATCTGTAACACTGTTTCTATTTCTGCATCAATTAATGTTTATATTTTTTCTGTATCTGTTCTTGCTGGTGCTTTCCTCCCCAGGCCTCCACTGACAATGGACTCTTTTAGGCCCAGTGGACTTTCCCAGTAAACAAATGCAGTAAATAAATAAAATAAATTTAGTTCAGCAGAGGAATCCATGTTCTGCCACTGCAGCTGCTCTATGGACTGCATCAACATACTTACTTGAAGAGCACATCATGCATCCTTTTTTTATTCGGGTCCACGTGGTCATCACCACATTGTCCGTTGCCACCCAAATGATACTAGTAGCCTCTCTGCTGTAGTCAGACTCCATTCCCCAACAGGCAAATGACTGCTGTGAGAATCAAACCCAGATTCTTGCCCATTGTTAATACTGTGCTTAGAGTACTGCTGCTGTCCTGTATTCTCTAACCCAGGTGAGTTATACTGCCTAGATGCTGCATAATTCTCAGTGAAAGTTACCACAGTGTGTCTGTCACTTCAGTGCCCCATGTATTTGGTAACATGCCCTGGAAAGTAAATGTGTCTTCATGGGTTGACTTCACTGGTGATGAGACTTGTACACCTGCATGTGTGCCTGTACTAGTATGGACATCCCTACATTTAATGGTAATTGCTGTTGTAGACATCATTTATGCTCAAAATGTGAATGTTAGCAGAATGTTAGCAATACTTGACGTACTTGCAAGTAGAATACACCTATATGACTTGGACATATAGCAGGTTAGCATGCAGAACTAAAAGTGTGTGATGGAGAACAGCTCCAGATAGTCTTGTAAAATGTGTATGACAGTTCTGAAATAGTACATGTCAATACCATACACACAGGCAAATGTGCACACCCACAAACATGTGCAGACACACACACACACACACAGAGTCTTCAGGTTTTTATGTATATGGTATGCATGCACAATACCTGGTGTTGCATCATCTGATGATACCACAAGGCATTCCATCTTGATGTATACTTGGGAATATGCAAGCAGTGCACATCTGTGTGCCAAAATATGAAAATGGATACGTATACCAATGTTACCTGTCTGTGCAACACCTACATCAATACCGTCTCTATGTATTAGGCAGCTGGAGCCATAGCAACCTGAGGATAGAAGAAATTTTCTGGAGTCAGATGTTGGGGAGGCATAAGCCATGGCATATAAGGGGTGCTTGTTGAAACTCAAAAACAGTAACTGTGATCCTTGACATACTGGGTCTAAAATGTGAACATGGAGAACAGATTGCTTTACCTCAAAAGGTTTCCCCTACTCTGAGGTACAAAGACCTCAGAGTTACCACACATAAGTAGAAGAGGTATGGGGGACATAGCCTCCCATGGCACAAGGTGCAGGAGGCATTGTTTCCCTTCTTCTGCAAAAAACACTTTAATGGTGTAACAGTGAGTTCCAAAAGCCACTATTTTCTTTTGGTTAAGTCACAGCTTAGTTTCCAGGTATTTGAGAGCACCAATTTCATGTCTCATACTTGTGATAGTGAGCTGTATAGTGAAGTATCTACATCATTAAGAAGTGGAATTTCTGGTAAAGGAATGCATACCATATGCCCAGGCAGTGTATGGGAATTGTAAGGTTTTTCATGAGTGCAGACCATGGCTGCATAATGCCTCTTTTATTCTGCTATTCAGATACTCTTTGTCTTTGCGGAAGTATTTCACTCTGAGTACCTGCTTGTTACAAAGACTGCGCAATTGCTTTTTTCCCACTATGAACTATGTTATAGTATCACAACCACAATCAGTCCAGAAAGTCACCATTACATATATGGCTATTGAAGTTCACATTAATATTTTTACCACTAAATATGTTGTGTCATGCCTTTTTTTTTTTGCAAAATCATTGAACCATGATTTTCTCTTATTATTCACATTAACTCAAGCCTCTACATTCATGTCCAAGATTAGTCCATTACAGCTAGATATGTGTCTCAAGCCATGTGGCAAATTTTCAGATTGTTGGAAACTTTGAATGCAGTAGTTTAAGTCATATCTCACTTTTTGTGAACTTGCAGACAAGCCAGAAATAAAACCTTCAATGTGCAATATTCCTACATAACACAATGGAAGAATCCCTCAAGGTATTTAATTATTAAATCCCAAAGATATATATATATAGAGAGAGAGAGAGAGGGAGGGAGGGAAACAGGGAAGCTAGCAGTTATAAGAGCAATTTAATCCATACTGTAAGCCAAAGAGAATGGAACCAACAGCTGTTTATGTAACTAAATAAGAACACTGCAAAGAGCTGTGAATTTGTTGAATTGCATGTTTCTTTGAGAAGAGGCAGAAATATCTGTGTCATTAAAAATGATCAAATAAGGGATTCACTAATCAGGACTGACTTTAAATAAAGACTGAATATAAGCAGAGTAAGTGAAATTATAAGTATACAGTTGAGAGAGCTTACAGAAGTAAAAGAAGAAAAATAACATTAAAACTATGGCTGAAATAAATGTAAAAATGAGATAGAAAGAAAAAGTGTATGCTTACAATAGAAACAATGACATAGGCAGGTCAAAGGAGTGTGTGAGCAGCTAAATTTATAAAGCCCCTTATTGAAATAGCAATACCCTTAATTGTGAGTACCCTAGCTGTAATAAATATAGTGCAACTGGCAAATAAATGTAGTTATTCTCAAAACTTACTTTAATGCCCTTTAAGCATTTTGGAGGAGGCTTTGCTCCTTTCTGTGCCACAACCCTACTAGTTACAAATACTAACTCTGTACCTTGGAGTAAGGGGGAATATTGTGAAGTATCTTAACTTCAGAGTTAATATATATTCCTATTTTGCATATTTAGTCTGTATCTGTTCCAAGGATCACAGCTGCACTTCTTATATTTTTTTGAGAGGAACCTCAAATAAACCCCATCTACTATATATACTTACAAGTATAATATAAGATGCATAGTGTTTAATCAAAATTGCAGACTATGTGGAATTAAGAACTATATTACCAGAATATGTAAGAATTGAAATAAATCTGCTGTTCAAAATCTACATATTGTTGATACCAAAAGTGAGCATTTTGTAAATATGTGAAACACATAGTCAAGCCACCATAAATTATAATTCAATTACTGACAGCAGCTGTTTGTCAGAGGAACTTACTGATAACAGCAAATGTGCTGATTTAAAGATTGATACTGTGATAGAATGTAATATTTTGCCCATGTCTATGTTTAAAGCACTCAAACTTTAGGGCACCATGTGTAAATCAGAATGCAATTGACTAAGATATTTAGGGTACAAAGTAAAGTCTCTTGTTCAGACACACTGGTGACGTGCATATAAAACTGAGTCTATGTTTGGCTATCGAAAACATAAACCCTCAAACAGCTAAATATCAAACTGAAAACATTATTATTGAACATTACCAAACAGTAGGAACAGCAAAAAAAAAACTAATTGAATGGCCATAGTTGGCCAACACCCCCCCAACTATATATAGATATATATATATATATATATATATATATATATATATATATATATATATGTGTGTGTGTGTGTGTGTATATATATATATATATATATATATATATATATATATATATATATATATATATACAGTCTATATTAAATCAGCAAACACTTAAAATAGCGAATGCTGATTTATTGATCCTTTAAAATCAAAAGCTTGAAAGCCAGAACACACGGAACAGCATTTTTTCCCATGGAAAAAAAAATCGCTGTTACACAAAACAAAAAAAAAACTTTAAAACATTAAATAAAATAGGGGCTTCACCCCCCCACACACACACACCATACTTAAATATACCAACTCTGAGATTGCACCACAGTGGAGGAAATGGCAAAGTCCCCAAAATGGCCCAGTGATTTTTTTCCCCTGGGAAAAAAATTAACTGATTTAATATAGACCCATATATATATATATATATATATATATATATATATATATATATATATATATATATATATATATATATATACCAAGATCCAAGATCACACTATAGTAGTGGGGACTACGGCAAATCTAAAAGGTTTCCTTCACTTATCTTATACATCGTGTTAATTCCTGATTGTTGGCCAACTATGGCCATTTGATTAAGTTTTTTTCACTGTTCCTGCTGTTTGGTAATGTTCAATAACAATGTTTTCAGTAAGATGTGTAGCTGTTCAAGTGTTTATGTTTTTGACAGTCAAACATAGTCCTTATAAAAACAAGAAGTATAAACTTCATTAGTCATATCTTTGTAAAATGTGAAACAAAATATATTTGGTTGCTTGACATGTGAGAAGATTGTCACAATTAAAGCTATTTACAGTATCCAAGTGCAGAAACATGCATACATCTACAGTCACCAAATCAAATGTTTCCAAAACTAGCATAAATGTTTCCAGCTGTTACTTGTCAACATTTCTACAAAGTTCTTTTTAATGCTAAAGAAAACATTGCTGTTTACAGTAAGAGATCAAAACAGATTAACTGCAAAACTACATAATCAGAAGTAAATTATGGTATTTTGCAAATGTATTTTGATCTTGTTAATGGATTGCACTGTTGCCAGGTGAATAGCACATCCAAAGGGTCTATATTATTTAGTCAAAGGAACTAAAAGTCGACTACCCTTTTAGCAACACATATGTGTTGAACCTGCACTTGAGTGAACGGCCACATCATCAATTTTTTTCCAAGGGAAAAAAAATCAGTAGGCCAACTACGCACGACACAATATAACAAACACTATGAATTGGGGGCTTTGCCCCACACACACCTCAATGTGGGGGGCAACCCCCCTAACTAAATATATTAACTCCGAGATCACACTACAGTGGGGAAAAGGGCAGATTTAAGCAATGGCCAACCGATTTTTTTGCCCCTGGAAAATAATCGATGATGTAGCCGTTCACTAAAGTGCAGGTTTGAAACATATGTGTCGATGAAAGCGTAGTCGACTTTTAGTTCCTTCAACTACATAATATAGACCCCATCCAAATATCTCCTGATAGAATGCCAGTAGTTCATCTGCCTAGGAGTGAACCTATATCCATATCCATAAGGAACAGATAGGACCAAGCGCTTAAAAGAATGGATACACCTGGTGAATGTGATGACAGTATGAATAGAGCTTTGAATCATGACAAGCATAAAATCTATACAGATTCTCCAGGTTTGAACAAAGTGATTCAGAAAAAAACACCATCCATCACTTGCAGTTAAAGAGACTGAATATGTGTCAACAATCCCCAATGCCAATTTTTTCTGTATTAGATATCAAGGTTTGTATCAAACAAAACAATGTACATTCATCATACCATTGGGAAATGCAACATTTACTTAGGTATTTTGGACCAGATCCATAAAGGTAGTGCATTATTACAAAGGTTTATAAACTCCTCTAATACTATGGAGTAAAATCATGCAAGACCCTCCTTCATGATCCTGTTCCATGGCACTACAGCCACTTACCCCATGTGCTAATGAAACTACCCTTCCCATTATACACTATTATCAAAAGCAAAAACAACAATGTTGTACAAGTTGGGTCCAGTAGAATAAACTATAGGACTCCAACAGCATGCAATCAATTGCTATAACAACCATAGCTGCAGTGATCCGTTACTCCTGCTAGTATGTTTCTCAGTAGAAAGCTCTGAACTGCACACTAGAATTGACACATCATAATATTCCCCCCATCTCAGTTGCATGGTAGGACAATTCTTGCTAACAGCTGTGTCTCATACAGGTGCAGTCAAATCTGCTAACACACACATACTATCTTGTCCTGCCCCCCCCCCCCCCAAGATGCAGGTGAGTTCACACAGCCGCAGATGCCTTCTTTACCATAATATGGTAATGACCACAATGATGCCTGCATAGCGAATGGCTAACATACAGTGTAAGACAGCTGACTACTCTATAGCATGCCTTAAACAGTAGCAACCATAGCTATCATTATTAATAATAATATTATTATTTCTAATAGTTATTAGCTGCCTTACACCATAGTGCTGTTAAGCTGTGCAGTATATATATATATATATATATATATATATATATATATATATATATATATATATATATCAGGTGCACCCATGCACCACTGCTGAAAAGGAGACAGTAGCTGTGTGCCCCTGGGAAGCACTGTATTACAGTTCTGTTAATTATGTTTGTCCAAGATGGCATTCCAAAGCTAGTGTATAGAATGCATTTAGTCTTATGTTCATTATCTTTGTAAATACCAGGGCTCATCTGCACCAGCGGTATTCCTGAAAGCTGCTACAAGGATTGTAGGAAGTCCAGATAGTCTAGTTAATTTAATTAATTATAATCTGGTATGGCTGAGATTAAACAGGATTATGATTTTAGGCTGATCATGTTTTTGAACAGAATGAGGCAGTACAATCTGAAACTAAAAGAAAGAGACACAGCTAAAGGTAAACCCTGAGCCAAGCAGCAAAAATCAATAATCCAAAAAGAAGCAGCAGTTCAGAAATCACGGATAGAGTTTATTAAGTAGTCACATCCAACATGCTTTCATAAAGATGCTTTTCTAAGATGAATATAACAAAAACATATTTACAATTTAAAAAAGTCACATAACTTAATAAAAATGAGTCATTATAAAAATAATCTGATCTTTTGTTTATGGTTTACACAGCTATTCAAGCTTGGAAATTCATCTGCTCTTAAAAGATTTAGCCATTTATATTCCTTGGTATCTGTTTCTATTTTTATGTCACCTCCACAGTTGTTCATATACAATACTAAGTACAGCAAACTTAAAAGAATGTTCTTTACTAATTTCACGAATAAGCTTGTGTGCGTGTGTGCGTGCGCGTGTGTGTGTGTATACATATGTACACACGCATGCATGCACGCACAGGCACACAGTCTCACACACGCAGTCACACAATGCTTGCATTTTCTCAGTTTGTTCAGTCTTAAACATCACAGGAAGGAACAGCTACAGCTTCTCTCATATGCTAGAGTTGATGTTACTGTCAATGCACTAACATAAAAAGAATGAAAAGCCATGTCTGGTACTAGTCACAAAGGACTTCTTTTACTCCCTTATCCTTTAGCATATCTAAAACATATACATGTTAATGACTTGTTATTTTTTTTCTGGTGCCAGAATTATTACCCCATAAAGGGCGGTGTCTACCTCAGTTGCCCCCTTTCGGAAGTATACCAATTTGTTTTCATCGACTAACCTTAGAGGCTGAAAAGACTATACCTATCTCACTTTCTGCCTTTTTTTCCCTTCCTTCCAGCTTTTATGTCATTTTGGAGGAAGCCTGTCATGGAGCACCTATTAGGTAAATGGCACACCGAGGTAAGTCTAGATCCCACAGTTAGCTACTGTAACGGTGATCAACATGTAAATGGCTGACAGTTATCTTCTTGCTAATATTACTTTTGGCTGATTCTCATTCTTATACTTTTAAGTATGCTGTGAAACTGCAGTTCAGCCACTACAATCCTCACTTAAGAATACTTGGCTTTTTTCAAAAGGGTTGTGACCCTGGAGTTAAAGTACAGGGTGAGAAAAAACTCCCTGCTTTGGGGTTCAACAAGACATGACTATTGTGCATGCAGTTTCCCTTTTATGGTTAAAGTCTCTATCCCTTAGAAATGATTACATTCAGAGGAATGGTTGCTATTTTTTTTTGTAGTTGAACCCACACTGATATCACAATTGTGATTGTGGACATATGATGAATATAGATGTGTAACAACACTAAGATGCTGAAGGAAAGGCTCCTAACAATACCAGCAAGCACTATCACAACTAAGCTAGATATCCCTAAACCCCAACTCCCACCAAAAAGCAAAAAATTTAACTTTTTCAGTTTGCTTTATTTTCACTCATTTTGACTAGCTGTTATTTTATCCTCACCCCTCCAAAAAAAGTACCACCAGTTCACACTTTAGAAAAGTAATGTGTGTAAGTGACATTAAAAACTGTGAGTTATGAAAAAAATACATGAATGGAATCCCATGAAAGTGCCAGGTAATTAATACTGCACAAGTACTAGGTAAGTCGTGCGTGCAAATAACACAGCTCCTGGCTCCAGCATCAAATTCTTTTCCACAGTAGACATCAATACTAATCATAGTGTAATTTGCTAAATGGAAAATAGTGGAAGCTGGTGAAAATAAAATCGGATAAGAAAGAATACTGTAAAGTTAGAAAAAAGCCATATTGTAAGTTCAGGAAGCTCAAATAACATTTTGTTTTGCAAGTAGTTTTTCAGCCTCTGCAGCATTTAATAATTAATAATAAATGTTATTTATCTATTTCAGTGTTGCACATGGCTTTTCCTCACCGACTTTTATGATACTCAATTCTACAACATACATGTGCAGTACTAAATTGTTATCAGGTAAAATTTAAAAATGAAGTTTTGACATGGTATAATAGATGTAATATGTGCCCAGGGGTTGATGTGTAGGAATCATGCAGAATTTTCTTTCTCCTGCTCATGCATTTGATCTTTCTACTTTGCTCTCAGGGTCAAACCTAAATCCCTGCATAACTTCTACCAATATGATAGCAGATGCATTTCACAATCAATTTTGTCTAACTAAGACAGAATATTATCTGCTGGGTAAGCTGTAGTCCTATAAATTAAAAGCTTTTACCACTCTTGTCCCCATATCCATTATTTCTTTTCCTTTACTATCTCTTTAGAAATGTTCTTTCTGTAAAGTTCCATACTTTTTTGTGAAAAAATACTTCCTCACATCTACGTTGAACAAACCACTTATCATCCTTAGACTCTGTTATAATATATCTGTTTTTATAAAGATGACATCAAGTTAATCCCTTGACTTCCTCAAGACATGACATTCTAACTTTTTGTAGCCTCTCTACAGGAATTCAGATGCAGGCAGTATGCTGTATTTAATGTGCTGCTGTGAACTGCTTTTTTTCTATATTCTTACTGAGATGTGATTTTCTGAAATATGCAGCAGGTAGTCACATCCTTGAGGACATTTGGCTCCTTTCTTTTCCTCCTATAAACTGTCTTTCAGTTTATATCTGCAGGATTGATTCTGCAAATAAAGCCATGTTTTATTCTTGGACTTAGACAACAGAACTTCTTCACAAGTATTACTGAATTTGTGCATCTCAGTTAAATCCTTCCGACAGATGAACACTGACATTTAGGGATATAGTGGGCTGACGAGAGGCAGCATGTGCACTATGACTAGTGAACTGACATGAATTATCACGATTTATAGAAACAGATGGTGATTGTCCATGGCAGTGTAAAACACACACAGCATTTTCTAGAAGGCCACAGAGCAGTATCTAATACACCACTGTCATACTTCTCAGCTGTACAGATGTTTGCAGAATGTTCAGATTTTTTTCCTCATATTTTGGCCAGATTTCTCATATTCTTGTGGTTTTCTAGCAAATTGTTGGCAAATCATTGAGGGATGAAGTTAGAAAACAATGACAGACTTTTGAGTTTCAAACTTCATAACCTTCAGAAAATGTATTCTAATGCAACACCTGTTATTCTATCAATTTTCTAAGTTTGTAAGAACAATATTTATGAAGTTTCCCTATTTTTGGCCCTTTATCCCCCTATTATTTATGGTTTTGTCAGATTTCTTGCTCTAAGAGGTTGAGAGGTATGACCACTGTGGACTGGCACACCCCTGCTCTTGATAATCAAAGTGCTGTGGTGTGACAGCACTAAATGGTGCAGATCGGACTGGCAGTTCGGTAAGCTGTACTAGACCTTAGTAAGCAGCTTTGTGTAGTAACTTAACAAAGTTTAGTATACTTTACTAAGCAGCCTCTTACTGCTGCTCTGGAATCATACTTCATGCTTAGGATTGATTCCTGAAAATGGTTCACTCAGATCACATGATGGGGGACTAGTGGACAGTATCATAATATAGTAATAATGAATCTGGTGCTCTGCAAACTCTCACTGATAGGAGCTCAACAGCATCACTATGTGACTGTGGGACATGTTTGTGTATGGTAGTAGGTCTGCCCACACCATAGAGAATTCCATTGTCAGTAGGGATTTTCCTGCCATGCTTTTTTTCTTTTTGTTTTTGTCAACACTCGTACATTGCTCATTACACAGAAGTATTCTGCCGTCTGCATACAGTAGTATCATTTGAAAGAATGATTTTTTCAACAAAGGAGAGTTGGTATGATCATCACCATATTTTCATATATATAGAGCCCTCACTAAACGGAACTGTTTAATTCTGGCTTTGGTTTATCAGATTTTTTTTAATTAATTGCTTCTTTTGTAATTAATTCCAAGATGGAGAACAATTTTATGATTCACTGCTGAACGTTTCCATTTCAGCATAAATCACATAATGACATGATATGAGATGCAGTATGTTTAAGTGCAGAGCATTCAAAATGGAATTCCAGGCTTTATCTTCTCATACAGTATCATCTGTTATAATCTCTGTGACATATGTATGCATTACTGAAGAAGTCTGGATGGAACAGAACTGTGTGTTTTTGCAGGCATACGATTTTAGTTTTGGTTTTATTATGACACAAGAGTGCTAAAGCTCTACCAAAACTGCTGGAAGATGATTAACATTCAGTGAATCCACAAAAGCATTTGTAAAGGTTAGGGCTAGATTATCATGAGCAAACTATGAGTGAACCGATCTTTCAACACCAAGAAAAGGGTGCTTCCTTGCCTCTGGCCCATGGTAACCACTGGTCATGACATATGTGGCCTTGTGTCCAGCACCAAACATTCCATAAACCTAGCACCCATGACCACGCTGATCGCAGTAACTTTAAGGATCCCCTTCTGCTCACCCCTGTTATCCTCTTCATTGTCCATGTGCCATTCACCTGACTTTCCTTCTGCCTTCTGTCTTCTGCTTGACACTCCTTTTGTTACCTACCCTGGTGTTTCCTTTCTATCTACTCCATTACACTCATTTTTATAGGTTCATGGGTTGGTACTAGGCTATCAGCCCTAGGGCCTATACAAGCCTAGCCATAACAATTCCCTGGCTATTTCTTCCCACACTATTTACTTCCCTGGACCCCTGTCTAGCAGGGTGACTGACGTGATCCCTGGGGTGAATTTCCTTTCTCCCATCCAATCATCAAGGTTCCTTTTGAAGAGGACCAAAGAGGCACTCTGCTTGACATGTATGGGCAATCTATTCCAGAGTCTGGGGAGTCTCTGGGTCAGGAACCTATTCCTCCAGCATGTTTTGTTTATTGTGATGACAAGGTTTAGATCCCTGGAGTGTGTGTCTCTGAGGGATTGGGATTTCTTTGAGTGTAGCATGTCCAACAGCTCTGGGTTTGACATGGCCTTGTATGTTAAGCAAAGATCGCCTCTGAGTAGACGATATGCAACAGAGTATAGATGGAGTTTTTTAAGGCGGTCAGCGTAGGGCATCTGCTTTAGGCCTGTGATTCTTTTAGTGAGGTATTTCTGTGGCCTTTCCAGTTGTTGCAGATGTCTTGAGAGGTACATACCAAACAGGGCATTGTATTCTATAATGGGTCTAATGAGGGATGAGTACAGTGGGACAATGACCTCCTTTTTTCTGGATGAAAAGCCCTTAGTGATGAGGTGTGCCACATAGAAGGATTTCCTGACTGTTGTGGCAATGTGGTTATCGAAGGTGAGACCACTGTCCACCTGTGTCCCTAAGTCTCTTATCAAACTTTCGGTGTTTAGTGTACTGCCACCTATATGGTAATTCATGGATACATGTTTTTTCCCAAAGGGAATAACTATACATTTCTTGGCATTGAGCTTGAGCCCATGGCTCTGGCACCAAGCATCTGTTTCTGTAAGGCCCTTTTGTAGAGTATCCACATCATTTGGGGATTCAATAATGGCTCCCAGTTTGCAGTCATCTGCAATCTTTGTTATCCAGAGTCCCTTAGTGTTGGCCTGTACTTCAGAGAAGTAGATGCCAAACAAGAGCGGTCCCAGGACTGAACCCTGAGGTACTCCACTTGTCACTTGTCTGGAGCTGCATTTGGAGTCGGCTACTTTTACAGTGTGGGTTCTATCAGTAAGCCAGTTAGCAGCCCATTGGGTGATATAGGGATTAATGCCCAGCTTAGTACGTTTATCTATGATTCCAGAGTGGGGGATGATGTCAAAGGCCTTGGCATGGTCTAGATAGGCTGTGTGGACCACCTTACCCTTGTCCATGGCTCTGGAGACTGATTCGAAGAAGTCAATCAAGTTTAGGAGACAAGATCGGCCCTTCCCGAACCCAAACTGGGTGGGGTCCAGTGTTTGAAGGTTGCCAATGTCTTTGTTTATAAGTTCCATGATAATACGCTCCATGGCCTTGCAGATAAGGCTTGTCAGACTGATGGGACGGTAGTTTCCGGGATCCAAGGTGGATCCCCCCTTGTGGAGTGGGATAACTGTAGCTGTGAGCCACTCAGTGGGCATGAAACCTGAGGTGAGGCTATGATTAAACATGACACTTAGGTGAGGTGCTAGTTCATATTGTAGTTCATGTTGTACACAGCCAGGGATGTCATCTGGTCCCATGGATGCTGTATTCTTAGCTATGGAGAGTGCGTTTTTTACCTGTGTGGCCGTTATTACTGGAATTTGGCAATCTTCCGGTATTGAGATGGGCCATTTAGGGGGTGAGAGATGGGTGAAGTTGGCACTGAATCGATCTGCCAGGATATTGGCAATATCCTTGGGATCAGTATATCTAATGCCATTCTGTTTTAGCTCAGAGCAGATCTGAGCATTGCCATTTAGATTCTTGACATAGTTATAGAATGCCTTGTTGTTGTCTTTGGAATCTTTAGCAATTTTATTTTCGTAACTAGCTTTGGAGGATTTTATGAGGGATCTCAGTTTCTTACTGAGGCTGGTAAGGAAGTTTTTTGCATCCTGGGATTTTCCTCTTTTCTGCAACAGTTTCTTCCTTTTGTTGTAAAGTTTGTTTATGGCAGGGGACCACCAGATTGGCTTCTTTTTTTTGGATGAGAGCATCTTGATTCTATTTGGGATGGCACGATTTATGCATGAGTGGATGTGCTTGTACAGTGCCTTAGTGTAGGATTCAGCAGTTGAACTTTCAGCTCCTGTCTGCATGGGTGTAATGAAGTTTGTCACTTCTGACTTGAGTAGCATCAAGTTGGCTTTGGAGAAGTTTTTTATGGAGGTTTTCTTACTGGGGGGGGGTGGGGGGGGGATGTGGATGTTAAGGGTGATTAGCTTATGGTCAGACGTGACTAATGAGGGGGTGACCATAGGTGTGTAGCATCGATTTCCCATGTTGGTAATGACCAGGTCTAGGATACTGGAGCCCCTGGTGGGACTATGGATTAGTTGATCCAGGGCATTGGAATTTATGAATTCCAAGAACCGTTGGGCAAAGGTGTTGGTACATGAGTAGCTTTCCCAGTTAATGGCAGGGTAGTTAAAATCACCCAGTATTAGGGTGTTTGGTTCTATCTTAATATTTTCCAGTATGTTTAGAAAGGTGTAGTGAGAATCTTGGGGTATGGTGGGGGATCTGTAGCAAGCTACAATTTGGATTGAAGTCTTACCTAGTGTCAGTTGCACCTGGAGAATTTCAGATGCATTGTGTTGGGCAACTAGCCTGGTGGTGTGAATATCCCTGGTGTATATTGACACTCCTCCACCTTTAGTGTTTCGGTCCTGCTTTGGTGGCCGAAAAGTGTGGTAAGAGTTGTAGCCTGGTATTGCAGGGGTGCTCTCTGGAGCCTTGAACCAGGTCTCATTTACTGCACAGATATCGATGTTCTTCATTTTTAGGAGTGCCTCGAGAGAGTGCATTTTGAGGTTTAGACTTCTAGCATTGAGTAGCATTACCTTCAGATTTTGCATGCTTGTATCTGTTACAGTGGTGGTTTTGTTCTTTGAACTTTGCCTAAAAAAGGCACTATAGGGGTGGCAAGAGCCTTAGCCAGTAACCTGAATCCCAGAGGCGACAGGTGCAGACCATCTCTGTCAAAGCATCGTGATCTGTCAATCATGTCGTCCCAGGCAAACAGATACTGGATCCCCTTTGAATGACACCAGAAGCTTAGCCAATTGTTGAAGTCAGTCATTATGTCCTTATATTGTGGTATCGTTCTGGGTGAAGGCAGGATGCTACTCAGGGCTAGGGTCATACCTGCCTGGGCCACATGATCCGAGAGCTCTTCCATGTCTCTTTTCATGTAGTCCAGGGAGGTACGTCTCAAGTCATTCACTCCAACATGGGCAATGACAGAGTCATATTTGCACTTGTTGTGGAGTGACTTGAGTGCATGCGTTATGTGGTGGATCCTGGCACCCGACAGGCAGCTGACTGCAATTTTCTCCTTGTTCAACCTGGTGAGAGGGACATCAGTGTGCCGGACTATAGAGTCACCTATGTCTAAAGTGTTAGGTACATTGTCTTGCCTTAGGGGCTGTTGCTGGGTGGCACACAGGTGTTTTGAACTATGTGACACTTTGGTTGTGATTTGTGTTTGTTTGTGTTTCAGCTTCAGAGGTCCTTGTTGCTAGGGCAGGTTACAGTTAAGGGCCTCTGCATATGCGGATTTAGTGTTGCTATATGTGGGTGTTGGTAGTGTGGGTTTAGAAGGACTATGTGTTGCTTGAGGTGTAGTGTGGGTGTTAACCTTCTCCTCTTGACTGTCTAGCACAATCTTGGGTGGAGAGAGCTTTGCTTCCATTTTTGCTATGTAAGTGCATCTCTCACAGGTTGTAGTGTTGGGTGGTAGGAGGAGAGGGTTGTCTGTGTACATGAGGCAATTGCTGCATTGCCCCAGCATGCCTAGATTCACTAGGTGGACAGGAGTAATCACCGGAAGCTGACCCTTGGACATGCCTGGTTTGATGCTTTTTTGTAAAGTACAGGAGCTGTTTTCCCTTACCTTAGCAAGGTACTTTGCAATTATAGGCTGTTTAGTGCCTACTATTAATTTCTCCTTATTAACAAGGAGAGTTGAGTGCTTGTATCAGTTTAAGGCTTCCTAGTGCTTTCCAGCAGGTATTAGAGAAATTGCTAGTCAAAGGGATGCTTAAAAGTAAGATGAAAAAAATGCACACTGCAGTGTGCACTAGAGAAGGTAGACATGAAAGTATTCAATGGTATACAGCTCGTTATCCTCCAAAATCCTCAACCAACAACAGACTACACTATTTCCATGCTCTTTACCTTACACCCTCAGGCAGCACTTAGGCTACAAATTCTCTCCTTTCTGAGACTGTGGGCCCTCATTACAGGCCATATTTTTGAAAATCTCAGTGTACCTGCTAAATGTCAGCACAAACTTGTAATCTCATTGTACATCTCTGCTGACTCTTCCAATGACCCTCTTTATCTAGTCATTTGTTCTCATATTGTCAACCATATGTAGATATCACCTTCCTTGTTAACTGATTTTGCCACTACCTGACCCATCCTGGGGTGTTATAGGCTCATGGCCATTTGCAATTCCACAACCACCCCCCCATCTTACTTAATATCTCTTGTAATTAAGTCTCCTATTACAATAACCCCAACTGTTCTTCTTAAACCAGGCCTTCTGTTTTCCTATCCTGCTTCTGCTCTTCATCACCTTCTCCTTCATTTCTAGCATTTCCATCTCCCTGCCTTCTTCTTCTGTCCCCTTGCCCCTGTCTATCTCTAGTGTTCTTCCTTCCTGCGTAGCCTCCTCAGACATCACTTTTCCTTCCTCCTTACTTACCTCTACATTACTACTCATTCTGTCTACCCACCTACTAACCAGTACCTTGCTGCTTCTTCTTCAGGGTGCCATTACTCCTGATTATCAATAGCTTCATTCTTCCTTCCTAACTTCTACTGTTTCACTGTTTGTGTTTATATCACGTTATTGAAAGATGAAAATAGTGAATGCTATTTCATCAGCCCCAAAACATCTAAACATGAAAATATTGAACATTCAGAAAAGCGAATTTTTTCCCATGGAAAAACTTTGCTGCTCCGAAACCCTTACACACAACACAAGCACATCAAACAGACAGCAACCACACACATATACTTAAATTCCTACATCTAACACTACACTAAACTAAACATACACTACTATCTGCCCACTTACCTTAACCCAAACCCTAACCCTAAGGTCCGTCACTATCGCACACTCACCTAACCTGTGCCCTAACCCTAACTCACTTAAACCGCCCCTAACCCTAAAGTCTGTCACTATCGCACACATGCCTAACCTGCGCCCTAACCCTAACTCATTAACCCCACCCTAACCCTAACCTACAAACAATCACACACTTACCTGAACCCAACCCGTTACTTTCCACCACAGGGCTAAGAATAGCGAAGCCACAGAAATGGCCAACCAAATTCTTTCCCGAAGAAAGAATTCGCTGTTCTGCAGCTTCGCTATTCTTACCGTTTGCTGAATAGTGTTCGATATCAGAACATTCAAACTTTTAATACTTCAATGTTCTGATATAGACCCCACTGTTTTCCTTCCTGCCTCATTCCACTTCTGTCCCTGCTGCTCTGACTACCTCTACCCCATGCTGTTGTCTTCACCCCTCACTTCTCTCCATTCTGCTCCTAGTATTGCCCTCCACTCTCCTACTGACGTTTACCTGTCAGCAGTGTGCACTGTTTTCCATCACTGAGGACTTCAGATGTTAAATGCATGCATAAGACTATATTCATAGAGATATGGAATGGAAACACTCAAGGAAAATGTCCTACTGTGTAGATGTATATTCAGACTTCAGTTTCCATTAGAACATTAAAACATTATCAGACCTCTGCATGCAGCCCTAATTAGACTAATTACTGAGTATAAATCTACCCTGAGGTTGTGTTAAATAATGGAAATGTCCTTAGAGGTTTCTAACCAACAAGATTGTTGGTCTTAAGTCCTTGAGCCACTAGGAAAGACTTGAAGATCTATCTCTTTACACAGTTATAGACTATTATGGGGTGATCTGTGCTTTGTGTTCCTAGCCATTAGGGACCCAATCCTCTTTGATTCTTCTATATCATCAAAAGACAAACAGCTCCATTAATACCAGAAGTAAGGACTTAAATCCCCAGCAGCACACAAATAAAACACATCAGGCAGACACATTTATTACTCAGTGCCTACCTCACCTCTGGAACAGATTGCACCTGTAAGTCAAACAAAGTGACATTCTTGCATCCTTCAACTTAAACTGAATGATTGGATGGGTGCTCATAAAATTTCTCCAGGACTGTCCTGCTTTACCCTTCTTGATAAGTGGGGTACAGCATGAAGGTGAGTACTGGCAATCGGCAAGTAGTCTTGTGACTCAATTACCTTGTACTTCCCATGATCCCATGATCCTAATAGGTTTCTGCCAGGATTCAATCCCAGTTTCCGCTTCCCAGTCACACTATATATATATATATATATATATATATATATATATATATATATATATATATATATATATATATATATATATACACAACTTAAGAAAATGGCAACATTTCAGTAATTAACATTTCTGCAATAAACTTGATTTACTTCTGGTACTTTCTATGTACAACTGCCCTTACCTCTCACTGTCTGTGGTCCTGTCCTGTAGTAGGGATATATTTAAAGGCAATTTCACCTACTCCACAGACTTGAACCATCACAGGGTATAGAAAATATTACTATTTTTATTATGCTAATTTTATTTCACTTTCTGGTATGAGTAATAACTAGATATTTCTAACTCAAGGAGGCAGCAGGGATGGATGGGAGGTAGAATGTTAAAACACATGAAAGAACAAACTAGGCAGACTTATTGTCTCCTTCCATTTTCAAACAAATGTGACATAAAGCAAGCATGTACCTACTTCACTGCTTGTGGTAATGCTATTTACAAAGACCTTTGGCAGAGACTTGACCCAGTATTAATCCATGTGGTACTGCATTCTTTTTGTATGAATAAAATGTAACTTATTTTTACCATATACATACATATATATATATATATATATATATATATATACACACACACACACACACACACACACACACACACACACACACACACACACACACACACACACACACATATAACTACTTTCCAGACAAGGAGATAAGTCAGCAAAAATGCCAGTTTCTCACCAGGTTTGATGTTTCCTGGCTCCAAAACAGTCATCTAAACCATTCATGAAAGGCTCTACATACTATTTACATTTTTCTGTTTATCTGGCAATCTTTTCCACACTGGAATCCCTAACTCAGTGAACTCATTTGTTCTAGCTGTTGTCTTGGATCATCTCCTGGATAAATTCTACCTTGAATCCTGTGGGTCCAGTGCTGTGTTACTCATTGCTAGCCTCCTAGAACTCTTTAGAGTAGGAGAAAATAAATCCAGTAATGCATCTTCTACACACATCCTTCAGCAACATGTCAACAATTACATAACAACCCAGTGTCTAATAGGAATAAATTGGCTTCTGGAAATATTCAAGTAATTGGTGACTCCATTATTAGACACACTGACTTTGTGCTCACAAGGCTGAACAAGAACAGGGTTACAGTTACATGCCTCTCAGGAGCCAGGATTACTGATATATAAAGGACCCTCAGGACACTCTCCTCCAGTAAGTATGAATACAACACAATCATAATCCATGACAAAGTGAATGATCTGTCACAAAAGCCTAGGAAAGACATGCAGAAGGACTTGTTAGGCATTGTTGTGCATGCTTCATCCAAGTACAAGACTCATTTTAAGTGGTATCCTCCCATCACTTAGAATGATGCCTAGGTCAAGGAAAAGATAATTGCATTTGATAACTGGTTAACTAGTTAGTAACATGCAAATGATGGTCTTCACCTCTCACCCAAGGGCTTCCTCATCATTCTTTTTTAGAAAAAGTATGACTAATGAACACGCCAACTTAAATAATAAGATAAATATCAAGATTACCCTCCTCAATACCAGGAGCCTTAACAACAAAAAGCCTGATTTAGAGGCACTCCTGCATCTTAAATGAGTTCATGTTTGTAAACTCACTGGGATATGGTTCCAGTGTAATGAATGCACCCCATCCATACCAGAATTATGTGCCTATCACACTTTGAAGCCCACTGATAATGGTGCAGGTGTCTCTTTGTTCATTAGGAATGTTATCCCTTCCAAAATGGTGCCCTATTACCCTCCTAATAAGCTCATAGCTTGTGATTGAGATAATTTTCTGTGGCCCCACAGGACCATGAAAACATTTTGGCATTCCTTGCAACTATCCCTATAAAAGATATTTCTTTAATCCCTGGTGACTTCAGTCACCCCTCTGTACACTGAAGTATTTAGACTTCTGATGTTGGGTGTGCACAATGCCTTTTAGACTGGGTCAGTAAGAATTCCCTGGATCAAACCTTTCAAAATTCCACCTGGGGAGGTAATATCCTGGACCTACTTCTCAAAATGTTAGCCCCGGCTATCTTCCCTGCCTCTCTCTGGCTCCTCATTTTTTAGTTGGACCACAAACTAGTTATTTTTACCCTCAAAATATCCATCTCTAGGAAACCAGCACCACCATCTTTAGAGAATTCAAAAAGCATATCTTTTACAACAATCCAGAGGGCAGCAAAGAGTAAGAAAATACTGCTGTTTTTGGTGAATCTTGATGAAGAGAAAGCATTTGACAGAGTATGTTGAGGTTTTATGAGTAGTACAATGGAAGCATTTATATACTGCGGTGGTGGTGCTGCGGTAGCATTGTCGCCTCACACTAAGACGTGGTCCTGTTCGATTCTCAGTTAGAGCGTCTTCTGTGTGGAGACATGCGTGAATGGGTGTACCTTCGTTGAAGGTTGTGCGTCAGAGCTGGCAACTCGGCACATAAAAATCTACTGCCAATCATTAGTGGACTGGAGTTCTGCTGTGGCGACCCCTAACCGGGAAAAGCCGAAAGACACAACAACAACAATGGAAGCATTTGTATTCCCTGATACAATGATGATGTTAATTAGGAGGATGTATGAGGGACTGGAGGGAAAATCTAAACTGAGGGGGTTCCTGTCTGACAAGTTGCGTCTGAACAGAGGAACCAGGCAGGGTCCTCTTTCTCCTTTGTTATTTGCTTTATATTTAGAGCCATTGGCAAAGAAAGTAAAGAACTCAGAAATTCAAGGATATAACTGGTATGGTAATCAAGAAATTTGGCTTTATTTGTAATCAGTGTTATTTTGTATCTGATAAAACCAGAAAAGGACATCTTAGTGTTGTGGAACATCTTGAGATAGTTTCAAGTCTTTTCGGGATATAAAATTAATAAAGATAAAACAAAGGCTATAAACTATGTACCTACACAAGTTGGTCCAGCAATACCTATATTTACTGGGACATGATAAAATGAAGTATTTAGGACTGTAGGTTAAAAAGGATTCTGTTATGCCAGCTAAAGATATATAGGGAAGAGACTAAAGAAAAGCTTATACAAAAACTGAGAAACTAGAAGCTCTTCTCTATTGGACAGGAATATCAAGATGCAAGCAGTGAAAATGATTTTATTCCCCTTAGTTTTGTGTAAAAGTCTGACATATTTTTATCAACTAGAGGAGACATTGTGGACAATAATAAATAAAGAGTTGAAGGAATTTATCTGGGAGGGGAAGAGGGCAAGGATCAAGTGGGATCAACTGATCCCTCCAACAGAACAAAGTGATTTAGGATTACCTGATATAAAGGGATAGTTTAGAGCTACACAGTTAAGGCTCATATACATAATGCAAACAGAAAGCAGTAATTCAAGAAAATGGGGAAATTCAAGAAATAAGGAGAGAGAGTTGAATTTTGGATGCAGATCCTTAAGGGGAATGACAACAACCATACAGAATATTATATTCATACAGTAGCAGAAAGTATTCAAAGAACTAAACCAGTGAGAAAATGGAGAAAGATTGTGCCAATAAAGATGACTATGATTAGGGATACAGAAAATGGGCAAGACAGGGTTGGAATTTATTGGAGAAATCTGGCAAAGTAGCCAAGGTACTGGGAGCAAATAACTAGAGAGGGAAAAATAATAAAATAGGAAGAGGCCAAGAGGACATTTGGACTGCAGGTTAGAGACTGCCGTTCCTATCAGGGGTTGATATCAGAGTATAGGCAAAGAGAAAGGAATACAGGGAACCTAAGCAAAAGACCTCCTCTGGTAGAGTTTTTAGTTGAATCTAAAACAAAAGCTGCTGTTAAAAAGGGCTAGTTAGTATGGCCTATAAAATATTGCACAATAACTATAAGAATAAATTAGAGGATATTAGAAAAAAAGTAGGAAAACAGATTGGGTAAGCAAAACACAAGGAAACAATGGGGGGATACATGTATGTCTCCTAAGTACGCAACAAAGTCTAAAAGATTTAGGATTTTTACTTGGAAGTGTATGTATAGCTATTTCTATACCCCAAACATAGACTCCAAAGAATTTTTCCTCAGGTATTCAGCAAATGTTGGAGGTGTGATGGGGAAGACAGAGGTAACTGGAAACATATGTTTTGGGAGTGTAATGAGTTGGCAAGCTTCAATAATTCCCTACAGAGTGTCAGAAACAAGCCCAAAGTCACTCTACTGATGATCTATGAGGAAGGTGCAGTCTATGAACTCTGAATTAGACAATTACATGAAGGACAAAGACCAATAAATGAAAGAAATAACAGAAGCTATCAACAAATATACAAATGTAGTTCAAACACTGCTACATGAGAATAAAGTAGCTGCAAATGAAGCAAGGCTGGATTTCTTTAATGCTGTGATAACTGACCAAGAAGATAGGAAAAGAAGGAAAAATCTGTACATATCTAGCCTAGCTGATGGTATAGAGGGGAAAACATTGTGTAACATTTATCTGATCCAAGTTAGTGAAATGGACAGATGTAGCCCAAAATGGGATTCTTTTGGAGCAGATGCACCATAAAGTCTGGGTGCTGCAGAAGGGACATATTAAGCAACCACACCAAATTTTGTTCAGGTTTGCCACCTTTTCCCTCAGAAAACACATAACCTGCCTGTGGAAGCCTGGAAAGAAATTAATGTATGAAAGAAAGGGGATTTGTGTCTATCAGGACTATTCTGCCTCTACCAGGAGGAAAAGGGCTGAATTTTACCCAATTCAGAGCAGGGGTAAACAGAAAGGACTGTTGTCTAAGCTTCTCTACCCTGCGACACTCAAAGGTTTTCTCCCCTGTGGTCTGAAAGCATTTGACTCAGCCCATGATGTATTGAATTTATCAGAAGGATCTCAAAAGGGAACAATAGATGAAGATACACCAGCATATGCATGTCAGTTAGTACAACCAATGAATATCAAGCCACAGGGGAAGATGTTTCCATTATTCAAAAGGTACTCAGCCCTTAAATCAAAAGTTAAAGTGATCCAGGAGCAGCACCAAAGCTTGGCAGAGCACAACAATGGCATGCAGGCTCGTTAATGACAGGCAGCTCCTCTCAGAAGATGCAGCGGCTGTTAGTTGTTTAATTGCTTGGTAATTCTTGTGTGAGACTTTGAAGCTGGCCTGAAATGGAGCCATACAGTAGGATGTGACTACAACATTAAACATTTTCAAACTAGACTTTTACAATCTGGTCAGTGACACAAGGAAACACTTACTTGAATTAGACTATTGGGGGGAATACATTCATGTCACTTGGTATGATCTGGAAAAGTGCAAACCTGGTGAATCAAGGACATATAGATAAGAATGTGTGAATGATGAGAACAGACTCTCCCGATGACAGACAGAACAGTTGTTATGCTGAGGGGTTAATCTAATGTGGATGAGAAAAGAAAAGAAAACAGTAAGGGGTTGTAAAATGATTTGACATCATAATTTTATAAACTAATAGACCAATATTGTATTTCACAATTTGTTAATATGGTAAGAGGTAGCCCGATGCAATTCTTGTTTTTTGTTTGTAATTAACTTCAAAGGTGCAGAGTATCCCAGGTTATGCAACTGATTGCCTGAATATCACAGCTTTTGGTATCATATTATGCAAGTAGCTATTGAAGACTGTCCAGGCTGAGTCACACTGGCAGTTTATGTTTGCCACCTAGAAGGCAGTACAAGGCTCTGCTGTCAACTTTTATATAGAGCAAAATCTCCTGCCTTGAAAGTGAAAGAAAATAATGAACTTGTACATAGTTAATACCGGCGTTTGGTTCTTTTTAGATGCAATAACACTAGTTTATGTTGGTGGTCTGACTTTCCACTGCTTGGTGTTAAAACCATATAAATGTAAATTTAGATACCAGGAAGACTCTATTATAACAGATATGAGTGAAACAATACTTTCACAACATCACAAAGGGGTTACTATGACTAAATGAGTAAAAAAACAAGAAGGATGCAGATATCCTACAGACTGGAGACCTGGGTAAGGAAGGAGGATATGTTCATTCAAGAGTGAGATAGAGCAGACAAATTAGGAACAAAAAAGGTTGAAGAAGTAAATGAGTATGTTGAATATTTGTTTTCTGGAATGTAGATGGTTTGATTAATCTCATCAAGAGAACAAGAATATTGACTGAAATTAAAATGGACAGGGTTAACTTGATAGCATTACAAGAAACACATTTAGGCGAAATGCAACATAAAAAAATGAATGTTGCAAGGTTCTGAGGAAATAGGAAGTGACAGTTATAAGGGCTGTAGAAGAGGTGTAGTTTTATTAAAAATAAAGCTGCTATATAAGAAGAAGTTTGAGAGACAATTTAGGGAGATATGTAGATATAAAAGAGGACCTATGTGGCTACATAATCACTCTGGTAGCAATATATTTGCAACTGTGTGCCACAGCTTTAACATGCAGCTATATCCTTCTTGAGATTCTCTGCTTTTTCAAGGGGATCTTGCTGATAGTAGGAGATTGGCATATGAGATTCCATGAAAAAAGACGAGGAAGTAGGATACTGCCCTATCTTTTCACTGGAGCCAGACTGCCATGAGTCTGTCACTAATTCCTCACTGTCTTCTGAAGTCTCTCCCTCACCATAATTCCCGCACCATTTCTAGGTTGTCCTTCTCCTGTGCAGTACACTCTGTATCCCAAGCCAAGTGGCTTTGGTGCACTAGCCTTACATAAGGTTCCAGCCTACTCCTTACCATCATGCCATCCACTTCCCACTTCCATCCTGTCAGTGGACCTACACTAAGTGTGTCAATTCTTAGTTCATGTTTGTCAAGTTGCTTGGTTTTACGTCCAGCTTTCACTCAATGAGCTATCTTGGGTAACCAACCTGTAGCTTACTCACCCATGGATTTATGACGGGCACATACCAACACATACACCCCTCCCACTGTTAGCATTGTAGGCTGGAATAGGCTGGGTCCTCAACCCACTTATCACCAGCAAACACCCATGCCCATTTGGTGACATTAGTCAGCACGACTGAATCACCTTGAGCCATATTTTACACCATGACTTGCGGTCTGTGATCCACTTTCTCTGATCCTGAGGATACCGTGCACCACACGTACACTTGATGGCCAAAGCAGCTGGTCTACACAACTTTTCTCTCTACACGGTATCATTTAGAGTCTGTGCTGCTGCCTACAACTTCATTATTGGGTGAGTGTGAGTTTGAGATGAAAATGCATAGCAGGTTTTTAGGAGGTGGGAGGAACCCCACAGAGACACAAGAAGAACAAACAAACTCTATACAGGCATTGGCTGGAGGTCAGACTCAAATCTTGTGTCCTTGTGCATGAGAGGTGAAGACCATAACCATTATGCTAACTGGCTTGGGAGTGTCTAAACAAATACTTTTTGTAACTAGCAGAGGTATTTTCAATGCAATCAAAGTACTGTCAGAGATGCCAAATAGATACTATAGGAGACTCGAAGCATATTTTTGGATATATGAAGCACTTTAGCAGCTAAGGGAAACCTTAAGGGCAATAGTAAATAGTATTGCTGTAACTACATTTGACATAAAGTTTGAACATTTTATGTTAGGATATTGGTTAAACTCAGACTTGTCAACTCAACGTAAAAAGTTGTTAGCCATTATCACTTTAACAGCGAAGAAATCAATAATGAAAAGATGGAAACATGCAAAGGAACCTGGGGGGAGAGATTAAGTTAAACTGATAGAAGATGTCAGAGAAGACGAAGAGAAAGTAATTATGAGGAAAGCAACGATTTATGATGGTTTCCATTGTTAACATAAGGCACAGACATATTTAGAAGGAATGAGGAAATGTATTACATAACCCACATCTTCTTAATTGAAGTTTGAATACATTCTCAATAAAATAAAGTTTCTTACCAGTGGGTTAGAGCATCAATTACATTTTAAAGCTGTAAATAGTTGTATTAATTTCTTTACTTATTTAGTAAATTGGACAGCATAAATTAATTACTTAAGATTATAAGTGTAATAATTTTGTTCTTCAGCCTATATTATATAGAGTGATGTTTCAATCATTTTATTCACTATAATTTGTATGAGCATATGTGAATACTGGCATTGGGGTGAATACAAGAGGGGATAATACTGACTAATAGTAATGATTATAGGCTTAGCTGCCAGTATATGGAGTAATGCGCTGTGCATGAGTACTGTACTGACTGTGCATTATGAGTTGTGGAAATAAATGTCTTAAAAAAGTGACACACAAAGAAACAGAAGGTATCTATAAAGACCAAACACTAGTTGTACTGGAGTCACTGGGTCCTTGTACATAGCCTGCACTAATTCTCATGTATCCCATGAACATAGGTTAGCTTCTGGGGCTAAGATTAATTACAAGTCCACTTTAACTACATTAGAAAACTAAGGAATAATTCAGAAAACTGTTCAGAAATTATCTATAAGGGCATCTCCCATTCCTCTCCTGAAAACATTGCTAAAATAGTAACAAATAAGTTTCCGGTAGATATGAAAATTAAAAAAAAATAGTTTGAGGGTTTGGTCTGTACAAACATGGCTTAGGTTTATTTTGATCAAAAAGAAGCTTCCTGTTTTGGCTTCAGTAAATTCACTGTTCTACAACACTTGCTTAACTCCCCAAGGACTGCTTTCTCCAGATACTTTTCTCATTGAATTATTTTACCTTCCCTCTACTACTATGATTTCACCTAATGCTTTTAACACAGACTCTAATCTTCTTGAATTTTCTCATTGTTCTGCTTTTGATATAGAAACAACAACTGACACAGAAAACATACTCAATGAAATGCCCATCATTAATCCACCAGGCTCTCATGACCTGCACCCTTGGCTTATTAACGCATATTATATATCTACCAAAGCATATCTACAACCTTTGCTTTTGTCACAACATATCTTACAAAAATTCGGAAAAATACCATTATTAAACATATTCTTCAAATTAAAAAAAAATCCAAATTTATGTTCAGATATTAGACCCATTTTAATATTCCCAACACAAGTTAAAGTTTTTCAGAAACCTGCCTACAGCCACCTTTCCAACCATTTCTCTGACCAGGGTTGGCTGTCCCTAAATAGCATGTTTTTTTAAGCAGACATAAGCACTATGACTGCCATTTGGACACTTATAGATGATATTGTAATGCCTAAGGTTAAAGAGCAACTCACGGGACACACACACACACACACACACACACACACACATATATATATATATATATATATATATATATATATATATATATATATATATATATATACATATTATATATATTGCTTTAACCAAAGCTTTCAATATGCTCTACTACCCACTTTTCCACATGACATCACCTGCCCACGATAGAAGAAGCAATGCTTCCCAATGTCCTCTTTATACTATCTAAGCATCTCAAGGTCACCCAAAGCTCCTTTACTAAAATGTGTTCTTCATGGTTCAGTTCTTTCTCCCTTGCTTTTCTCCCTCTATATCAATAGTCTATCTGCAGGCAGCCTCCATGTTTCTGTTATTCTCTGAGCTGATGACATAGTCATCTACACTACTACAGACCTCACACATTCCAACACAAAATTATAATCCTACTATAATAAGAGGTATGGAGTATCCTTTCTCTCTCATTTTTATGTTCAGGAAAGAAAACAGGGAGATGGATAGTCTGGTTTAAAGTAAACTCGGACACCACTTTAGGCATAAAAGAAGGATTAGTTCTCAAAGAAGCTATGTCCCTATGGAAAACAAGATAGGGTATAGGGTTGACTCACCATAAGAGCTTGTAACTCAGATACCCTTCTTGCAGAGGTCAGAGCAATCAGTAAAACTGTTTTCCATGTTAAGAACCTCAAGTCAGCCAGATTAGCTGGTTCAAATGGAGCAAGTGTTAGTTTCTCTAACATAAAATTATGAGCCGAAGGAAGGGCCACCAGTTTTCTTGGAGGCCTCTTATGCAAAACCCCTTTCAAGAACATTTTGATATGAGAATGCATTGAAAGAGGTGGAACCATGGGCAGACATGCTGAAATGGTGGATAAATGAACCCTGGCAGAGGAAAAGAAAGGCCATAGAATAGTAACTCACACAAATATTGTAAACCCAGAGGACAACTTGCCCTGAATGGTTGTTGGTTGTGTTGTTGGCACCAATTAGAAAACCTTTTCCATTTGCTAATATATGATTTTCAAGTAGCAGGCTTTCTTGTCTCCATTAATACTTGCTACATGCAAACTGGTACCTAAAAGGAATTAAGACCCTATCATCTGGGAGTCAGCTGAAGATGACTGATGTTAGAGTGCATAAAACACTCCAGTTTTTGTGTAAGTAGATCCAGTCTGTGAGGACGATTTTGGTAATTGCCCCTGGCCATTTCCAAAAGAAGTGAAAACCACAGTTGCCTGTGCCAGAAGCAAGATACCACAATGCTCCTGTGGGGATTCCTTCTTAGTCTTCAGAATTATCCTGGATATCAGTGGAAAGGGTGGAAAAGCATACAGGAACATTTCTATCCCAAGAAAAGAAAAGAAAAGGTATCTGTTTTCCAGGCTTTATTGCATGGAGTCCTGGAACAGAATCTTGCCAGTTGATTGTTCAAAGGGGAAACAGAAGTCTACCCGAGGAACTCCCCATAGATGGAGCAAATCTTGGAAGACCCCCCTCCATGTAGTTTCCATTTGTGAGAGTCTGCTCTGGTCCTGCTCAGTTTTCTGCCACACAGTTTTGCTCTGACGGAATGTAGGATGTCTGCCGGGTTATACTGTGCTGTGAAGCTATATCCCAAGCGAACATGGCTAGTCTGCAATGGGTGGGGATATGACCTGGTTTCCCCCCTTGCTTGTTGCCATACCATTTGACACTCCTGCACTGGCCCAGTAATCAAGGAGCTGCAATCTTCACCACTAGCACCAGTGAGGGATATACACATTGGGAGAATGTCAAGTACACACACAGTAAAGTACAATTTCTCTTAAGAGCACACAGAGATCACAGTCAGTCTAGGGGCAGGTTTCTCTCTCTTTCTCCAGATCCCCAATAAGACTCCCCACTGGCACAGCTAAACATCTGAGATCTCAGCTGAGTGGCCAAGCTAAAACCTCCAGCACCCTGTGTCCAACCAGTGCTTCGTGTCCCTGCCCATGTTGCTGACACACACACACTTTGAGATTTGATTTATACACAAACACACCTGGGAAAGGCTGGCACAGGTTTACTACCTATGCCCCCTTCTGCCCAGACTATAAGGTAGAACCAGCTGCCACCAGCCACTAATTATCAACTACTTTTAAGGACCTTACCAAAGGGTGCCCAATCTTACTGTGTAATGTTATCCAAATGGTAAGTGTGACCAAAACATTCAAGGCTATTTAGGAATGGCCTGTGCAGTGTCAACAAATACATATACAAGTACTCTGAGAGCTTAAATATCTCTAAACAAACCAGCCACAATTAAAAGGTTTAAATATATTTAATAATAAATAACAGAACAAGACAATACTCAAACAACACCGTAACTGCAGAGTTCAGAATCACAGGAAATATTGTAAAACAACATTGCAGGACAGTCTCAAATAAATACAGAAAACATCTAAACTAATCTTTACTATATTCCTATCTATATCTAAAAGAAATTACTGTACCCGAGACTTACTTACAGAGCAAGGCAAATGCAGATGAGTGGATGTTCTTGCTAGGTCCAAGACAAGATACAAAATGCATAGACTTTCTCTCTGATAGAATTCTTAAATTAATAATACACATTATTGCTGGGTTAGCCTGAATGACATCACTCTTTGTCATCTGCCTTCAGTTCCCAGGCTAACAGAAATTAAGATAATTTTAACATCTCTCTGTGAGAAGTACATATCTCTTAGAAGTTTGCAGAACATGGAAGTCATAAAATAGTTACTTTTACATTTGAAACCTAGTAATTATTTCTGTTTCAAGACAATAGGAAAACCTCTAGCTCTAGACATTGTGTCTGCTTACTGAGATTTAACACAGTCATAAAACACTTTACTTTTCAACTTATTTTCTTGAAGCTTTGCAAGTTAACTCTGTATGTTCCAGCTTCTACTATTAAAACATACATCTGCACAGGTATATAGTTTATATACATTTCTGCTCTTTTCCAGTAGGGTACACTGTGGACACAGTTTTGAAGTTCAGTACATAACATACAGTTCAACACACACTTCTGTACCAGTAGTTTAATATACACATAACATAGTTCTCTTACATTTGTAAGACAAGCATATGAATCATATTACTATTCACAAATGACATATGATTATTTACAAAATTCCAGATAGCTGGGCTGGCAGTGTCACATTTCTATATAAATCATATTAATAGTTTCAAGTGGCATATAATTATCTACAAAATTCCAGACAGCTGGACCAGCAGTATTTCTCTGGTGTCACATTTCTCCCCTACCCAAAAACTCAAGTTAGTTTTTCAAATGACCCTTGAGAAACATTGCTTGAAAGGGTTGAGCCTATCTGGGAATACCTTACTCCATGCACTGTCTTGGGATTCCAGCTGCCTTGGTATTTCTGACCCCAATAACATGCTGCACTCTCCCATCATATGCCTGAAACCCTAGACTCCACCATAGTAATTTGGGATTTTCCTGGCTGGCTCCCTGTACTCATAGATCATCCTCAGATGCATCCTGCCTTTTATTGCAGATACTTAGCAGAAGGGTCTCCCTGTCATGGTAAGGTTTCATCATGTTAACATGGTACAATTTGTGCCCCTGCCTCCTGCCGAGCAGTTCTACCATGTAGTTAACATCACTGACCTTCCTTACCACCTTCTAGAGTCTCCGTCTGCAGCTTGTTGTGTCTGACAGGAATGAGAACCATTACCTGCTGCCCTACAGCATACTCTTTAGCTCAAGCTTTCCTGTCATACCAGACCTTTTTCTGCTATTGGGCTTCTGCCAGGTTATCCTGGGCCAAGCCCATGAGTTCCCTGAGCCTTGTCCTGAGGTTTAGAACATATGCCACAACACACTCCTTGTGGGAGTCACACTCACTCTCACACTCATCTGAGATGAAATCTAGAGGTCCCCTACCTTATGCCCATACACCAGCTCAAAGGATGAAAAACCTGTGGATTCCTGGGGAAACTCTGTAAGCAAAAACAGATGGGGCAAATATTTGTCCCAGTCCCTCTTAAACTGGTCTGCAAATGCCCGTAGCATGGACTTGAGTGTAGAGTTTAACCTCTAAACAAGACCATTAGTCTGGGGATGGTAGGGGGTGGTCTTTGGTGCTTCACCCCACAGTACCTCCACAGACAAGCCAGTAGGTCTGACATGAAATTAGCACCTCTGTCAGTCAGTATTTCTTTTGGGAAACCTACCTTGCTGAAAATCTCTAATAAAGCATTTGCCACCTTTTCTTCCTCAATGGAGGACAGAGCTACTGCCT
This sequence comes from Protopterus annectens, assembly GCF_019279795.1. Classification (NCBI taxonomy): domain Eukaryota; kingdom Metazoa; phylum Chordata; order Ceratodontiformes; family Protopteridae; genus Protopterus; species Protopterus annectens. The sequence goes on from NC_056747.1 coordinate 261,205,423, forward strand.
CAGGGTATCTGGTAGCATAATCTACTACCACTAGGATATACTTTTTCCCTGTGGAACATGGGGTACTCAGAGGCCCCACAATATCCATAGTTACCCTCTGAAATGGGTTCTCAATCATAGGCAAAGGCAGCAAAGGAGCTTTCACATTGTCTCCTGCCTTGCCTACCTTTTGGCACTGTTCACAGGTCCTGCAGTACCCTTTTACATCTCTGGAAATCCCAGGCCAATAAAGGTTTGGCATAACACATCTCTTTGTACATTTTATGCCCATATGACCTGCAAAGGGAATATCATGGGCTATGGCTAGAAGTGCAAGAAGGTAGGCTCTGGGCACTACCAACTGCTGCATTCTCTCACCCTCTAGCCCTCCCTCATGGGTCCACTCTCTATACAGTAACCCTTTGTCCCAGTATACAGAGACCCTTTCCCTTAAGAATCAGGTGCCTCACAAGCTACCTCCCTCAGGCCTTGTAAAGTAGGGTCTGAGAGCTGAGCCTGTTCAACTCTCTCTTTATAACCCTTCCCAGCTCCCCTTACACAGGAAGTCTGGTATCCTCTGATAGCGGTACCTCACTGTCAGCCTGGGTGCTACTACTCACCTCTGCCCTTACAGTCACTCCATCCAAGGGAACATCAGTACTCACAAGCAGCTGTGGCTCACCTTCAGTCTCACTGCTACAGGGTAGCTCCCTCCCTGAAGTAACCACCTCACCAGTCCTGGCGGTAAGTGTATGGTCTGTCTGGGTCTCCCCCAAGCTACCAGACCCACATGCTTGATCCAAGCCTAACTGTGTGTAACTGCATGCAGGCATGATACTGCATTATCGACATCATTCCCTATCAGGACATCTGCAGGGTGGTAGTTTGGTACCCTTGTTGTCTCAAGACAACCTACTGTTGGCATTTTGTCATTTCCACTTACTGGCTCTCTCACCTTTTGTTCCCCACTTTGTCTCTGTGAATGTCTATATACTACATGGCCCCACTGGTTGCATTTAAAACATTTAACTCTTGGCCCAAATGTGTACCTGGAATATTGGCTTCTCCTGCTACTGGCGGACTCTGTTGGGGCAGTCTGGGATGCCCATCATGGGTTCCCTTAGACCCATGAGCAGCACTGGGTGTCCCTTTCCTGTGCAGTAATGCACTGCTTGCTAGGTATAGGTCTCCCTTGTTCCCCTACTCATTTGCAATATTGCATTGTCTATCAGCTAACCAGATTCTCTTGACCTCAGGCAAAATGCTAAGGGCTTGTTCCCTCACCAAAAGGTCTGCCAGACCTTCAAAAGTGGTGACCTGACATCCACTCACCCACCAATGAAAATAAGTGCTTAGTTCAGCAACATATTCACACACACTTTCATCTGCATTGTGTCTATGCTCACAAAACATTTTCTTATAAGCTTCAGGTTTTAACTTAAAACATTCTAGCAAACACATTTTGAATGTATTATAATTTAAACAATTGGTATCAGACAGTTTAGAAATTACAGTTACAACTTTACCATGGAGTAAGGGGGTCAGGAACCATACCCAGAGCCCTTTGTCAACATGTTTACATACCCTCTCAAACATATGAATGAAACTATCAAGATTATCCCCCTCTGTAAATTGTGGAAGCAATTTACTGACCTTTGTTGCTTCTGGGGTTCATTTACTCCTTTCCCCATTACCTCCATGACTCTGGCAAAGAGTCAGCATCTCCTTTTCATGTTGCCTCTGCATCTCATTCTCCTCAGCCTGCAGATGTCGCAGTTTCTCATTTTCCTCAGCCTCCAGATGTCTCAGTCTCTCTGCTGCTTCTATTTCCAAATGCTTGGCCTCCAACTCAAGTCTCTTTAACTCCAGATGGATTTTAAGTCCTTTAGTGGAAAGGTTGAGCTGTCCATTTTCTGAGAGTTGTACATCTTCACGGCCAGACTGATTGTCCTCTGGTTGCTATTCTGTGATGCAGCTGTGACTAAAGCTGCAATCATGTCTGCTTTATTCAGGTTGGCATGCACCAGTCCTTTACCCTGGCTTATCTCAGCCAAATGTCTCCTTGTCAGCTTGCCATACTCCTCTGCTGCCATGCTTGCCTGCTCTCCCTGACCAACTAAGCTAACAAAAATAAAATAAAACAATTGTGATATCAACTCTGAATGTTCATTGCATGGCTGAATGAGAGTGCAAACACCTTCAGTGACCACTGTACACAGGCTACAGGAATTCAATATCCACACCACTACAAGCCAATTAATATGTGATGTGGCTATCCCACCACTGCCAAACAATTAATATGTGATGCACCTTCACTGACCCAGTAATCAAGGAGCCTCAATCCTCACCACTAGCACCAGTGAGGGATGTAAACATTGGGAGGATGACAAGTGCACACACAGTAAAGTACAATTTCCCTTAAGAGCACACATAGATCACAGTCAGTCTGGGGGATGGTTTCTCCCTCTTACTCCATATCCCCAATAAGTCTCCATACTGGCACAGCTAAAGGGTTGAGATCTCAGTTGAGTGGTCAAGCCAAAACCTACAGCACCCTCTCTGTCCAACCAGTGCTTCATGTCCCTGCTCAAGTAGCTGACACATACACACTTTGAGATTTGATTTATACACAAACACACACCTAGGAAAGGCTGGCACAGGTTTACTACCTATGCCCCCTTTTGCCCAGACTATAAGGTAGTACCAGCTGCCACCAGCCACTACTTATCAACTACCTTTAAGGACCTTACCAAAGGGTGTCCTATCTTACTGTGTAATGTTACTATTATCCAAATGATAAGTGTGAACAAGACTTTCAAGGCTATTTAGGAGTGGCCTGTACAGTGGCAACAAATACATATGCAAGTACTCTAAGAACTTAAATATCTCTAAACAAACCAGTCACAATTAAAAGGTTTAAATATATGTAATAATAAATAATAAGAGAGCAAGACAATAATCAAACAACACCGTAACTGCAGAGTTCAGAATCACAGGAAATATTGTAAAACAACATTGCAGGACAGTCTCAAATAAATACAGAAAACATCTAAACTAATCTTTACTATATTCCTATCTATATCTAAAAGGAATTACTGCACCCGAGACTTACTTACAGAGCAAGGCAAATGCAGATGAGTGGATGTTCTTGCTAGGCCCAAGACAAGATACAAAATGCATAGACTTTCTTTCTGAGAGAATTCATAAATTAATAATACACATTACTGCTGGGTTAGCCTGGATGACATCACTCTTTGTCACCTGCCTTCAGTTCCCAAGCTAACAGAAACTAACATAATTTTTAACATCTCTATGTGAGAAGTACATATCTCTCAGAAGTTTGCAGAACACGGAAGTTGTAAAATAATTAAACACTTTTACATTTGAAACCTAGTAATTATTTCTGTTTCAAGACAATAGGAAAACCTCTAGCTCTAGACATTGTGTCTGCTTACTGAGATTTAACACAATCATAAAACACTTTATTTTTCAACTTATTTTCTTGAAGTTTTGCAGTTAACTCTGTTTGTTCCAGCTTCTACTATTAAAACATACATTTGCACAAGTATATACTTTATTTACATTTCTGTTCTTTTCCACTAGGGTACACTGTAGTCACATTCTTAAATCTCAGTACATAACATACAGTTCAACAAACACTTCTGCACCAATAGTTTAATATACACATAACACATAATTCTCTTACATTTGTAAGACAAGTGTATGAATCATATTACTATTCACAAATGACATATGATTATTTACAAAATTCCAGATAGCTGGGCTGGCAGTGTCATATTTCTATATAAATCATTTTAATATTTTCAAGTGAGATATAATTATCCACAAAATTCCAGACAGTTGGACCGGCGGTATTTCATTGGTGTCACATACCACATGACTGTGCTATTGTCTGTAGCCACTTGAAGAGGTACTAGGGACCAAAGATTATGCAGAGAGTTGAGTGTTTTGATCAGGGTAAGCATCTTCTTGATAATAATGTGCTTGCATCTGTTCTTGGTGCCCCCCCACCGGCACTTTTATCCCTCCTCAAACTTCTCCTGAAGCAAAGTCCAAGGCATCTATGGTGATTGCTTTGGAGCAGGGAGAAAGAAGGGGAGACCTGGATTTAAGTATATCAGTTGTTTCTACCTCAATATTTCTCTTCTGACAAACTGCAGCACTGGGATTTAAAAAGAGAAATAGTGCTGATGCTGGCTCCAAAGAGATTTCAGATACCATGCTATCTTTATCATGTGAAGTCTTGCCAGGGGTATCATGAAAATCATACATGCCATAAGACCCAAAATCCTGAGGTGTTCTCTTCCAGTGACCAAAGTCTAAGTGGAAAACATTAGAAATAGATCTAAATAAAGATCAATTTTTCCAGTGGAAGAAGAGCTCTTTGAACTGAAGTGTCTAGATGACACCCCGGGAACGTAATCCTGTGTGAAGGAGTCAAGCAAGACTTTTGAATGTTCTCTTGGAATCCCAGCTTCTGTAAAAGATCTGTCACCCAAGAAAGGGATTCTTGATAATTTGAAAATGACTCTGCAAAGATAAGCAAGTCATCTCAGTGTGAAAGAATGTGGATACCCTGTACCCTGCACAGTGAGCTACAACTGGAGCTAGACACCATCTGTACACTCTTGGCAGAGAAGACAGTCCAAAGGATAAGGCAGAGAACTGACAATGTGATCCAGACACACACATCGTTAAGAAACATCTGAAATCTGGATGAATAGTGATGTGATGATAAACACCTTTTAAGACTAATGTTATCAGGACACTTGAAAGAGGAAGAAGCATTAAACTTGAAAGAGGAAGAAGAGTTAACAGGTTGTGAAATTACATCATTTTGAATGTGGGCACTATCACAAACAGGTTTAAGAAAGAAATGTCCAGAACTGGTCTACAAGCATTTTCTATCTTTGGCACTAGGAACATCCTTGAATAAAAAAACATTCCCCACCTGGGAAGAAGGAACTGGTACTATCACTCCTTAGTACATCATGTGATGAAGAATAGGTAGAAACAAAGGAGTCTGATTTGAAGGATAAGGAATGTCTCCCTGGAAAGGAGGAATTTCCTCCCACAGCCATCTGTAACCTTGATGAATGATTTTCAGAACCCATTGTCTGAGACAATCTCTTTCCAAAGAGAAAAATAGAAATTCACATTTTCTGGAAGAAAAAAAAAAGTGGCCAGGGTAGAAGGGGGAAACAAGGTCTCTTGAATAGTCATTCAGACTCTTTAGTTTTGGGAGGTTTGACATTTGTTTTTGGAACCCCCTTGCCATTTTTTCTTAAATGTTTGTTTACCTGAATTTTGTTGAGACTGTTTATTTATTTATTTATCCCCCCAAAACTGGACAAAGAGATCATAAATCCCTTGGACAATTTGGAAAAGGAAGGCTGAAAAATCTTACAGATTCCTTGGATCACTTTGCCCCTTTCATCACACTTTTTGATCACCTCTACAGCAGAGCAGCCAAGCACTAAATCCCAACCCAAGGGAGAAATTAAAAATAATTTTTAACAGAGTCTGGGAGGTTCTGAGAATGCAGCCATGTGAACTTCCTTAAAACAGTACCAGTGGCCATAGCCCTGGAAGGGGTCTTTATTACAACATCGAAAGCTCAGGTCAGTGAACACCCGTTCGCCGACCAATATACAGCAAAATGTCATTTCCAAAAACAGTCACAACAAAATTTTTCCATGAGGACAAAATTGCTTGGCCAAGCAGAAACAACACAGTATTACAAACCTAACAAAGTGGGGGGCTTCACCCACCATACCCCCCAATAACTAAATATACCAACTCCAAGATCATACTACAGTGGGGAAAAGAGCAATTCCATGACAATGGCCAAGCAATTTTTTCCTCTAGGAAAATATTTGCTGCAGTGTCTGTTCACGGAACTGACATTTCAATGTTTATTGGTCGACAAACAGGTGTCCGCTGACCTGAGCTTTCAATATCGTAATACAGACACCCCCCTGGAAGAAGTGTCAACAGAGTCATACTCACACTGCAAACTCTGAGCAGTGACCTTTGCAATAGAATAAACTAAGTTATTTAAAGCAAATTTTCTTCAGAGGAAGAAACTGCAGATAAAACCTGCCTCATACTTTCATAATTTGTCAGAACACACTTTAACATATGAGCCTGACAATTCAAAATTCTGAAAAATCAAAGTTGCAGAAGTATATTCATTCTCCCATACCCATCAATAATTTTCCCATCCATATCAGAAAGAGTAGGACTGGAATTCACTAAGTGCTTAGAATCAGTAGGATCAAGTAGAAACATAGCTGCTAGATCAGATTTGAGAATAATGCATAACAATGTAAAAGACTGAGGAGCTTTATACAGCCGATCTACCCATTTAGGAGCAGCTGGCTGACTATCGAGAAAGTTGCATGCAGTAACACACATATCCTCTAAAGCAGACAGAACAGGAGGAATAGGTGTAGGTTCTGGAAAATCCTTCTGTAACAACTCAGTATTTTCAGAGAGGCCAAGAAACCTCAGTGTTCTCACACTGAAAACAACACTAGGGCATTCTAGTGATAGTCTCAGAGAAAGAGAACTCCCAACAGGAAGTATCGGAAACTAATCTCTCTGAATCTGAATGAGAAATCTAAGGAAAAAAAACGTGTCCATCCCTGAATTTTCCTGTTCAAATTCAGAATGTTGAATCTCTTCAGGAAAAGAGAAATCCCTCTTTTTTTACCAGAAACTACTTGACAAGAACGATCAATAACCTGAATTAAACCCTGAGCCAGATCCAATAAACTATTCCTATACAAAGAAAAGTGAGGAGGGGTAGATATATGCTTGGTTTTCTGTTTCTTTTTGACAAAAAATGGGACCAACCATGTTACTAATGGCAGCAATTGCTTCCCCTGGGATGGGCACAGCATTCTGACATAAAAGGGAAACCATCCCTGTTCCCTCTCCTAGGACTAACAAGAGTGGCGCTCCCTTTCCCACAGTGAGGTGATGCCAACAGCTGCAGAGGACATGTCTAACCCCCAGTCCATAGTGCCTGCAGGTGCTACACAAGAGTAATCCAGAGTAAAAGAGGAGTGGTCTGAAGTACAACATATGGCCACAGCAGAGTCACTCACCTGTGGCTGAGGCAAATTATTACCCTGCTGTGCTGGCAAAAGCTGTTTATTTAACTTTTTCCTTCTGTGGCTGGAAGAAGGATTGACCATGGGACCAGTAGTCTGTTCCATGCTCAAGCCAAAAATGGTGCCTCTTTCCCAGGGAAGACAAGCAGCAAATGCTGGCAAACACTACTAGTCCACAAAAGTTACTTTTCTGAGAGAGAAAATCACAGTAAAAAGCACATTAAAACACTGTCAGCCCCACAAAAGAAAAATAAACACAATTTCACCACAGAAAAAAAGTTTTCAGTTACTTTACACAACGTTTAAACTGACAGAAAAAATGAGTGCTCCATTTGAAAGTATGTTACAGTCTTGAGACAATCTGTTAAAACACAACCCTCCTAGCTTTAAAATAACTTTCTTGAAGAGGAAAGTAATAAAACAGCAGCAAAATGAAAAAAAAATAATTTAATATTTGTTTACTGGAAAGTCCAACTTGGAACAAAGCCAATTTACAGTGGAGGCCTGGGGAGAAACACTCCAGACACATCTCTTTTTAACATGGGAGGAAACCGGAGCACCCAGATAAAACCCATTTGAACGTAGGGAGGACATGCAGACTCCACACAGAAGGCACGCCAGCTGAGAATTGAACCGGAGTATTTCTTGCTGTGAGGCAACAATGCTACCGCTGCACCACTGCACCATCCAAAATATTATTTATTTTTCTCAAAGGGGACTTATCTGCCCAGCAAAGAAAAGCACAAATTGACTGTTGATCCTCAAAAGCATCAGAGGAGCGTAATCTTTTCTTTAGTGGTAGTAAAGCTATGTAGGGCTTTGTGCCCAAACTTCTCTTTTAGTCAGCTCAGCTCAAGCTGCCTGACAATTGGAATGCATGGAAGGGTCCCTGAAGCTTTTGGAAGCTGGCCAGCTTTATATCCCTGGCAGGATGTCACCCACACAGCTAAGGCTACTGCTGCAGTGATCCATGTGATAAACATGTAAACAATTTACTTCAGCTAACATTAATACAACGTTTGAAATAAGATCTCTCATTACCTGTACAAGTGAGTGGTTTGTTTTCTTAGCTGTTTGTACTTGTTCTGTCTCTGCGTGGGTAAATCAACCAGAATATTTAAGCACCATATCAAGAGCTAAATGTTTTATAGGTATTGCCAACATACCTTTTAACCTCTTAGCACAAGAAATCTGGACAAAGTCTGACATAATAGGACAAATACACAGAAATAAGGACACATTATAAATATTGCTCTTATAAACTTAGTTTGTGTCTTTCGGCTTTTCCCGGTTAGGGGTCACCACAGCGGAACTCCGGTCTGCTAATAATTGGCAGTAGATTTTTACGTACTGGCTTGCCGGGCCTAACGCACAACCTTCAACGAAGGAACGTCCATTCACGTATGTCGCCACACAGAAGACGCTCTAACTGAGAATCAAACGGGCAACATCTAACCGTGAGCTGACAATGATACCGCAGCACCACCACTGCGCTCTTATAAACTTAGTAAGTTGCTAGAATTGCAGGATTTGTGTTAGAATGCATTTTCTGAAGGATATGAAGTCTGAAACTGAAATGCATGTCATTATTTAATGACTTTAATCTTTAGATCATCCCAATAACTTATCAAAAAAACACATTTTTCATGAGGAACAGACCAAAATTATGAGGCAAAAATCTGGACATTCTGCAAAAATTTGTACAGTTGAGAGGTATGAAGTTTTACCCACTGGCATTAATAAACATGATTGGAGGGATATCAAAACAAGATCATTATGCTAGGGATGCCTTTTTACCCTGGATTAAGTGAATATTTATAATATTAGTAATTAATCACTGGATTTTTTGGTATTTTATTTAAAATGTCATAGAAACATACAGATACAACATTTCCACTGTAGATTAGTATGCCTCAGTTTAAATGTTATATTTCATTTCAACACTAGATGGCAGTAGTAACTACCAGAATAAGAGTATGGATTTTATTTTGAGGTTATTTGTTGTACTTACTTCTTATTTTATTACATCTAGTAGATGAATAACTAATTTTGGTTTTCACAGTTCCCTGATATATTTCAAGATGATGTTAATTAATTTTTTAATTTAATTATTTGTATTATTTATATTTCTAATGTCTTTAAAAGTGATTGTTTATCCTGTCTTGGTTCCCTATTAGTAAGTCGAACGTTTACCTTATCGAATCTCTAAACGTCGACCCGTCCTTATTGAAATGTGAAATCATGGAACGTCCAGAAGAGCGAAACCAGAAACGTCGAATTGTCATGGTTGGCCTTCTGCGGTATAGCTCCGTAAGGTAAGCGTGCGATAGTTACGGACCTTAGGGTTAGGGTGCGGGTTAAGGTAAGTGCATGGATGGTAATGTATATTAGATTTAGTATAGGGTTTTGTTAAGTGTATGTGTTTCAATTATTTAGTTTGTTTGGGTTTAGCTTTTTAAGGTAAGTGTGCAATAGTTACGGACCTTAGGGTTAGGGTGTGGGTTAAGTTAAGTGCATACTTGGTGGTATATGTAAGATTTAGTGTAGGGTTAGAAGTAGGGTTTAGTTTAGGGTTAGATGTAGGGATTTGGTTAGTGTATGTATGTGGTTTATTCAGTTTGTTTGTGTAGGTAGTATGTAGCGGGCGGTGGGGTGGGACAAGTATGATAGTTCGATGTTTTGAATTTTGCGGTTTAGGGCATTCGGTGTTTTTGCAGTTAGATGAAGACGGGTCGATGTTTAGGGATTCGATAAGGTAAGCGTTCGTGTTTATAATATAGACCCCCTGTCTTTAGTGCATTTAAAGAAAAGGCACACTTTTTCAAGCAAATCACTTTAATTTTGGTACTACAGGTCATCTTCAAAACCAGTTTACCTGGTTATAATTTAGCTATTGCTGCTTCACTGATAAAAGATTGGGTACCACACACCTGTGCCTTTACTTTTAAAATTACTCGTGTGCCAGAACAGTTGTTTGAAGTTATACAACTTAAAAGATCGCTTTTACATTTATTCATAAGAACAAGATACAGCAGCAATGAAACATTTTGATAGTGCATGGAGAAGAGACTAATAAACAAAGTATACTGTGTATATACATATTTACATGATCAGGTACGAAGAATATCACAGATGCAGGGGTAGCTGGTGAAGGTGTAGTACAATCTAAAAGGTATATTAATGCTAGGAAAATAGAAAGTAAAAGTAGTATTGAAGTAGGCAAAATGTGTAGGAAGTGTGTAAGTGTTAGATATGGAATTATATAGAAAGCTGTAAGAAAGCAGGAACAGAGAATTAAATATTAGCTTGGGGGAAAGGGGAATTTACAAAGCCTGTAGTTAAAAGGTAATGCTTTTAGCACAAATTTGAAGCTGTGAAAGGTGCTGGTTTGTTTTGTTGTAGTGGGAATGGCATTTCAGTGGTTGGATATGCTTATGAAGAGCAGGGCATTGCCATGAACATTGTTGGTTTTGAGTCAGAGCTAAGAACCAATCCTTGGTCCTCAGATTTCTAGTAGGTATGTACTACTGCAGCAGAATGGTTATGGATGGTACTCACTCTGGCTGGTTTAATACATTAAATGTGTTCTTTAGCTGTGTATACATGAGAAGGTTAGAGAGTTCAAGTCTGTTCAGCTTCCTGAATGCTGTGCAATGATGAGATCACCTCACCTAACCATCTTACCTATGTGTACTAATCCTAAGCCTACCGCTGCCCCTAATCCGAACCTTACACATTAGGGGTCCTAAACACCCCTTCCCTAACAGTACCCCCCTAAACCACTTATTCATGTGCACTAACCCTAATTATACCCCTGGCCCTAACACCAGACCTACATATAAGGATGGCAAACACTCTTTCTCTAATAGTACCACTAAATAAGACAAAAGTTCACACACACACACACACACACACACACACACACACACACACACACACACACACACACACACACACACACACACACACACACGCACACACACACACACACACACACTTTAAAATGTAATGTATAAAATAGGTATAGCATTCAGGCATATAAGTTGTGACTTATCTCCATGTAGGGACAATTGGATGGGGAAATGTGGATAAATTGCTGCAGAGACACATGGCTGACAGAAAAGCACACATCACTGTGTCCAAGGCTGGAATAAGCAGGGGAGGGAACAATAGCTATTGTCATCCAAGACCGTAAGGAAAACATGAAGTATAGCAGGCACCCACACTAGGATGCACAATTGACATGTCAGTAGCAAATAAAATGCAGTGTTCAGTGGGCAATGCCTTTATTATTGTACCAGGGGAAGTGATGGGTGTTGTGCTTAGTGTACAGTACATGCTGATATAACTACAATTTTTAGATTTGTAAAAGTGTTTAACAGCACAGTAGAAATCCTGTACATTTCTGTTGCCACAATTAAGTTCCAGTATGTTTTTCAGATGTTGCTCCTTTGACACAATGCCTGTACTACAGAGAGAACAAGGCATTCACCCTGAACAGGGGGGATTCTCTGTGGGCACCTGTTAAATTTTGTTCTAGATGCAACATGACAAGAAGACCAATGAGATGTACAGCAGAGGCTAATCTGATAACATTTCCAGCCACTTGGGATAAGAATCCACCAAACTGTTCATCCAAACAAGATGCAGTTTGGACAGATCACACACAGTCCAGTTTCTACCTGGACTAGGTTATTCCAGTTGTGGGCACAGTTATGCCAACTTCTCTTGCCCACAATAAATTTGCCATAGCTATATGACTCTACAGTAGAAATACACTTCCACCATGTGTCCCCAACAAACTGTCCCCAAAGGGAACTGTCTCATAACCTATAAACCCAAACTGATTTTAGGGTTAGGGAATGACATTTGAGCTATAAGTCATGGAGTGTCTTGGAGTTTTAGGTTTAGAGAATGAGGTTTGTAATTAAGGCTAGGGAGAATCTGGGAGTTTTAGGTTTATGGTGTGAAGTCTGAGATTAGGATTAGGGAATAAATTAGAGTTTCAGGTTTAGGACGTGCATTTTGGGATTAGGGTTAGGGCTTGACTGGAAGTTTTAGGTTTGGGATTAACATTAGAATTAGTAAATGAATGGGACTTTTAAGGTTAAGGTTTCGGTTTTGGGCAGGTGAACATTTTTAGTATTTTAAACAGCGTACACATTATGGTCTGTAGTATAATCTATTTAGCAATACCTGAAAAGATTATGAGTTTACTCTGGTGTGTGTCCACTGGATAGGAAAATGCACAGAGGGGACTGAGATAACATGGTAAGACATGCATGGAAATTTAACATACAGACCAATAAAAATAATTTGTGTGGCAAACCAAGACTAGCTAATGGACAAGTGTGTGCCAAGAGAAGGACCTACAATAATGGTTCGATAAAGGTCAGAACAATGGCAAAGCTGTATGTCCAACATCAAAAGGGGTCAATCATTCCATACGTGCACAGCACTGAGACCATCTGACAACCCTGTGGTGTAGCAGGTAGGAACATAAATAATGAACTGTCTACATAAATCCAACTAATGTATGGGGAAATTACAGACTACCGTGCCTTCCTTAGCAAGTGTTAGTATGTACTAGTGTACAATAAATAGCACAAAAGACAGCACTGAGAAGGCAGCATTAAGACTCTCAGCCAAAACCTATCTGGGGCACACAGCAGGTTAACAGGGAATGTTACGTACTTTGCAAGCACTATACGGCTGCAAAGCAAAATGAAAATGATGTGGATACTGTCCAGTTAGAGTCTAGTAGTTCCTTCTATGGAAGACATACCCTAAAACTTAAAAGTGTGTAGACTAAGCTGTTACAGGCTCCAAATATCACCAGAAGTCCTATATGAACTACGGTCAATTAAAGACTAGAAAGCAAGCAGCATGATGGTGCCTACACATAAAAAAGTGTTTAGGACACAATGATATGAGTTGTCGGGCAGCTCCAAACATAGCCAAATGACGTGTGTCCACTGCAGTTAATTAACACCTGGGTTGGACGGCAACATGATAGTACCCTCAATTGAAAGTGGTAACCTAGAATGCAATGATCTGAACTGTGTGGAGCACCAAACACAACCAAAGGACATGTAATTGTATGAACACTTTTATGTATCTAACCATCCAGCATATTTTTGGAGGTGATAGAAATCCAGAATACCCAAACAAAACACATGCAAGTACTTTATGAATATAAAACATCTGCACACTGACTGAAAGTCAAGACTGAACCATGGAGCTGAGAGGTAGAATTATTTTCACTGAGCCACTGTACTGCTCTTTATTATTGATTTGAATGACTGGATGATTAAATTATTTGATTAACAGATTTATTCATCTTAATCATTATTTTATTAAATGATGTGAATGACTGAATGATTAAATGACCACATTTTTTTGTTTGTTAATGGGAGACAGTGACTTGAATCATGTGGACTCTTTTCAGCCACTGACTTGGGTATATAGAGTCAAATTAACTAGATGCAATAATGAATAGATGCTGTACTTGCATTGCTGTAATTATTTATAGTACCAAACAACCCAAAAATCTATTGCATGGAGTGGTACTGTGTGAAAAAACAAAACTCAAAATGTTCCAGATAGATATGGTATCCAACAAATTATTCAAAACATTCTGATGAAGTCCAAAATTACTGTTGATATAGACAAAATGCTATATCTACCTGGTAACGTTTGGCCTTTATTTTTGGCACAGTACCACTCCACGCAATAGACTTCTGGGTTTGTGGTATTTAGAGTTGCTTGGCTGTAACATACAGTTGGTCTTTGGTTACAAATATAACTAAACAAAACAAAAACGTTAATACAAGTATGTAGGCAACCAAAGTAAAATTGGACAGGAAACAACTGAATTAACTATATATATATGTGTCATATTAGCAAGGGGATGATAGATACAAAATCTTATGCATATTTACCTTTATAATAGGCAGTTACCTAAGCAGTACAGCATTTTGAATATTAGTTCATGGAAACATCAGTAGGTAAGTTCAGTTTGCATGGCAGGAGGAATGATAAAACATTTATCTGCAGTATGTCTTTAAGAAATGTAGTCAAAAGTAAATGAAAGTGTTTGACATCACTGCATAGTCTAACCATACTATGGAGCTCATTCCAGTTCTTGGGGATGAGATCTAAAAATTAATGGTTGCTTTTTAGTTGACATATAGGTCTTTGAAACACTGACTGCCTAACATCTGCCTCTGACCTCCTAAGTGAGCAATGTACAAAGTTGATGGTCAGCTTATATACTAAAAAAGAATAATGAGTAATGTGTCAGTGTAAATAGGAAGATAAAAGGAAAGTCTGTACTTTCTTTAATGGGTATCTCATTTGCTTTCCTGATAGTATCATAATGATGCTCCTGAACTGTGGAAAGTATCACAAATCTATAAATTCTGTTTGAGACTTCTTGAAGGTCATGAAGAATTTTGGATAACACTTTGGCCATGAGAAGCTTGACATACTCTGTATACGGCATCAGAATCCTTTGTCAAGAGCAGCTTGCTTTTCATGTCTTTGGAATTTGAAGTTTTTCCAGCAAATGTGCAGTGTCTTATTGACTTTCATCTTAAATAGCTCTACACGTGGCTCAAATGTCAATGAAATGTCCACAATCTAACTGTGCAAATCGTATTAGTGACCATCTGGGATGTATTTCTAAGAGCTCAGCCAGATGACACCAGCATAAGATTCTACCAAATAATGCAGTTTCTATATATTATCATGCTTACCAATAGCTTTTTTGCTAAATCAGTCAAACAGTTGATGTAGACTAGCTGTGACTTGGTGAATCTGATCAATAACCCACAAGGTCATTAATTTAGAAAATGAGACTGAAGGTTACTAGATCAGTAATGAGAGGGGTAATGTAAATGAAAACAGTAGCAGACCAGACATAAATCTAATCTGACTGATTCAAATATTCAATTAATTGAATACATGCTTTAATAATTCGGTGATTTGAATGATTAGATTACTTTTTTGCATCCCTTTTACTTATCTGCTGATCATCCAATCATCTCTTGGCCAATTGATCCAATTGTTCCCCTAGTTGAGAGAGGACAACATTCAGGCTGCCATCAGGAATGGTTTGAGATTCTTTCTTTTATGCCCTATTCCTCTGTGTACATTTGTGAGTAAGCTGCCTGCAGGAAGATATGCAAGGGATTAACTATTCTGGTCAGTTCTTCCACTTCCATATAGGCATATTCCAACAAGCAATCTCATTCCCTGCCATAAACCAAAGCAGGTTGTCCACCACGTTCTGAGTCACAGATGCCTCTGCCTCCACATGTGCCCACTGAGCATGTACACCTACTCTGTCTTTCTCTCTCTCTCTGTCTCAAACCTTGATAGAGACAAGCAAGCTCCATCCCTTGACTTCTCTCATAACCCTGCTCAACTCCTCCAGTGCAGGAGCCAGTAATGAAACCAGGGCCACCTGGGATACAGTCAGGGCTCTATCCCTCTCTGCCACAGAGCCAGGATGGATGATTAAAGTATTTGAAGGATCTAGAGGATTAAATTATATGATTAGGTATTTAATGGACTGATTTCTCAGTCTGGATAATTGAAAATTAAATGTTAAAAATACAATTACACCTACATTTTTTTTTACTTTTTTTTTTAATTTCTTAGTTCACAAGTCTCTTTTGGATTCAAAAATGAAACATATTATTTCAGCTAGAAGTTGAAAGAGTAAACCTACAGCTATTTTTAATATCAGAAAAATATCCACAGCTACCACCAAGGATCAAAGACCAGCTACTATAATGTTAAAACACAACTTTAATAAAAAACAAAAAACACATACACGTCTGACATTAACATCTAACTAATACGTTTTCGCTTGAAATACTTCTTCAGATGCGGACTGACTTCTAAACCCCTCCGTTTATACTTCCTCTACTCAATTAATTGATTAATTAACCAATAAAGTTGAGAAGGTTATTATTAATTAAAACATGGTGAAACAGCAGAAAGGTGACTGTGTGCATAGTGAAATTGCAGAAAGGTAACTGTGCATATGTTAAAATAAACTTTTTTTTTTAAAAAACAAGGTAAACATAAAACTATTTAACATATTCAAAAAAAATACTATCAACATATCTTTGCTTAGAAATTAATCTATGTTAAAACTTCCATAAATTAATGTGCAATTTCTTTACTTTAAAACTTAAAAAAAAATTACGACAAGCATAAAAGATAGGCTTGAGACTTCCTCTAGTGTCCATTCTTATAAATACATTCTGCCAACTAGCAATAAATGCAACCGTAACATATATTTTGTGATTTTACATTGACATTGGTGTGACATTATCAATCATTCAAAGTTTATATACAAATTCAAATATATATAGTCATATTAAAAATCAATTTCATTCCTAAAATTCTATTTAAAAAAAATAAATACACATTATAAAAAATAAATGCATGTTATAAAACCAGATAAATACATTTTCTTCAATAATGCCATCATTAAAGCTTGGCTGCCCTTAATTTGAGCACGGGGGCAATTGAAATATAATCATTAAGCCCAGGAAATTTGTTTGCTTGAAGGGTGATCTGCCACCATAACTCTTTATATTCTATTGTTTCTTCCCATAGACCAACCCTTCCATCCATTTTCACTTTCTCTATAACAAAAACTTATAGTGCGCATTACTACATCTTTGTTTATGCTTAAATAAAGTGTTAAGTGTCTTTATGAGTCTGAATTTCATAAACATGCTTATATATTCTTCTTCGAAGTTTACACTCCGTTTTGCCGACATAAAATGCCTGACAATACTGACATATGGCTAATTAGACAAGGCCACTGGACTCACAATTATTATATTCCTTACTAATAATTGTTGTGTTCCTACTTTTCAAGTAAATGCTCTCCTTATTTACTATATAACTGCAATGGGCACAGTGGTCACACTTGAATGTTCCTTTTCTCTTCTTTGTTGCACTATTCTGTCCTATTTCTTTCTCTAATAAGTTTCTCAAACTCAATGAGTTTCTAAAAACCACTTTTAATTCATTCTTATGTAACTTTTCAAGATCTGTAAGTGCAACAAATTTGTTCCATTCAGTATCTAAAAATAGACCTGATCAAATTAGAACTTCCGTTGTACTCTATTACCAAGGTGTTTCTATATGTATCCTGTTTAACCTGGTTCTCATTCTCTTGGTTATCAGGACTAATACCTAAAATAGGCCTAAATTTGTCTAGTCTCCTTTCATATACCTCCTTTTCTACCTGGTCTATCAACCAATTAGGATATTCCTTAGCTATAAAGAACTGCCTTAGTAAGCCCATCTCTTTAAAAAATTCCTCATTGTTCGACGTCATTCTACTTGATCTTATATACTGCCCTTTAACAATATTTTTCTTGTAATGTGTAGGATGTGCACTGTTGTAGTGTAGATATGAGTTTGAAAATGCACTTTTTCTGAACACTTCTGAATTGAATTCATTTTTCTCCTTATATATCTCAATGTCCAGATATTGTAGTTTTTCTTGATGAACACTATGTGCAAATTCTAAAAACTCAGTATTGTTGTTTAAAAACGCAATAAAATCATTAATAATTTCCACAGGCCTAGTCCATAAAATACATATGTCATCGAAAAATATTTTATATAAAATCCAATTATCACAGTATAAGGAATTTAACACTACTTTCTCTTCCCACCTTGCCAAGACTACATTCACCACCCCTTTTGTCTGGTGAAACAATTCTACTTTAAAATAAATAAAATTATATTTCAACACCAAATCAATTAATTGCATAACCACCGCATTCATCATGTTTTAGTGAGCCATAAATAATTTCTTCCAACAATAGAAGGCCCTCTTGATGGGGAATGCACAAAAATAAATTAACTACATCTATTGTAAGGAAGGAAATATTGTCACAAAACAAATCTTTTTTAAGGCATCTTAAGAAATCCCAAGAATCCCTTAGAATGTTATTCTTTTTTAACCATAATGTTTTTAATTTACTGTCCAAATACTTAGGCAGAGGTAGAGTTTTCAAACCTTCTGCTGACACTATGGGTCTAAGTGGCGGGTCACTCCCATTTTTATGTATTTTGGGGATCCCAAACATTGTAGGGATTCTTGGTTTCTCTACTTTCAAAAACTTTAAGGTTTTTAAATCTATTAAACTCTTCAATTAAAGATCTTCTAGTGCCATGTCTATCCTCTTATAGGCAATATTGATTTCATTCCTAGACACCACAGAATATCTTGAAGAATCTCTTAAGATGTCATTCATTTTGCCTTCATATGTTAAACAGTCCATTAACACTATGCCACCCCCTTTGCCGGGTTTCATTACTCTTAGGATTTTGTCGTGCCTCAACTCGTTTAAAATGTTTCTCTCATTCCCTTATAGGTTGGTCTTATATCTTACTTTATGAAAATTTTTTCTGACCTCACTTTCCACAATGGTTTCAAAGTTTTTAATTTGGGGGTGTAAAGGTGGGTTAAAAACACTTTTTCTCCTTAACCCACCTGGGTCTGGACTCTTATTCTCACTAAAGATGAGTTCAAAGTTAATCTTCCTAGTAAACATTTTTATATCCAAAATAATTTTTGTCAGATCACCTTTCCTAGAGGACATGTACTTCAACCCCTTAGAAAGAAGGTTGAAATGTTCCTTCTCTAACACCACATTACTAAAATTATATATACTAAAATCTCCTTTTGTAAATCTATATGGATTTCCTGCATCCTGTTTGATGATTTCACTGTCCAAGTTGAGGTGGGTGATACACACATTGTTCAATATCTCCCCCTCCCCCGTCCTCTTCCCTTCCAAAAATGTTGATACTGCTGACAGTTTTGATCATTCCTATTTTTTATTCTCTCTGATCTTCTTGTGCTAGGTCACCTACCTGTTGTCCTACCCTGGGCATTTCATTAACTTTCTCAACCACGTTATTTTCCTTTTCCCAAAACCTTACTCTATTTTTGGGGTCAGGATAACTTATGTTATTGGCATATTCTTTAATGTCCCTCTCCAGCTTTTTAATTTTCCTTGTGATTAATTCATTACAATGGGCTTCCATGTCCCTCCTAATATCATCATATTTAGTGTTCTCTGCTGGAATTGAATACATTAAATCATTAATAACACTATCATTCAACATATCAATTTCTTTCACCAAGTCCTTTTTAATTCTATAATTTTCATCTATAATACTTTTTAAAATGTCAAGTCCACATCTATTAAATATTTCAATCAGTTCTTTGTGAAAAATACTGCCAAGCTTAACATTGTTTGGGTATTTATATATCCTAAGCCCTTTAGGAGCAATGCCTTTTGATATATGTTCTTTTAAGTATGAATTTTCAATATCTAAACTTTTCAGTCTATCAATTAATCTGTACAATTTATTAACATTGTTTTGATAAGTGTCTGAGACAGGCCCATGTTTAACAACTTTCTCTCTAAATTCTTTAGAGAAACTAACCTGCAGCCAGTCTTTGAAGTCTGCTGTTTTTCATTTTGCAGTGTTTAAAGATGTCCTTTCTTCTTGCCCTTTAGAAAATGAATTAGTTCCTTTATCCTTGGACATCAGGTCTCCTTTGAAGCCCATCAAAGCCAAAGGGGTTTGTAAAAAATCCACCTCTTCATTGAAAAGGCCTGCATTTAAGCCAGAAACACAAGCACCAGGTCCGTATTCACGTTGTCTGGTTTCCCTTGCAGCTGGTATATCTTGGGAATGCCCCCTTTGCATTCTCATCGATATCTCGATCATCAAATGGCTAAGGGGAGTGAGCAAGTCAGTAAGCTGTGTTAATTGGCCAGCTAGCTTCCTGGCTTGGTCAAGCTCCTCCTTATTTCCTCTTTTTTCGGCTTCCAAGCTGGTATTCACCTCCATGGTGAATAAAACTTTTAAAACAAACCAAAATGTTCACCAAGGTACCAAGATTCACCAGAAAAATATCCACAGGTACCACCAAGGATCGAAGACCAGCTACTATAATGTTAAAACACGGCTTTAATAAAAAACAAAAAACACATACACTTCTGACATTAACATCTCCTAACCAATACGTTTTCGTTTGAAATACTTCTTTAGATGCGGACTGACTTCTAAACCCCTCCATTTATACTTCCTCTACTCAATTAATTGATTCTTCTTCTTCTTTCGGCTTTTCCCGGTTAGGGGTCGCCACAGCGGATCACATGTCCACTCATGATTGGCATAACCAATGAAGTTGAGAAGGTCATTATTAATTAAAACATGGTGAAATAGCAGAAAGGTGACTGTTTGCATATGTTAAAATAAACGTTTTTTTTTAAAAAGAAGGTAAATATAAAACCATTTAACATATTCCAAAAAACATACTATCAAAGTACCTTTGCTTAAAAATTAATCATATCTATGTTAAAACTTCCATAAATTAATGTGTGATTTCTTTACTTTAAAACTTTAAAAAAATTACATGACAAGCAAAAAAGATAGACTTGAGACTTCCTCTAGTGTCCATTCTTATAAATACATTCTACCAACTAGCAATAAATGCAACCATAACATATACTTTGTGATTTTACATTGACATTGACATACCTGTGGAAGCATGGAGGTGTTTAGGTGAAATGGCAGTGGAGTTTATAACTAGATTGTTTAATGAAATTTTGGAAAGTGAGAGGATGCCTGAGGAATGGAGAAAAAGTGTTTTGGTACCGATTTTTAAGAATAATGGTGATGTGCAGAGCTGTAGTAACTACAGAGGGATAAAACTGATCAGTCACAGCATGAAGTTATAGGAAAGAGTAGTGGAAGCTAAGTCAAGAAGGGAGGTGATGATTAATGATCAGCAGTATGGTTTCATGCCAGGAAAGAGCACTACAGATGCGATGTTTGCTCTGAGAGTGTTGATGGAGAAGTACAGAGAAGGTCAGAAGGAGTTGCATTGTGTCTTTGTGGATTTAGAGAAAGCACATAACAGAGTGCCTAGAGAGGAGTTGTGGTATTGTATGAGGAAGTCGGGAGTGCCAGAGAAGTATGTAAGAGTGGTACAGGATATGTATGAGGGTAGTGTGACAGCGGTGAGGTCTGCGGTGGGAGTGACGAATGTGTTTAAGGTGGAGGTGGGATTACATCAAGGATCAGCTCTGAGCCCTTTCTTATTTGCAATGGTGATGGACAGGTTGACAGACGAGATCAGACAGGAGTCCCCGTGGACTATGATGTTTGCAGATGACATTGTGATCTGTAGTGAGAGTAGGGAACAGGTGGAGGAGACCCTGGAGAGGTGGATATATGCTCTAGAGAGAAGAGGAATGAAGGTCAGCAGGACTAAGACAGAATATATGTGTGTGAATGAGAGGGAGGATAGAGGAATGGTGAGGATGCAAGGAGTAGAGGTGGCGAAGGTGGATGAGTTTAAGTACTTGGGATCAACAGTTCAGAGTAATGGTGAGTGTGGAAGAGAGGTGAAGAAGAGAGTACAGGCAGGATGGAGTGGGTGGATAAGAGTGTCAGGAGTGATTTGTGACAAATGAGTACCAGTAAGAGTGAAAGGGAAGGTCTACAAGAGGGTAGTGAGACCAGCTATGTTATATGGGTTGGAGACATTGGCATTGACAAAAAGGCAGGACTCAGAGCTTGACGTGGCAGAGTTGAAGATGGTAAGATTTGCAATGGGTGTGATGAAGATGGACAGGATTAGGAATAAGTATATTAGTGGGTCAGCCCAGGTTGGAAGGTTTGGAGACAAAGCCAGAGAGGCAAGATTACTTTGGTTTGGACATGTGCTGAGGGGGGATGCAGAGTATATTGGGAAAAAGATGCTAAGGATGAAGCTGCCAGGTAACAGGAAAAGAGGGAGGCCTAAGATAAGGTTTATGGATGTGGTGAGAGAGGACATGCAGGTGGTTGGTGTGACAGAGCAAGATGCAGAGGACAGGAAGAAATGGAAACAGTTCCCTAATGGCAGCAGCCGAAAGAAGAAGAAGATTGGTGTGACATTATAAATCATTCAAAGTTTATATACAAATTCAGATAAATATAATCATATTAAAAATCAATTTCATTCCTAAAATTCTATATAAAAAAAATAAATACATGTTATAAAAATGAATGCATGTTATAAAACCAGACAGATACATTTTCTTCAATAACACCATCATTAAAGCTTGGCTGCCCTTAATTTGAGCACGGGGGCAACTGAAATATAATCATTAAGCCCAGGAAATTTGTTTGCTTGAAGGGTAATCTGCCACCATAACTCTTTATATTCTATTGTTTCCTCCCATAGACCACCCATTCCATCCATTTTCACTTTCTCTATAACAAAAAACTTACAGTGGGCATTACTACATCTTTGTTTATGCTTAACTAAAGCATTAGTGTCTTTGTGAGTCTGAATTTCGTAAACATGCTCATTTATTCTTCCTTGAAGTTTACGCTCCGTCTTGCTGACATAAAATGCCTGACGATACTGACATATGGCTAAGTAGACGAGGCCACTGGAATCACAATTACTATATTCCTTACTCATAATTGTTGTGTTCCTACTTTCCTTTACTATATTTTACAGGAAGTATAAATGGAGGGGTTTAGAAGTCAGTCCAAATCTGAAGAAGTATTTCAAACAAAAACGTATTAGTTAGGAGAAGTTAATGTCAGAAGTGTATGTATTTTTTGTTTTTTATTAAAGCTGTGTTTTAACACTATAGTAGCTGGTCTTCGATCCTTGGTGGTACCTGTGGATATTTTTCTGGTGAATCTTGGTGCCTTAGTGAACATTTTGGTTTGTATTTAATATCAACTGTTACCATTAGCTTAGAGGTATGACACTGTTTCTATCAACAGGAAAAGCACTATGTATTTAATTGTGAGTTTCTTTGAAAGTTAGATATTGCATTTGTTTTACTGATTATTTGCCATTGCAGCAGATTATTTAGAGGAATTTACAAAATTCATGGATTACTAAAATCATGCTATAGATATTCTCACTTTTAAGGGCAATGCTTCTGAAAAAATAGACTTTTTGGATTTGAAGGTACACTTTGGTGTAGAAAAGGTTCAACTCTGTATGAGCAAACATCAAATGAAAATACCAGCAATAAGATGTTCAAACCTACAGAATATCGAACACCCAAAATATCGACCCACAAAAGATGGAGGAAAGGAAAACTACCCCCCCACCACCACCACCACCACCACCAATACCTCTTGGCTCACATTTGTTTGAATAGTGGCAGTGTTATGGAAATTTTTTTAAAGGTAGGGTGTAGGGTTAGGGGAAGGGGAAATGTTAGGTTAGGGTTAATACCCCCATGCCCATCTTAATAATGGGTAAGATTGTTGTAGAAGTTAACTTTCAAAGGCCTTCTCTACACAGACCTATCTTGAGTAACTGTGGAAATGATACAGGTTATCCTAATCACAGGAAGAGAAAACTGAATACCAGCGATTCACTTTATCTACCTTATTGTGTAGGCAGCTGTTGCATGTAAAGCATTACCAGAAATGACTGAAGGTTTATGCATGCGTATAATGAGTTTTAGAAGTTTTTTTCAAATCCTTATAAGAACTCCTATAAAAGGCAAAAATATATGAAGTTTTTCTGGAAAGAAATAATTATATGGTTCAACATGTTTTATAGTCAACTTTGGCAAACTGTACAGTGTAGATTGTACAAATAATGAAGTTTAATTTATGCGGATCTTTACATATCGTGTAATCCTTTAAATAATATGATCCACAAGCATATTATGATTGTATCTCCCAAGTTGTTCTATGAGTGATCACATCTTGCAGCTGTGAGGCATTTTACATCAGTAAAATGTCTCACAAGCTGTCACATAGGATTTATGAATATTCCAATTATTTTAACTTAGGGTTTCTACAAATGTCTTATATAAGCAATTTTTTTAGTGTGCTTTTTTCAAGAAGGTTATTTTTTTATTGTGGTTAGCACTCATTATGGTGGAGGAAGGGACTATGGCAGTATGCTGAAATGGCAGTTATAACTTAATGCTACTCCAGTTCCTGACATAAATGATTCAGCTAGCAATAAATATGTTTTGTTTTAATTTCAATAGTTATGTTGAATCACATGTTTGTAGAAAGATTCATTAAACAGAAATCATTTCAGTATTTTGGTTAGTCTGTTGAAGACTAAATACAGAACAGAGACAAAAGTGCTTAATAAATTGCTTTACTGCTATTAGTCGGGTGTCTCTTGACATCTTTTGTTTTAAGTATCATATTTGTGAATTTGGATTTTACTTTCTACATTTCCATTAAATGCCCTTGGTTTGGTATTTAATTATTTTATTAAACTATTTTATTTGAATCATATAATTAAAATGATGCAATTGTTTGAATAATCATCTAAACTATAAATTGCTGAATAATTGCTTTGAACTATTTACATATTCAATTTTTGATTGAATACTTGATAAAATAATTTCATGATTTGATTAAATAATACGAATGATAAAATGATTGATTTGTATGACTAATCGGTTAAATAGTTTGAAAAAAATTAAGCAATTACATGATGTGACTAATTATATGAATCACTGAATCCTCTGATCAGTTATTAAACTACAAGCAAACTGTAAATAAATAAATTATTTGAATTAAACCTTAATCTGAGTGAGTGAATGACTAAGGTTTTTAAATGAGTGGTTGCATATGTAACAAAAGGAGACACTGCCAGCCCAGCTATCTGGAATTTGTAAATAATTTATGTAATTTGTGAATATTAATATGATTTATATAGAAGTGTGACAAAAGGAGGTACTGCCAGCACAGCTAGCTGGAATTTTGTAAATAATCATATGTCATTTGTGAATATCAACATGATTCATATGCTTGTGTTACAAATGTATTAGAACTGTATGTCATATAAGATGGTTTGTACAGGCACGTGCTGAAGAGAAATTTTGTAGAGTACTCAGCGTAGATATGTAACCACAGTGTACACTGCTGGAAAAGAACAGAAATGTATATACACTGTTGTAACTGTGTAAATGTATATACTTTAACAGTGGAAACTGGAACACAGAAGGTCAACTTGCAAACTTCGGAAAAATAGTTGAAATTAAAATACTTTATAACTGCACCATAAAAGATGGTTTCAATGCTACAAGGAGACAGAATGTTTAAAACTAGGGAGCCTTCTGCATTGTCTTGTAAGTATTTTATTGTGTTATGTCTTCCAGCAGCTGCAAAGATCTGAGGGCTATGTATTTTTCACACGTAGATGTTAAAGGCTGGTAGTTTCTAGCAATGGGGGTTTAGCTTGGGAACTAAAGTCAGATTACAAGAAGTGATGTCATCCTGCAAGCTAACCCAGCAGTAACATTTGAGATATTAATGTGAGGAGTCTCTGAGACAGACTATTCTGTTTTCTGACTTGGACCTGAAAACAACAGCTAGAAGATCCATTCACCACAGTTGCCTTGCTCTGGAAGCAAGTTAACTAGGGTATAGTCATGTCTCTTAGATTTAGACAGGAATATAATGAAGTATAGCTTAGATGTTTTCTTTATTTATTTGAGACTGTCCTGCAATGTTGTTTTAAATATTTCCTGTAATTTTGAACTCTGATGCAACTGTGATTATTTACTGAGTATTTTCTTGTTCTTTCATTATTTATTATTATTTATTATTAAATATATTTAAACCTTTCATTGTGGCTGATATTTGTGAGACATATTTAAGTTCTGATAGTACTTGCATATTTATTTGGTGATGTGACGCCCCTCTACTGGCCCAGTAATCAAGGAGCCTCAATCCTCACCACTAACACCAGTGAGGAATGTGCACATTGGAAGGATGACAGGTACACACACAGTAAAGTACAATTTCCCTTAAGAGCACACAGAGATCATAGTCATTCATTCTCTCTCTCTCTCTCCAGATCCCCAATAAGACTCCCCACTGGCACAGCTATAGGGTTACGTTCTCAGCTGAGTGGTCAAGCCAAAACCTCCAGCACCCTCTCTGTTCACCAGTGCTTCATGTCCCTGCCCAAGTAGCTCACACACACATACACACACACACACACACACACACACACACACACACACACACACACACACACACACACACACACACACACACTTTGAGATTTGATTTATATACAAACACACAAACACTCCTGGGGAAGGCTGGCACAGGTTCACTAGCTATGCTGCCCCCTTCTTCCCAGACTATAAGGTAGTAATCACTGCCACCAACCATCCTTAGTTATCAGCTACTATAAGGCCCATCCTAAAGGGTGACCAATTCTACTGTGTAATGCTACTATTATCCAATTGGTAATTGTGACCAAAATGTTTAAGGCTATTTAGGAGTGGCCTATACAGTGTCATCAAATACATATGCAAGTACTCCAAGAGTTTAAACATCTCTAAACATACCAGCCACAATTAAAATGTTTAAATATATTTAATAATAAAAGCACAAGACAATACTCAATAGCTCAACACAGTGTCAACAGAGTTCAGAATCACAGGAAATATTTCAAAACAGCATTGCAGGACAGTCTCAAATAAATACAGAAAACATCTAAACTAATCTTTACTGTATTCCTATCTATATCTAAGAGATACTATGCCCTAAATGACTTAATTACATAGCAAGACAAGTGATGATGAGAGGATGTTGTCAGATTCAAAGACAAATATAAAATGCACAGACTTTCTCTGAGAGATAGTTCTTAAATTAATAATACACATTACTGCTGGGATGACATCACTCTTTGTCACCTCTGTCTTCAGTTCCCAGGCTAACAGAAACTTAAAATTTAACACCCTGTGTCAGAAATGTTTATCTCTTAGAAGCTTGCCTGGAACTGGAAGTCATAAAACAGTTAAATAATTTTACCTTTGAAACCTGTAATTATTTCTGTTTCCAGACAATAGAAAGAATTTCTAGCTGCAGACATTCTGCCTCCTAACTGAAATCAACACAATTGTAAAACTCTTCACTTATTTTCTCAGAGTTTGCAAGTTAACTCTGTATGCCCCAACATCTACCATGAAAACATACATTTGCATAGGCATATAGTCCATATACATCTCTGCTCTTCTCCAGCAAGGTACACTGTGGTTACATTCTTGAAGCTCATTACATAACATACAGTTTAACACACACTTCTGCACCAGTAGTTTAATACATACATAACATATAGTTCTCTTACATTTGTAAGACAAGCCTATGGATCATATTAATATTCACAAATGACATAGAATTATTTAAAAAATTCTAGCTAGCTGGGCTGGCAGCCTAACAGGTGACACTGTGGACCACTCCTAACAGACTTGCTCTTGGTCAAACTACCATTTGGATTAATAGTAACATTACACAGTAAGATTGGACACCCTTTGTTAAGGGCCTTAACGTAGCTGATAAAGAGTTGGCTGGTGGCAGTAATAACTACCTTATAGTCTGGGCAAAAGGGGGCATAGCTAGTAAATCTGTGCCAGTCTTTCCCGGGTGTGTGCATGTGTGTGTGTTTGTGTATAAATCAAATCTCAAAGTGTGTGTCTGTCAGCTACTTGGGCAGGAACATGAAGCACTGGTTCAACAGAGAGAGAGTGTTGGACGTCTTGGCTTGGCCGCTCAGCTGAGATCTCAACTCTATAGCTGTGCCAGTGGGGAGTCTTATTGGGGCTCTGGAAAAAGAGGGAGAAACCTGCCCTAGACTGATTGTGGTCTCTGTGTGCTCTTAAGGGAAATTGTACTTTACTGTGTGTGTATGTATTTGTCATCCTCCCAGTGTGTACATCCCCCACTGTTGCCAGTGATGAGGCCTGAGGTTCCTTGAAAACTGGGCCAGTGGTGGGGTATCACAGCTTATATGGTCGGGGATAAAAATTACTATTATTATTTATCTAAATTATTTAATAAAATTAGCTCAATATTCCTGCGACTAAAGGAATAAATTATTAAGTTGAATATTTTTGATTAAATTACTGGATTATATTATTAAATTGATTGATTAAGTGACTGAATGATTTGCATAACAGTGAGACTTGATTGAAGCAGCTCATTATCTGAAAATGTTTTGAATGATAAAAATAGTAGTTTTTCTTTTTCATTTTTAATTAAATCAGTTGTGATTTGTTGATATAGACTACATAAAAAATAAAAAGCAGTAACATGCTACTATAAATTCAAATGTTCTACAAAAAGCAAAGAAATAGGAAACGAGAAAAAAACTTCAGTATCATCCTCAGTTATCTTAAGTATTTACGACTTGCAAAGCATTGGTACTAATATTCTTTATTTTTTAAAATACTTGATAAACTTTTCCATTTATTGATTAAGCAAATTAAAAAAACATTGCTCTTAAAATGTCTCTCATAATGCTTTCATTAATATTAACATGTTTAGTAAAAATAATAAATGTTTGCCTTTATTCATTTTATAGATATTCGAACAAGATGCTTATGGCCAGTTGTTGATGCATTATTTAACATATACATATTTTCATTTTCTTCTGCTTATCATACCAATTTTCTTTTGCATTATTAAACAATTAATATTGTATCTTAAAATATATTTAATTTTCTTAATGTTTTAAATTTCACCTACTCATTAGTGATGCCATAGCCACGATGTACTCTACAAATATGTTGCGTACCTGAAATTTACCATATCTTGCATATTTATTTAATAATAATTCCTAATTATCTCATTACTCTACATTTCCATGAGAAAATCATTTTAAATTTTTATTACAACTTTAGCAATTCCACAGCTGCTTTTGATGTCAAAGCTTTTTCCTTCAGCTCTAAGTTTTCCCTCACTCTTTCTCTGTATATATAACCAGAGTTTCAGGTTGAATTAAGTACAGACACAATGCCTCTAGAGACATGTCTTTATATACCATCATCTCATACAGATGTATTTCATAGTTAAATAAGCATTTAGGAAAGAACTATTATGTAGTGATCAAACTCCTCCTCAAACTTTCCCTCATTTATACACTTTGTGGCCACAGACGTTTTACCAGTTTCATAAATGCTGGGATGCGAGCTTGCCCAGATCTTATGCAACATGCATACAAACATCCAGTTAGCTTTTATATTTTAATCAGATATATCAGATATAATGCATCTTGCATACTGCAACACTTAATCATGTTGTGTTATGCCAAACATCAGTAAATTGACATCTGTAGTATGTATAATATAAGTATTTCTGAACATTCCTAGAATTTTTTTTCTGAAAATCATCTGCTCTTTTTTTGCACAGACAAAAGTTGTTCTCTTTGTTTTATCTATTATTTTAACTCAAACAATGTTTCTTTTTCTTTTCTTTATTCAAAGTCCCATCTATCCCACCAGTTCAAGTATGTTCATTTTCTCTAGTAATGCTAATGGAGTAAGAGCATATATGATTCAATCATTTGCATATACCCTTCCTGAAATGCATTGGTTAACTTCAATGATAAGCACTACACTTTCTTCTGTATTTTCACTACATGCTTTAATTTGTAGCTGCATTATATGACATACATATTATATAATCCGTATAGTACTCTCAATAATGCTTGCTAATTCCCATAAAATTATCTAATCACATTGTAAATCTGATGAGAAGTCAACAAAAATGTTATAGTTTACCATTTCTGAAGAATCATTTTTTATGCACTATATGGGAAAGTATTGATAGGGGTGTTGAGGTATAACTTTTTCTGAAATCCATATTGTCTGATGGGGTTTGGACTTTTAAGTTCTGAAACATTTCCCTGCATGGACAGTTGGTTGGGGAAACATGGTAGAACTGTAATTCTGCTGCAGAGACACATTTAATACTTTAAAAAAATCAGAGAATATGTGTTGGATACATTAATAAGTAGTTAGTATCTATCAAACATATGGCAAAGGCTGCTAAAGTTAAACTGAAGCAAGGTATTAAGATATTTTATGTTAGAATCAGTTTTTAGAAGTAAACGGAAATCACAGAAAGCAGTTTTAGTATTTGATAGGTCAGTTGAAACATTTTTAATAAAGGGAAAAAATAGAACTGACTCAAGAATGGAACCTTGGGGAACACAAGAAGGAGACTTCTAAGATGGCTGCACACTGATCAACAGTAAAATTCAATTACTGGCTAGTATGTATGCCACCTGTATGCCAGCAAGATAGAAACTGACAGAACCTGAAAGAAAATCAATTGGAAAAGGTGACGAGAAAACACTGTCTGGAAAGAACCATGCAGCTGTTCAGCAAAAATATATTTGGTGTAAGACATCGCTTCCTGCAATCTAGAGGAAAAAATAAGTCAAATACGCTAAGAACTGATTAAAATAAATGCAACACTGAAGGAGTATGTCAACTCAAATAACAAAAGACTGGAAAACACAGAAGAAGCTTTAAACAGATATTCAAATAAGCTGATAAAACTGCAAAAATCAGAGGTCAAAATAAAGAAAAGGCTGGCTAAGTATGGGACTGCTCAAGAAGAGATGCTTCAAAAATGGTAGCATTAGAAGACAGACCACAAAGGGAAAATCTTAGATCTTCTGCTGAAACATAGAGACTATAAGGAACAATCTGTATTCACTTTATGAAGGCACAAATAAGCAACTGGACTGGTATTCCACAGCAGGAACTGTTAATTGAAAGGGCACACCATATGTATGCTCCAAATCTGGCCATGAAAGTGCAGCCAAGATCTTTATTAGTAAATATGCAAACCTACCAACAGAAATAGCTGATCCTAACAAAACTGTGGCAAAATATTAAAAGTTAAAGACACTAGAGTGTTTATAGAAATTGATTATTCACTGTACATCAGGCAGAAGAGAAACAAGTTTATTTCAGGTATCATGGAACATTGACAGGCAGGTGTGAGACTCAAGCTGCTGTATCCAGCTGTCTTCAGAATATTTTTCCTGGAGGCTCAAAGTTATTTTTTGATGCAGAACAGGCTAAAGAGGAAACACAAAAGTTTGTCCAACTAGAAGTGAGCCATCAAACAGATGGGGACTCTGTTTCTCATTCTTCTGATAAAAAACACAGACAGAGACTTTACCAGTGGTACATGTATCACAAAGGAAAATGCTTGAAAAATAGAGAAAACCACAGGAGTCGACCTGAAGACCTGAGAGTACATTGGAAGTGAATTGAAATCTGGATTTGGAAGATGGAGGTGTACAGGAAGAAGAACAGTGACATGGAAATTAGTGAATAAACTTGACATTGCAAAGAATCAAGTGTATTTGTGAAACATGACTGTATAAGAATAAGTGGAAAGAGTGGACTTTTGTTGACTTTGTCAAACTTGTGAGGAACTGAAAAACATTTGACTCACTTCATGTCATTAATCTTTGGAAGGACTCTTAGGGGAGGTGAATATGAAGGAAAACGGGAATTGTAAATAAAGCAATTTCTTTTCTTATTATTTCTCTGAAACTTTTCACAATATAAATTGGATATTTAGTAAAATATATTTAGTTGTTCCTGTATGTGATGAAGTTATTAAAGTAAGCAGATGCCTTTTTATTTTCTCTTCTCTTTTTTTCTTCTTTTTGGTATTAAGAAATGTAGGCATTACAGTACAAAAAGAGAAGAAAAGCTAGACAAAAGCATGTTTACATTAATAGGCTGTAATCTTGGGTTGTTGTGGTGAAGGATGGGTGTAAAGGTGCACAGATCACAATATACAGAGCTGACATGTTTTATCTTACTTCTGCATGACCTGAGCCGTACCCCCCTGGACTACATGAAAAGAGACATGGAAGAGCTCGCTGACCACGTAGCCCAGGCCAGTATGACCCTGATCCTGAGTAGCATCCTGCCCTCACCAAGAATGATACCATGGTATAAAGAAAAAATTATCAATTTCAACAATTGGCTAAGTTTCTGGTGTCATTCAAAGGGGATCCAGTGTCTGTCCACCTGGGATGACATGCTCGACAAGCCATGCTGCTTCGCTAGAGACGGCTTGCACCTGTCACCCTTAGGCTTTCAAATACTGGCCAAGGCTCTTGCCACCCCCATAGTGCCTTTTTTAGGCAAGGCTCAAAAGACAAACCCACTGCTGTAAATAGCACAAGTAACAGAAATCTGAGGGTAATGCTATTCAATACCAGAAGTCTAAACCTCAAAATGCACACACTCGAGGCACTCCTCAGTATGGAGAAAATCAATATATGTGCAATAACAGAAACCTGGTTTAAGGCTCCAGAGAGCACCCCAGCACTACCAGGCTACAACTCATACCATACATTTCAGCCACAGAACCCGGATCGAAATACAAAAGATGGGGGAGTATCCATATTCATCAAGGATACACACACCTCCAGGTTAGTGGCACAGAACGATGCTTCAGAGATCATCCACGTGTGACTAACAATGGGCAAAACTGCAATTCAAATTGTAGATTGCTACAGATCACCCACCATGTCCCAGGTGATTTCAACTACCCAAACATTAACTGGGAGAACTACTCAAGTACTAACTCCCTTGCGCAACATTTCCTAGAATTTATAAACTCCAACACCCTGGATCAACTAGTCAACACTCCCACCAGAGGTGACAACATATTGGACCTGGTCATCATCAATATGGGCGACCAATGTTCCACACCAGAGGTCAACCTCTTGCTGGTTAGATCTGACCATAAACAAATCACTTTGGATATCCACATTCCGCCCCCACCCCCGGACAAGGAAACCACCATGAAAAACTTTTCAAAAGCAAACTTCACATTACTTAAGACCGAGGTGGAAAGTTTCAAAGCTCCCATGCTAAAGGATAACACTGTCCAAACTGCAAAATCCTTTACTAATGCATTCTACGGGCACCTACAAGAATGCATGGATCGTGCTATCCCAAGTAACCAAGACTCACTCCTCCAAGAAACGGAAACTAGTCTGGTGGACCCCTGCCATAAACAAGCTATACAATAGAAGGAGGAAACTAGTACAGAAAAGAGTAAAATCCCAAGAAGGGAAGACATCCCTGATCAGTATCAGCAGCAAACTATAATCCCTCATAAAATCATCCAAGGCGAGCTTCGAAAGAAAAATTGCCAAGGACTCCAAAGATAACCACAAGGCATTCTTTAGCTATGTCAAGAATGTAAGTGGCAATGCTCAGATCTGCTCGGAGTTAATTCAGAATGGCACAAAATACACTGAACCAACCGATATTGCCAACATCCTGGCAGACAGGTTCAGTGCAAACTTCACCCCCCTCTCACCCCCAAAAGGGCCCATAACCATACCAGAGGAATGTACAGCCCCTGAAATCACAGACACTCAGGTTAAAACAGCCCTCTCCAAAGCCAAAAACACAGCATCAATGGGACCGGACGGTGTCCCAGGCTGCGTCCTACACGAGCTCAAAGACGAACTAACCCCTCACATAAACACACTGTTCAAATTCAGCCTCTCCACAGGCTACATACCCATAGAGTGGCACACAGCAACGGTTATTCTGCTCCACAAAGGTGGAGCCATAACAGACCCTGGAAACTATCACCCTATAAGCCTGACTAGCTTGGTCTGCAAGGCTATGGAGCACATCATGATGGAACTCATTAACAGAGACATTGGGAGCCTCCAAACACTGGACTCTACCCAGTTTGACTTTGTTAAGGGCAGATCATGCCTCCTAAACCTTGTGGACTTCTTTGAGACAGTTACCAAGGCTATAGACGAGGGAAATGTGGTACACACAGCTTACTTAGACCTCGCAAAGGCCTGTGACTTGATCTAATAACAAACTGTATGTGGACATGAGTAAATATGAGAACACCAAATATAATGAATAGTCTTCCTTTAGCAATACATGTTTCAACTTGTCTTTCACTCTGCAGTAATCAGCTATTTGGCAAAAATGTTCCTATAAGGAGGGTTAAACTTCATAATTTGAAGATGTACATAGTTATGTGGTTTTGTATTAAGTTAACAGGTTATGGGGATGTTCTGGGGGTGTTTATTTTTTTGTTTGAGGATTTTTATTGAAATAAAAAAGTCTTGCAAAATGTGACATAGGTTACAATGTTGATGATAAGAAAAAACTGTTTAAAGTATTAACCTGCCAAACATTAATGGGTATATGTATCACAAAAGCTGGAAATAGACATTTAAAAAGCTGCTATATATATATAACAGGTGGGAATAATGACTTATTACCATAATGATGAAACTTTCTATATTATCTTGGAATGTGAATGGTTTCACAGGTAAAGGCAAAAAGGAAATAATAATTATATTAAGAACTGCAGAGTGCAAATAGCAATGCTACAGGAGACACACTTGGAAAAAATGAGCATGTGACTTTGATAATGAAAGGATTTCAGAATGGATATTCAGCAGAATATCTGGGACAAATGAAAAAGTACTACTTACATTAATTGCTAGATGAGCTCCAGTTGTGACAGAAGAGGGGAAAATATAAATGGCAGATTTGTAGTAGTAAAAGGCTACTGGAAAGGGATGAAGATTACACTGGCATATTTATATTCCACCTAAAACTGCTATTATGGAGCTTAAATATTTTGGGAGAAATAATCAGCTTTCAGCTGGGAATAT
>NC_056747.1:261242634-261382634 GCF_019279795.1 Protopterus annectens
ACAAGCAGAAAGTTACAATTCAGAGTGGAAAGGGTGGGTCTATATCACGTTGTCAAACTTTTAAAAGTTGGAACATCATATGGTCGACACCATATGATCGAACTTTTAAAAGTTCTAACGTTTCAACGGAGATCTCCATACAGTGCAGAATGGGTAGATTTCTCTTTCTGCATTGTAGTGTGATCTAGGAGTTGGTATATTTAAAAGACTGGGGGGGCAGGGGGTCTTGCACCCCTGCTTAAACCATTCAGGTAGGTTTTTTCTTTGGTTTATTTTTTTTATTACATTTTCGAACTTTTAAAAGTTCGATCATATGGTGTTGATCATATGACATTCGAACTTTTAACAGTCTGATTATGTAATATAGATGCAAAAGTGATGATGCTGAAGTAGGAGGGTAGTTCAAGAAATAAGGAAAGAATAGGATTTTGGATGCAGATCTTAAGGATAAAATGAATATAATGTTTTATATGACAGTTGTTAAAGTAGCAAAAAGTATACAAAAAACTAAGACAACATAGGAATGGAAAAAGTAGATTCTGTCAATACAGATGATTGAAATTAGGGGTACAGAGAATAGACAAGAGGGTGTTGGAATTTACTTGAGGAAGCTGGCAAAAAAACAAGCTACTGGAAACAAATAATTAGAGATAGAAAGGCAATAGAATGGAAGAGGCCAAGAAGACATTTGGACTGCAGGCTAGTAATTGCCTTCCCTATCAGGGACTGATATCAGAGTATAGGCAAAGAGAATGGGACAGGGGAATCCTAAATGAAATACCTGTACTGGTTGAGTGTTTAATTGAATCTAGAACAGAAGCTGCTGTAAAAAAGGGATAATAAGTGGGGCATATAAAATATTTCATGATAACTACAGGAATCAAACAGAAGAGGTCAGAAAAGATTGAGAAGAGAGATTAGATACACAATTCACAAAGACACAATGGAATGACATAAGTATAGCTCCTAAATATGCAACAAAATCTAAAATATTTAGGATTTTTGCCTGGAAGTGTTTGCAGTGATACTTTAATAACCCAAGCAGACTCCAAAGAATTTTTTCCTCAGGTAAATGGTAAATGTTGGAGGTGTAATGGGGTAGAAAGAGATACCTGAGAGCATATGCACGTGTGTGTATAATCATGTATTTAGATATATATATATATATATAAAGTTGGAGAGAGGTAAAAAATGTAGCAGTTTTCTGATGAATTTGTGGACAGTGTCATGGCTGGGGGGAGATGATGTTGATGTACATTTAAAAAGTACTATATATACTTGAGTTTTATGAGAATGTTTTAAAATGAAATTGAAAGATGGGTATAAAACTATTGTGATCTTGATTACTGGTATGTAGAGGTAAGTTAATATTTTAGAATGTTATGCTATTAACTGTAAGAACTGTGGTGGTGGTGCTGCGGTAGCGTTGTCACCTCACAGTAAGATGCTGTCCTGTTCGATTCTCAGCTAGAGCGTCTTCTGTGTGGAGACATGCGTGAATGGGCGTACCTTCGTTGAAGGTTGTGCATCAGAGCTGGCAACTCGGCATGTAAAAATCTACTGCCAATCATTAGCAGACTGGAGTTCCGCTGTGGCGAACCCTAACCGGGAAAAGCCAAAAGACACAACAACAACATGCTATTAACTGTAAGACCCTTGAAGTATAGATTCCCTCCCTCTCCAGAATGGGAGATTGGTCCCATAGATTATGCAGCTGTATTCTTTCTGATCAGCTCTTAGACCCAGAGCTCTCAAACTTCAGTAACTAGTGTAATCATGAAAAAACTTTACTACTATGTTATCCTATAATTTATTCCTTATTGTTTCATACATATTTACCTAGCCTCTTGCTTGGTGTAATCTGTTCATTACATTAATGCAAAACAAAATAGTTGTTGTTATTTAATATGCAATTAATACAAGTCCTTCTTTTCTATGTCTTGTATATATGTGCAGGATGAATTATTGGTTCTTTCACTCTCTAATGAACCAGTAGCTGTAACTGTCCATTGCAATTTCACATCTTGTGATCTTGTCTTCCCCAATGAATATTTATCCACACGCATTTAGTTATCTTATGGAAATGTTAAACTAAACAAATATCAAAGTATTTATTTTTTCTCAGTACTTTTTTTACTTGTCCAAAATAATGTAAACAAAAAGCTTTTATTAAAAATTCCTACTCCTGCATTTTACTTTTTCATACAAGTGCCCATCAGATGGCACCATAACTCCAGCTTTTGTTTTAACAGGTCAGTATCCTGGAGAAGAATTAGATTTATGATGACAGACTAAGGTAAATACAGTTGTGAAACTGTAGGAAATCCATAAGAGCACAGCTTTGACAGAAAGATCCTGATAATGTTTATTATAATATCTGGGCATCAATACACAGCTACTGTTTGTGAGCTCGGCAGGACTCTTCAGCAAACATTCCTCAGCACGAAAAGAAGCTTGTCCGTTCTCATGCTCAGAGGAGCAACTTTGATTTAAAATGCACCAGGAGCTCCTCTTTCACTTCTAGATACTAATACTCCACTAAGTAGCCTAACTTGTGGTTAGGAAATTAACTTTTTTCCACTGTAGTGCGATCTTGGAGTTGGCATATTTAATTCATGGGGGTGTGGGGGGCAGAGCACCCCACATGGGAGAGGATGCAAGGGGGCTTGCCCCCCTGCAGAAACGTAGTAGAGAGTGCGTTTGTTAGTTAGGTGGTGTTGAAGGTGGAGGGGATTTTATTTACTTGTGCAATGTAGTTTTCAATTTTATGAAGCACACATTCAATGTTCTGAGTTTTCAATGTTTTGGGTTTTCAGTGTTTTGAATTTTCGAAGTTATGGTCTCAGTGTTATGAAATTCAACATTATGAAATTTCAGTGTTATGAAGTAGACCCATATATATATATATATATATATATATATATATATATATATATATATATATATATATATATCTATAAACACACACACACACACACACACATATATATATATATATATATATATATATATATATATATATATATATATATAATTAAATAAATGAATTTTATATATATATATATATATAAATATATATATATATATATATATATATATATATATATATATATATATATATATACGTGCACACACACAAAACACACACACACTGTCCTCCTCTACATGATTGAACATATTTAATGTTGTGATGAAAAAATGGCATTAACAAGTTTGTACCTACTCAGCACAGACTCCACGTGGGCCAGCAGAGTTATCCAGGCTACAGAGAGCTGGCTTGATAATAAGTATATTTTTGTTGCTTTTATCAACTGAATACCTAGCGACTGTATCTCGCCTGCCTTGCTGTTACATTGCAACTGTTTTTTCTGCATTTAACTTAATTTTGCACTTATAATCTCTGTTTGTTACTTATTAACTGTATTGTAGCATTTCTTCTGTGTTAGCTGTAATAGCTGGTTTATAGCATTTATAAGTGTTTGCTGTACCTGCCTGTTCTTTGAGAAAAAAAAAAATCTCTTGTTTTTCCTGCTTTACTGGGTTAGATTAGTCCAGTTTCAGAGTTTGCTGTTCCTGGGCTTTGTTTGTAGTTCCTGTGTACTGTTTCTTGCCTTAATTGGGGAAAGGAGGTTACCTTGCTTACCAGTGAGAGGGGAAGCATTGAGCTGCCTTTTGGTCCAGTTTTGTGAGGTTTCAGCCAGTAACTAGTAGTTTATTGGTCATTTGGGGCCAGTTTCTAGCTTTTTCCAGCCCCCTGGTATAAAACACGCTTTCCAGCTTGTACCTACCCAGCACAGACTCCACGTGGCCCAGCAGAGCTATCCAGGCTACAGAGAGCTGAAATATTTTTGTTGCTTTATCATCTGAATACCTAGCGACTGTATCTCTGCCTTGCTGTTACATTGCAACTGTTTTTCTGCATTTAACTTAATTTTGCACTTATAATCTCTGTTTGTTACTTATTAACTGTATTGTAGCATTTCTTCTGTGTTAGCTGTAATAGCTGGTTTATAGCATTTATAAGTGTTTGCTGTACCTGCCTGTTCTTTGTATAAAAATAAAGAAATTATCTCTTGTTTTTACTGCTTTACTGCGTTAGATTAGTCCTGTTTCAGAGTTTGCTGATTCCTGGGCTTTGTTTGTAGTTCCTCTCTACTGTTTCCTTCCCTTATTTGGCGGAAAGGAAGTTACCTTGGTTACCAGTGCGAGGTCGAAGCATTGAGCTCCCTTTTGGTCCAGTTTGGTGAGGTTGCAGGGAGTAACTAGTAGTTTATTGGTCATTTGGGGCGAGTTTCTAGCTTTTTCGAGCCCCCTGGTATAAAAGACGCTAAACGCCGCATTAGCCGATTAGCGTAAT
The DNA here is from genome assembly GCF_019279795.1 of Protopterus annectens. Taxonomy (NCBI): domain Eukaryota; kingdom Metazoa; phylum Chordata; order Ceratodontiformes; family Protopteridae; genus Protopterus; species Protopterus annectens. Next base: position 261,246,992 of record NC_056747.1, read on the forward strand.
TAATTAAGCAATTGCGCCACACACTAGAGCAGCAGCGTTAGCAAAGTTTAAACTATTTGGGCCATCTAAATTCCACTCTTCAAATTTTCCCTTATAACTACCTTCCTAACTATACTACTGATCAAACTCATGATCCTAAACTAAAAAAGATCATCTCTACTTGACTCCAAGTAGACTATACTCTATCTATAAAACCTAGCACTTGCTCCTACAGTACTTATCACCTTGATACAGCACTCTTGTTATAGATAGCACCCCAAAAAGGCAAGCCCCTTTCTTGCTCACCCACATCCCCTGAAAACTCTTTTTTTTTGTCTATTTCCTCTAGCATGTCGAGGGATCAGTTGCTAGTGTCCTCTCCTGCTCAGCTGGTGAACCTGGGAATATTGAGGCAATGTTACAACTGTCTCATGTACACAGACAACCCTCTCCTCCTCCCACAAAACACAAATACATGCGAGATGCAATTATATCGCCAAACTGGAGGCTGAGCTCTCTCAACACAAGACTGGCAAGACCAGACAGGAGGAGAAGGTTACCACATACACTATAGACCCAGTCTCACATAGTACCATCACAACCACAAATCATACACATAAACACACAAAGACATACTGGAGGCTCTGATCAAAAATCTACCAAAACAGCAGAGACCACCAAAGCATACACCCAAACAACTGTTACCTCAAACACAACACCTGCAACACATAGACCTCACAGTCAGAGTGTCAAACAGTCACAGCCCTTAAGGCCAAACACAATGCCAGACACACTAGTCATTGGTGACTCCATAGTCAGACACACTGACGCCCCGCCACCAGACTGAGTAAGGAGAAGGTCACAGTAAGCTGCCTGACATAACGCAAGCACTCAGGTCTCTCAACAGCTCAGTCATTGTCCACGCTGGTGTAAACGACCTGAGACGTGGACTACATGAAAAGAGACATTGAGGAGCTCTCTGATTATAGCCAGACCCTGACCTTGAGCAGTATCCTACCTTCACCAAGAATGATGCCACAATACAAAGATAAGATGATCAGTTTTAACAATTGGCTTAAACTCTGGTGTCATTCAAGGGGATCCAATGTGTCTGCCTGGGATGACATGCTGGACAAGCCACGCGGCTTGCACCTGTCACCCTGGGATTCCGGATATTGGCAAAGGCTCTTGCCACCCCATAGTGCCTTTTTAGGCAAGGCTCAAATTCTAAACCTTCCACCCTAGAACACAAAAAAAAAAAAAAACTAAGGGTATGCTGCTCAATGCCAGAAGTCTCAATCTCAAAATGCACTCACTCGAGGCCCTTCTCAGTATGGAGAACATCGATGTCTGTGCTGTGACAGAAACCTGGTTCAAGGCTCCTGAGAGCACCCCAGCACTATCAGGTTTTACCTCATATCATGCCCCAAAAGACAATACCAAGAAAGGAGGGGGGGTATCCATATTCATTAAGGATACTTACACCTCAAGATTGGTGGCATCGGAGACCATCCAGGTGCAGTTAACCATAGGCAAGACTGCTCTACAAATTGTAGCATGTTACAGGCCACCCTCACAAACTCAGGAATCTCACTTGGCCTTCCTGAAAACACTGGAGGGAATAAATGTATCCCCTAATACCATCATACTAGGTGACTTCAATTACCCAAATATAGACTGGGAATGCTACTCAAGCCCAAACACCCTGGCCCAAAAGTTCCTGGAATTCATAAACTCAAATGCCATGGAACAACTAGTCACTATCCCCACAAGAGGAGAAAACATACTTGATCTCATCATCACGAACATGGGAGCAAAATGTTCAACACCAGAAGTATACCCTCACTGGTGAGATCAGATCACAAACAAATCTCGCTGGAGGTCCTCATCCCACCCTCCTGAAACAAAAAGACCACAGTAAAGAACTTCTCGAAGCAGACTTTGCACTTCTAAAGACTAGTGTGGTCTCCTTTAAGGCCCCTTGAATCACTTACAAATGCCTTCTACCAGCACCTGCAGGACTGCATGGATAAGGCAATCCCAAGCAAAACAAAGACTCTTGTACCAAAGGCAAAGCGCTTTGTACCAAGGGCCAGTCTGGTGGACCCCAGCCATAAACAAACTCTACAACAAAAGGAGGAAGCTACTACATGATAGAGCAAAACTTGAAAGGTAAGACGCTTTGATCACTATAAGTAAAAAGCTGAGAGCCCTCATAAAATCATCCAAAGCAAATTTTGAGAGAAGAATAGCTAAAGACTCTAAAGACAATCATAAGGCCTTCTTTAGTTAGAAACCTGGGAGGAAACTCCCAGATATGCTCAGAATTAGTTCAAATGATGAGAAGATTACTGATCCTACAGACATAGCCAACATACTGGCTGACAGGTTCAGTGCAAACTTAAAGGAGAGATATCTATACCAACAGATTGCAGACCCCAAACATCTCTAATGCCCAAGTGAGAAAAGGCAAAAACACAGCATCCATGGGACCTGATGGTTCCCGGCTGTGTGCTACATGCACTCAACGAGGAATTAAATCCTCAGTTAGGACAGCTGTTTAATCGTAGCCTCACCTCGGGATAGAGTGGCGCCACTGTAGTCCCACTTCACAAAAAATTACCGACCCATTAGCATGACTAGCCTGGTCTGCAAAGTCATGGAGAGGATCATAATGGATCTCATAAATAAAGACATAGGGAATTTGCAGACTCTGGATCCAACCCAGTTTGGCTTTGTCAAGGGCAAGTCATGCCTTTAAACTTGGTTGACTTTTTCAAACAGTCACCAAGGCCATTGATGAGAAAGGCAGTCCATACAGCCTACCTCGATCTACACAATACCCCACTCGGGTATCATTGAAAACTCATCAGCCTAAATGTTAACCCATACATCACAAGATGGGTTGCAAACTGGCTGAGTGACAGAACCCACAGGGTCAGAGTTGGTGCCATGTCTGACTCTAAGCCTGTCTCAAGTGGTGTCCCACAGGGCTCAGTCCTCCACTCTTGTTTGGCATCTACTTTTCCAAGTACAAGCAAACACGGGAGGTTATGACAAAGTTTGCAGATGACTGCAAACTAAAACACATCTGACACAGATATCCTTCAGAAGGGTCTCACAGATACGGATAACTGGTGCCAGAGCCACGGCCTAAAGTTAAATGCCAAAATGCATAGTCATACCCTTCGGAAAACAAGGTTACCCTAGCTACCATAGGTGAAATCCACTGAGCACAGAAGAGGTTATTAGGGACCTGGGGACCCAGGTTGACAGCAGTCTGTCATTCGACACCCATGTTGCAAAAATAGTTAGGAAGACCTTCTACATTGCCCACGTTAGCAAGAAGGGCTTCCGATCTAGATGAAGAGAGGACATAGGCTCCCTATATTCATCACTCAGCCCACCAATGATTGAGTACAATGCCCCATTCGAATGTATCTGACCCGACACTTGCAGCAGCTGGAGAGGCCACAAAGTTCCTCACCAAGAGGATTATGGGTCTCAAAAATCTGACCTATGCTGCCAGACTGAAAGAACTCCAACTCTATTCAGTCGGGGTGACCTGTGCCTGACATACAAGGCATTATCAAACCCTGACTTGATGTACATGCTTCACCTCAAAAAATCTAGATCCATCAGAGCCACAAGAGAGACCTAAACCTTGACACGGCCATTAATAGAACGTGCTGGAGGGATAGATTCATTACCCAAAGACTCCTATGCTGTGGAACAAAATCCCGGTATATGTGAGGCAAAGCACCTCGCTGGCTTTGTTTAAGAGAAATCTTGACCAATGGATGGGAGATCGCAAGTATACCCCAGGGATTACCTCAGTGTCACTGCTCGACAGAGGCACAGCAAAATAATGGGCATAGTTCCCCAAACCTAAGGGGTGGTGTAAGCCACAAAACTATGGGCTAGGCTTGTAAATGCCCTCGGGCAGATAGCCTAGTATGAACCTATGAACCTATGAACCTATGAACACACAGAATATCAAACACCCAATATAGTCAAGTTACAAAAGATCGAGAGAGGAAAAATAATTACTCTCTTGATCTTCACAATAACTCCCCCCCCCCCCCACCCAATATCACTACCCTCAAATTCATCTGAATAGTGGCAGTGTTATTGGGAAGGTTTTTATTAAGGTAAAGTACAGTGTTAGGGTTGAGGGAAGGGGCAGTGATAGGGTTAGAGTTACAGCCCATTAATAAGCTTTATAGGAGGGCCTCTACACAAGACACACAAACACAGAGTATATATATATATATATATATATATATATATATATATATATATATATATATATATATATATATATATATATACATATATATGATGTTGTTTTAGGTTCAAGCCTGTTTGGAAAGGCTGCTGTTTAGCAAATAAGCTCTTCTCAATTATTAGGATGAATCCAGAGTAACAGGAAGGTACAGAATCTTCTGGAAGAGTGATGTGATAAAAGGAGCCAGCCTGTTGACACAGGAGTAGGAGTCTACCTGTGATGTTGTTGACCTGGCTCAACTAGCAAACTTGGAAGATGCTGGGCTGTCTGGGGGCTTGAGTGGCTAATGGCCATCTCTCATACTTCAGGTGGGAAGTGGAAGGGTTTTGCAGTATAACACAGCTTTCTAGTAGTGGCTGAAGAACAACATTTGTATCTTGCATATGTGTGTGCACACAACAGGCTGGGTAGATGTCAGCATGTCATTTCACTATTCTCCCCCTGGAGAATTAGGCATATAAAAGAAAGTACCTACAATTAGCAGAAGATGAAGCAGGACTCAGATGCCTCAGTCTTCTCTCCTGCCCAGCCAAAGATGTTTGAATGATCTGCTATCTGTGTCCCCAGGTTAATGAGCCCAGTCTGGTGAGTAAACTGATTCTTCAAGATGTGGATAGGGAATATAAGGGCACTGGTCACCTAAAGGTGATCATCCTGGCCAAGCGGTCCAAAGAAATTTGGAGAAGTACCTAAGCATGCCATGTCTTGTAAATCAGCCTACATTTGTCCAGGTTAAACCTTATAAGATGCCTAAAGCTGAAGCATGCCCAAACTAAACAGAAATTAAATCAACCTTTGTGAAGTGTGCCCTGACAGGACCATTGATTTTTTTTCTTGAACTTATCATAAAAGAAAGCATTACAGTGGATGTCAGTTTTTGTTTTCTTTTTTCTAAAAGGACAAAAACATTAGATCACTCTTTCTGAGTGTTCTGATCAGTCTGACGAGTTTGATCTGCAAAGCCATGAAACGCATTATCATGGAACTTATAAACAAAGGCCCTTCAAACATTGGACCCCACCCAGTTTGGTTTTGTAAAGGGACGATTTTGTCTCCTCAACCTGATTGACTTCTTCGAATCAGTCTCCAAAGATGTGGACAAGGGTAAGGCAGTCCACACAGCCTATCTGGACCTTGCCAAGGCCTTCGACACGATCCCCCACTCTGGAATCATAGATAAACTTACTATACTGGGCATGAATCCCTATGTCACTCAATGGGTTGCCAACTGCCTTGCTGACAGAACCCACACTGTAAAAGTAGCCGACTCAAAATCCATCTCCAGACAAGTGACAAGCAGAGTACCTCAGGGTTCAGTCCAGGAACCGCTCTTGTTTGGCATCTGCTTCTCTGAAGTACAGGCCAGCACTAAGGGATTCTGGCTAACAAGGTTCGCAGATGACTGCAAACTGGGAGCCATTACTGAATCTCCAAATGATGTGGATATTCTACAAAAGGGCCTTAAAGAATCAGATGCTTGGTGCCAGAGCCATGGGCTCAAGCTCAATGCCAAAAAATGTATAGTTATCCCCTTTGGGAAAAAACATGTACCCATGAATTACCACATAAGTGGCAGTACACTAAATACTGAAAGTGTGATAAGGGACTTAGGGACACAGGTGGACAGTGGTCTCACCTTCGATAACCACATAGCCACAACAGTCAGGAAATCCTTCCATGTGGCACACCTCATCACTAAGGGCTTTTCATCCAGAAAAAGGAGGTCATTGTACTACTGTACTCATCCCTCATTAGACCCATTATAGAGTACAACGCCCCGTTTGGTATGTACCTCACAAGACATCTGCAACAACCGGAAAGGCCACAGAAATACCTCACTAAAAGAATCACAGGCCTAAAGCAGAGGCCCTATGCTGACCATCTAAAAAACTCCAGCTATACTCTGTTGCATATCGCGTACTCAGATGCGATCTCTGCTTAATATACAAGGCCATGTCAAACCCAGTGCTGTTGGACATGCTACACTTAAAGAAATGCCAATCCCTCAGAGCCACATGCTCCAGGGATCTAAATCTGGTCATCACAATGAACAAAACATGCTGGAGGGATAGGTTCCTGACCCAGAGACTCCCCATACTCTGGAATGGACTGCCCATACATGTCAAGCTGAGCATGTTTTTGGCCCTCTTCAAAAGGAACCTTGACGATTGGATGGGAGATAGGAAATTCACCCAGGGATCATGTCAGTTGCCCTGCTAGACAGGGGACCAGGGAAGTAAATATTCTGGGAAGAAATATCCAGGGAATTGTTATGGCTAGGCTTATATAGGACCTAGGGCCGATAGCCTAGTACCAACCTATGAACCTATGAACCTGAAGTCTTTTTCAAAATAGTAAAAAATGAAGAAGCACAGGAATGTGTCTGTTCCAACCTCACCACCACGAGTGTTGAGCAAAAAAATTAAAAACAAAGAAACTAGTAGTCTTAAAACTTTGTTGATGAGCTCAGTCACAATAATTTCCAAAAATCATCAAACCCAGGTAGTGTTCCAAAGCAACAAGCTTTTATTCGTCACAAACAAGCGATCCTCAGTAAGTAAAATCAGCAATAATTTAACAGTTAAACATGTCAGCTTTTATATACTTAAAAGTAGGTATGGAAAATGTATGTATTTGTATTGTTTAATTTTAAACAAGCCTATTCAAGGCAAATGGTAAAACTATGGCCGTAATAGTGCATTTTAGAACAACAAGTACTCACCCCCACACACTACTACTGATTAGATCAAACTAAATCCTAGTTAAGGAAAACACTTTCTATCTATTTGCAACCCACATTTCAAAATCAGGTATTAAGAAAACCATAAAATACACATAAAAGGCTTTTAACTAAAATCGCTTTTGGCTACTTAATGCAGTAATGAGGTCTGTGACAAGAACTAAAATCAGGAAAAAACACAGCTATCTAACCATAAACATAATCTAACTAGAACACTATAAATATAAAAATACATAAAATACATCTGTCTAATAATATCATCTAGTAAATATCAATCCATGTGTATTAGTGTGCATAAAAAACTAAGTAACCGCTCAGACAAAATGTCAGTGCTTTACAAAAAAAAAACTGTCATGACAGTTTTCATGTTTACAGCCCCAAAACATGTTTATACAATGAAAACTAGTAGAAACACCATACAAAAAATACAGAAAACAGTAGATGAAGTAAGCTAGAAGTGTGTAAAAGTGTGCAGGTGTGTGCATGAGTGTGCATGAATGTCCACCAGTATGGTAAATGGGGGAATTATACCAATATGACTTGGTAATAGCGGCATAAAAAAAATGTGTGTTTTGAATTTACCATTTAAATCTCTGGTGTGATGCAATAAATCTAATCAAAGCAGAATTGAGGTTAAAGTAACTAAACATATGTACATTTACATACATTCTACACATCATTTTATTATATTTTAAATGAAATTTATATCTTATTATTATTTATGGGTGGTACAGTATTGCAGCGGTTAATATTGTCACCTCACAGCATGTGGTTCTCCGGTTCGATTCTCAGATGGGGTGCCTTCTGTGTTGAGTCTGTGTGTCCTTTTTCTAAATAGTGTCTCAGTTGCATGTGCATATCCAGAGTATGAGCAGCCACTATTCTTCATTCTTGTACTTTACAAAGAAGATTAGGAAATGGATGGATGGATTTGGTTAAAGATAAAGCAGACACCACTTTTTAACTGATACTACTACTATGGAACATTTTCCAAGGCTAGGTTGAGCCTTTATGCTTGCAGGTCTAACAACCTCATGCATGAAGTTGCCACTACTAAAAAGCAGATTTCCCAGGATAAAAACTTTAAAGGGCAGCTGGATCTACATTTCAAAATTTTCTCACACAAAATGATTTTTATTTGTTTTAAGCTAATCCCAAGACTGCCACTTGTCAGTGCCACATGTAATGAAAGGATTCTTAATGTGCCTGCGTAAGAGAAAATATGTCTGTTTTACAAGGCTGAGGCCAGTACCACAGGAAACCCAGTTTCTAAGTAGAGTATTATCCCTGTAACAAACAGATCTTATAGTGATTTGCCCACTAGTCTGTTTTTGATTGTTAGCTCCTTGTTTCTATTTACCATTTAGTTATCATAGAACATTCTTTGCCTTTAAAGTACACTGCAAGCAAATTTGTTTGGTGACTGAACCCCCTTTGCCAGTCTCTGCCTCCACCCCAGCTTGTGAAAGCATACAGAGAAATCTCTCTCTCTCTCTCTCTCCCTCTCTCTCTCTGTTTCTCTCTGTGTCTCTCAGGAATCTGCTCTCAGCTGCTTTCTCTACTGCCAGGCTCTGAAAGAGTATGATATTACTGCGCATTTGTGCTACTGTACCTGTAAAACCACACATTGTAGCACTTCATCCACTTATGTTCTCAGTCCTCTTCAGTACAGGACCTGATGGATGGCTTTTCATATCAACACCCACTTACCGCAAAAGTACCAAACATCATCCCACTGTAACAAAACACATAATGAGAACATAAAAAAGTACAAAGGCAGACATGGGAGGATTAGTTGGAACGTAATATAGCCAATCCAACTGACAGACAGTCTGAATCCTTTCAGGAGTGCCCATCCTTTTAGGTTCTAACGAAACAAAAGTCTTCTCAAATTTTCATATATGTTTCATCATGGAAACATGCTGAAAATTGCCTTCTGTGAACCTACCACTTACATTTTGAAGATGAGCATGAAAGGGAGGCAACTGTATCCGCTGGCAAAAGGAGAAATTTGTTAACAGACCCATTCTGTCCTTGCATGAAGTTCTGAAACTCTTTTGTCAAAAGTAACTGCCACCAACTCTATCATATTACAGAATTAATATTTCAATGGGAAACAACTGATCAAAAAGGAGGCTTCATTAATTTATCAAAAACAAAATATGTATTGCAGAGACAGAATCACCTGCTATGGAGGCTTGAGTTGTAAAATCCCTTAAAAACAAGCTCCAGCTTAGAAAAAGATGCCAAGGTGGATTGAAGAAGGAGAGCAGGTAACATAACAGAACATTAAAGATCTTTGCTGAGGGTGTATTTAAGTTTTTTCAAAAGAACTGTTAGAGCTATTTAAGAGCAAATGTGAAAACAAAACTAATCAGTACAAAAAAGCAGCACCAAAGATATTTTAAGAGAAATACAGACAAAGGTATCTGGATATGTAAAATTTCACAATACAAAAATAAGAAAAACAAAGGTGAAAGTAGAAAACAGGATTAGTAATGGAAAAGGTAAGAAATAGAAACTGAAGATATGGCTTACCTGTGAAGTGAAGGATTTTGTGTAGAAAATCTAACCCTGATAATGTCACAGCACAATGGAACAATGAGTCCCCAAATTAAGAAGAAACAGGTGGAATGGGAAGTATCCAATCACTTGTCACATGAAAATACTCTGAACCCTTGAGTAGGAGACCAGTAAAGAAGTTCAGTTGGAGTTGTACAGCAAGGGAAGGAGCAAGAAACAGTGGCAACTCTGAAGCAGTCAATGTTGTGGAGTGAGTTCCCATTCGAAGCAGCAATGGATGATGCAGGATTCAACTGAAGAGAACATTTCAAAGGAAGATGTTTTAGAACTTTCTATAGAAAGCCCGTAGGAAAAAGAGAACAAAGAATGTGCCCTAAGCTTAGGAGAAAATGATCTAAGGGAGAGTTGCTTGATTTAATAAAGATGGATAGACATATTAAGATTGATGAATGAAATAGATTATAGAACACCAATAAGACCCAAAATGTTATAAGTCTGATAAAATGAACACTATTAACAGAAAATCATGTGATATAAGAAAAGTAAATAGGAAATATTACTGTGCAGCTAAATTAATAACTGATAAAATCTTACCACAAAAACACATAACAATAAGGAAAAGGAAGGGAAGAAATCAAATGCCATCATGGAAGCATCAAATGGAGGAAACTATACAGCAGTTGAGACAAAACTGTCACTGCTAGTAGAGTACAGAAGAGGGAAGAGGGCAGCAAAAATACTTAGAAAGATAGACGTGATAAAAGCAATGCATAGCATCAGAACAGACCAGGATCTAGTGTACTCTATTGCAAATAATAAAGTAAAGATATCAGCATGGTCAAAAAAATGTAGAAGATATGCATTTAAATATAAAGGAAAGGTAGAAAATAAGGAATTTATTGATGACCCAAAAAAGTTTCATAGAGAACTGGGAAACAAAGCAAAAGGAACAGAAATACCACCAAAAAAAGAAGAAATAGACACATTTTGCAGAAATAGCTAAGACTCTGTGGAACATAATAAAAATGCTTAATGGATAAAAGAAGCAAAAGAAACAATAAGATGTTTAAATCCACAGGATATGAAATGGGACAGGTTTTGAAATAGGATGTGAAATGGGATGAAGTAACGGCAAAAGAAATTGAAATAAAATTAAGAAAACCTCCTAAATGGAAATCCTCAGCTCAGATGCAGTACCTAACTTCTGGCTAAAAGTATTAACATCTTTACACGGAGATTTAGTCCTGAGTAAGAACTACTTATATGCGTGTCCCGAACAGAAATCAACTTGGTTAACAACAGGAAAAATGATACTCCTCCTTAAGAGAGAGCCTACAAGCAAATATAAAAACTATAGACTATTATACAATGCCTCCCCTAAAACGTGCAAGCTGATTGGCCAGCCCAACCAGCGTGCCCGTTGTAAATCCCTCAATATACTAACGGAAAAAGGTCCGGTCACCCGGACTTTTTCCGTTAGTATAGAACACTGTCTCGCTATGTTAAAAGAGTTTAACATAGCGACACAGGTTTAAAAAAAGCAACGGAGATCTCTGTTGCTTTTTTTAAAGCTGTCTCGCTATGTTAAACTCCTTTAACATAGCGACACAGTGTGTAAAAAGCAACGGAGATCACTTTTTTAAAGCTGTCTCGCTATATTAAATGGGTTTAACATAGCGAGACAGCTTTAAAATAAGCAACGTTGCTTATTTTAAAGCTGTCTCGCTATGTTAAACCCATTTAACATAGCGAAACAGTAAAAAAAAGCAACGGAGATCTTGCGTTCTCCGTTGCTTTTGCCCACAGCTCTGATGTACTGCGCAGGCGCACAGTACATCAGAACTGCCACAGAATACCAGACAGCTGCGGAGGGGCAGTAAACAGGCATTATACAATGCCATTATTTAAGAAAAGTAATTATTTATTTTCTTAAATAATGTCATTGTATAATAGCAATAACCCACTTCTGGGTGTGGGTAATGCTGGATTTACCCACGGTTGGCTTTGTTTGGTCCCTCGGGCTTCGCCCTCGGGACCAAACCACGCCAACCGTGGGTAAATCCAGCATTACCCACACCCAGGCGTGGGTTATTGCTATAATAACTTGCCTTCCAATGATGTATAAATACTGGAATTGATGCTGACAGAGTTTATAGTCAATTAGAAGAAAACTCAATCATGACAATAGAACAAAAGGGTAACAAAAGAAAGTCATGTGGAACAAAGGATCATTTGCTGTTAAACAAAGTCATAATGGAGAATTGTAAAAAGGGGAAAAATCCAAGTATGGCATGGATAGATTACATAAAAGCATTGGACAGCATCCCAAATTCATGGATTCATGGTTATACAGATGTATAAGATACACTCAGCATTGATCAATTACATTACAGTGACCATGAAACAGTAGCAAACCACTTTGCAGCTAAGCTATGTCAAAGGACATATCATTATTTCAGGGATAAAAATTCAAAGAGGAATATTCCAGGGTGAATCTCTGTCATGGCTGCTCTTTTGTCTTGCCCTTAACCAATTAAGCTGTCTACTTAGGTCATGGTTACAATTTTGCTCCCAGAAAATAACAAAGTTTAAAGACTTCTCATCTTTTTGTGGATGATTTAAAACTGCATTGTTCATCAGATGAAAAGTTAAAAGAAGAACTGCAAGTGGTCAAAACTTTCTCAGATGATACAAGAATGTCATTTGGTGTTGATAAATGTGCAAAAGCAACATTTAAAGCAGGAAAGTTGCAGTACCAAGAAAATATCAGACTTGGACAGGAATGTTCCATTAAGGAATTTGAGCAGGAGGGAGGGTATAAACATTTGGAAATTGATGATGTATCAACAATAAAACATGAACAAATGATAACAAAACTCAGTAAGGAATATTCTAGAAGACTAAAATTAATACTCTAAACAGCCCTGATGTCTAGGAACAAAATCCAAGCTATAAACTAATTTACTCTTCCTGTTCTAGCTTACAGTTTTGGGGTGATTGACTGACCCAAAAAGGTATTGGATCAGTTGGGCATGAAAACAAGAAAAATGCTTCCTGCTTATCAAATCATATATAAGAATCAGTGTATACCAAGATTATATATTCCTCATTCTGAAGGAGGTATAGGCCTCCTGGAAACGTATTGCTTGTATAGATCTGCAGTCATAGGACTGCATACATATCTGCCAACTTCACTAGATCCAAACATAATGAAAGTTTTAAAACATGAGTTCTAAGGTGACTCCCCTGTTTAGCTTGGCAGAAGCATATCAGAGTTAAGCGGGAATGGAAATCAAACCAGTATTAAGCAAAAATCAGGCAGCAACTGAGTGTGACAAAAAATAAAGAAAGAATATAAGGAGAAGGATCGAATGAGAACGCAGGAAATGTGCAAAAGGTATAAATATAGTTGCAAACACAGAAAACTCTTGGTACAACCTCATGTCGATAAGGATCTGATGCAGGAATGGTTAAGGAGAGGTGAATTTAAACCAAAAAATGAAAGGCTAATATTGGCAGCCCGGGATAGTGGACTACGAGCACACTGGTTTACAAAGTTCATTTAATATGAAGGAGAAACAGACAAATGGAGGTTCTGTAAAACAAACCTGGAAACAGTCGCACATCTTGTTGCTGGGTGTGCTACACTAATGGTAGAGGGTCTGTATACTGAAAGGTATAGTAATGTGGCAAGACTGTTGAGTTAGGGATTGTGCAAACATTACAATACTGAAGCAGCAGACATGCATTGGAAACACGAGCCACAAAGCATTATAGAGAGTGATATCGTTTATATCACATGGGATCACCCATTAACAGCAGTTCAAACAATAGATGCGAGAAAACCAGACCAAGTAGTCCATGAAAAGAAGACTAAAGTAGCTTTGATCATTGAAATTGCTACACCCAGTGACTATAGTGTTTTACGTACAGAGATCCACAGAGTGATAAAATACCAGGATTTGCAGGCAGAAATGAGGGCAATGTGGAAGATGGATTCCCCGGCAGTTTCAATAACAGTAGGAGCAAAGAGTCTCATAAAAAGGAATTTACAGTCATATTTAGATATGCTAGCAATATGTGTAACTCTGTATGAATTGCAAAAGGGGTCATTTCTGGGCATACAGCAAGTGCTGTGAAGAGGACTTTTGGCTATCATCAAAAATTGAAAAAATACTAATTTCATGAACTTTAATCATACATGCACTTAGGAATGGAGTCCATTCCAGAATTGGTATTAGAAACCTAAAAGACTTAGAGAAATGAAACCGATAGACAACCATTTTGTTGACCCAGTGAGACAGCCACGGATATAGCTCCTACTAAAAAAGAAATCCTGATTGTTACACTGTGTTTGTTTGACTATTTGGGTTCAAGGAAACAATCTTATTTTAAAACCTGTCCAGTGCTACTTGGATTTCACCAACTGCCAACCACCACCTGTGCACTCTTGTGGTGTTTTAGACTACACCCAATGTGCACTACTTTCTCTTTCAGCTTTCCATGCTCTCTTCTAATGTATACTATATACACTTTATCCCCCTTTGTTATACATATACATCACAGTTTTCACCTACATTCTTGTTTTAAAATCTTACTTGAATCTACAGTTCATTGATAGGAGGAATGTTCTGTGCATGTATGAATTGATTGACTTCCACTAGCTTGGGAGACGGTCTGCTTTGCTGCCATCCTGCCTCCATTTCCTGCTGCTCCAGCCTCTATTACTTTTATACCCTCTTCTCCCTCCACTTCATCCTCATCTGACACCCCCCTTAAAGAAACAATACACTGCATTACCACACCTACTTAACATCAGACAGATACTGCCACTCAAGTATTTTCTTATCACTTTAACAGCAACCCAAGACCACAAACACTCACCCATTTCACAGCTTTCTGTCTCACTAAAGTCATCCTTTGAATCTACACTGAACCCACCCCTCACACTATTTAGGTGAAGGGTGCTCCTTATAAAAAAGCATTCTGCAGAGTGGAATCCACTAGCTGGTCCGAGCACCTCATCTCTTCCTTCAGCTGTGCAAACACCATGCTCTGTTTTTAATTAGTCTCAAATGTTCCTCTGTAATAACCTTCTACTTTTCTATAACATCTCCCTCCTTACCCATGCCTGTCTACCTTTCTCCATCTGGGCATCACTTCTGTGGGATCCTTTACATTGCTTCCCATCCCAAGCCATTTAAAGTCACTTCTTTTCTAATCTCTCACCCACTGCTTATATTCCAAGTTCGTACAGGTCCTGCCTTGCACTTCTTCCAAAACTGAGCATCTCTTCTCACATACTACTCCTGCTTAAGCCTACTAACTACCTGTCCATGTTCTCTCCTTGCCACCTATGAGTTTCATTTGCTTGAGTGCACGTAGAAGGCTCTACTTCTGTAATAGTACCTAGTCTCAAAATATATTCCCTGGGTTCTTATGCAGTGTCCACTTAGAAGCATTAGGAAACATCATTTTACATGCTGAGCTAACATACGGATCAAACAGGGTGCTCAGTAAGTGAAATACTCTGATTTATTTTCTTGTAAAATTATAACAGTGTGCCATATCAATATTTCTTTCATAACTTAAATCTGGAAGAGATTACATGAGATGTTCTGTTATCAAATGAAAAAAATACATAATGCTCAGAAACGTATCATGCATAGCTGCTACGTACCACTATTTTCTAGATATTTATGCTTGTTTAGCAATAAAGTATGTGTAAATACTATGTTTCTGTAAAAAATCTTAGGAATTGTTCACTTGAAAATATTGTAAAACAGTATGTCATAGATCCAGTTAGCACAAAAGTTCAGGAATCCCTCAAAACAAAAATTAGATTGTCAGTAACTGAAATACTGTGATTTGTTTTCATTTAAATGTTTATGTATGGTATTAATACTTTTATTAGTAGTTTGCCCTATAAGAAGTTTATGTGATATATTGCATGAAATGAAACCTGACATAATAAAGGGGAAACTTCACACTGCTACTTTGTATACAACTACCACCAATTTGCATATACTTATTTTGTGTATCAATAAATATGTTATCTTTGTATATTTAAATATTTTATGCAAATATCTCTGTCATTGTCACATAATAGTATGGTGGAACCACATTTCACAGGACAACTCAGCAAATAGATCAAGAATATCTGCTGACCCAAACACAAAAAAATGGGATTTATTTTTAAATCAGATTGTAAGCATGTGCCATATTAATACCTTGACCTAAAGTAAATATATATATATATATATATATATATATATATATATATATATATATATATATATTTATATATATACAGAGACAAAGAGCGAGTGAGAGAGAGAGGAGGCATACAAATAATCAAATGTTCATAATGTTGAAATTTTTTCCAATATCTTTATTTAAAAATTTTAAGAAAAACTTGTTAAAAACAATTAAATATACAAAAAACAGATAATACATTTATATAACGCTATGTACAAAATACTGAATGCCTGTATATATCTTCAGATAGTCAAAGTAAAAGACGGTATTAACAGCAATAAAAGCAATCAAGTAAGATACAGGGTAATCTGATGATAATTAATATCATTAGCTCCCATAGTTAGTCACTTATATGTAATTAGAGAGAAATGTACATTGAATTGATTATAAAATAAAATTATAAAGGTTTTCCCAGTATTGTCTGTAGTAAGTCCATTTATTTTGTTTGGATGTTATTAATTTATGTGCTGATATACAGTTTACTGCAGTTTCCTTAAATCCATCCCCATGTCATTTTTGTTCTGTCAATTCAGTTTTTAGTAATATACAGTTTAATCAGTAAGTAAATGGTAATTAGGACACATATATCAAGCTGTATTAAACCAGAAGGGGGTATATGTAGTAGCTCAAATTCCCAAGATAAGGCAGATTTCTCGTATCCCATTTTCTCTAGCCTAACTAAGGGAACACTAGAATTTCAAAACGAAATAGATAAACAGCAAACTAGGAAATGACAAAGAAGGAAAAAACACACTTTGTCCCAAAAAGATATTGTAAGTGCTTTTGTTTACTTGTAATCAACAAACTTCTTCAGACAATGGTTATAGGTTAATACAAAGCTTAAATAGACAAGGTAAATGACATCACCAACAAATAGAAAAAGATATACCTCCATTTAAAGAGCTATAACTAGATAAAATAAAAATACATGAAACATTTCCTTATAAGGAGCCAATACATAATAAAATAAATAAAAACACAAATAAATGTAAATACATAGAATATATACAAATAATTATTGTTATCTATTAAGGGCCCTCATTCTTAAAATGCTTTTTATAGAAACAAAATCATTAAGGCCTGGGGGGACCTGAGCATTCAGTTTCAGTTGCCAAATTAATTCCTTCTCATCTAACTTCAAGGACACTGGTCCACCCCTGACATTGTCATCAATTTTATCAATAACAAGAAAGACAAATCCATGTGTAGGATCATCTTTAACATGCCTGGCTAAGGCATTATTCAGATTCAATTTACTAATTGAATACAGGTGTTCGTAAATCCTGTTTTAAGAGGTCTTTCAGTTCTATACAGAGCAGGAACTCAAATACACAACCCCTCTTGAATTACAGTTAAATCTACCCTTAATGTAATACTTTTTGTTGTGTATAACAAAGGACTTCCTAACGTTAATATATTTACACCAACGGCAAGCCTCACATTTAACCATGCCGCAATGTGGGAGATATTGTTTAGGGGTCCCAATCTCAAGAATATCTTTTAGATTCCTACCCTTTCTAAATACCACACAAGGTGAATCACCCACACTATTTTTAACAGTATTGTCCTCCAGAAGAAAACATCAATTCTTAATAAGAATAGATTTCATCAGAGGGGCATCCAACGAGCAAGTAGTAATAAAACTCAATTTATCCAACCCTTGATTAAGGGATACAGAGGGATGGTTAGAACCAGAAACCAAATCACCATAACCATCCATAAGACTACCCCCCTCATCTCTCAAGAGGCCAATGTCCAAGGTGCCAACATCCTTCCCCAAATCCATCACATCCCTAACTTCACCTTTCACTAACAAGGGTTTATAAATTCTTCTCACTCTTTTGGAGTGAACTTCCCATATCAAATCTTCCAACATTCTACTAGGATACCCACGTCTGACAAACATCTCTCTCAACAAGCTACATTCATCCAAAAAATCACCCTCCAAGGACACCATTCTTGCTGCCCGAACAAGTTGGCCTTTAACGACCGCCATTTTCTGAAAATAGGGGTGACGACTAGAATAATGAAGGAAGGCATGTGAATAAGTTGACTTCTTAAATATCCTAGAAATAAACCTTCCATTAGAAGTGTCCTTAATTAATTCAACATCCAGATAGGAAATTTTGTCCACGCGGAAATCCCAAGTAAATTTCAGAAAATTAGTATAATGTGTGATGTGTTCAATAAAGGAATCAGCCGAAGCCTGATCGCCCTTCCAAAGGATGAAGATATCATCCAAATAATGGGTGTACCATGCTACCCTTTGCTGAAAAATACTATCCTTATATAAAATGTTATTTTCCCAATAGACCATCACAGTATTAGCAAAGGTGGCCCCACAAGGGGAACCCATGGCATCACCCGTTTTCTGAAGAAAAAATTCTTTATCAAAAATAAAATAATTATTACTAAGCACCAACTCCAAAAAATAAATAACAAGATCAATGCTTGAACCATCAACATGTTTTTCAAGCAGGAACTCCCTTACCCATTCACAGTCGATGTCCTGAGGTATAACTGTATACAAATCACGGACACTGATTTTAAAAAACGTTTGAATCCTTGGGAAAAGGAAGGTTGTTTATAGCTTCCAAGAAAGCCCACAAATCCTTACAAGTCTGGGATTCATCAAGTAGGGCCCCTTTCAATTTAGTGTCAATAAACCTAGCACACCCATATGTAATGGATTGCCTACCATCAACAATAGGACAGAACAGAGGATTTAACAAATCCTTATGGATTTTCGGCAACCCAAAAATAACAGGTGTAAGAGGGTGGGTGATACAAAGATAGTTATATAAATCAACATCAATACGCCCATTAATAAAGAGATCATTAATAAACCTTCTAACCTGTTGATAGGCACCATTAATTTCATTCCTGGATACCTTAACATAAGCTTCTTTAGCTAAGAAGGTTCCCGTTCTCCTATTATAATCATCTTTATTCATGAAAATCAGCCCACCTCCCTTATCAGGTTTAATGACACGTATATCAGCAAAATTCAATTCCTTAAGGGCATCTCTCTCCAAGGTGGACAGATTAAACACTTGAGATCCATGCAAGGCCTTATTATTAAGAAGGGCCCTAATACCATTTTCACAAATTTTCTCAAAAATTAAAATAGAAGAATGTAAGACAGGATTAAAGACACTAGCTACTCTAAACTCATTAACTAAACTCGAGTTAGTGCCAAAAAGAACATTGAAATTCAATTTCCTGGTGCAGCTTTTAAGGTCAATTAAAGTTTTGGCTAAATCTCCTCTAGTAGTAGGAACAAAAGTAAGTCCTTTGGCTAGGACTTCAATTAGTACTGGAGAAGGCACAAATGAAGAATAATTATAAATCTTAAAATCGTTCGTGTTATTAACCAAAACTTCAACTGAATTAAAACATTCTGCAACAAGTACTGTTCTAGTAACATCAGTAGGAGAATCAACTATCTCCTTCTCCTGTTCTGTGGTTTCCTTTTCCAACGTTGCTGTTGTTGTGTTTGATTCTGTTGGGCACCAGCATTCCCAGTCCTGGCACCCTGAAAAACCTGAGAGGAAAAAGTACTTTTATTAATGTTCTCTTTGTTATTGTTACCACCAGTATTATTCTGTCTATTAAGAAGCCTTTCACTTCTAACAGGAGAATTTTCTAGTGACAAATCACCATTCAGCTCACAAGCAGTACCTCCTGAGTTATTAATTCCTGAACCACCATTATCCAAAAAGGAACTTTCATTTTCAAAGAAAATATTATTGTTGTTCCCATTAGAAGGAGGTGAGGGATAAGCAGTACCTTTTCCATAAGCTATTTGGTCTCTGTTTAGTTTCTTTACCTTATTATCCTTAATCTTCAGCAAGGCACTCTCAATGCTAGAAAATATACGCAAAAAGTCATATTTATACCATAAGAAGTCTTTATCAGACCGAATACTTGAGTCTAGACCAGACAGCTCAATTTTCAATGCCTCAATTTGTGAACAATAATCTTTAACCAGTAAGTTCATAAAGTCACAACCTTGCTGATCAAAAAGTTTCAATAATTCCTTATGGAGTGTAGAATTAGCTACAAGGCCCGTTGGAAAATGCCACTGTCTCAGTCCCTTAGGGACCTGCTGTCTATTAATACATTCAATCAAGTACTGTACTTCAATTTGCAATTTTTAAAACCGGAATAGTTTAATGTCAAACAGTTTCAAGTTGTTAACAATGGTATTGTTAGTTAACACAGGGCACGCTTGACCATCCGAAAATGTATCCATGGATGAAAATAAAATAGGATCCTTAAACCATTCATTAAGGCAAGGAATGGTAAGAGAAGTACTTACAGATCCTACGGTACTTCCATCAGCCTGCTGCTGCCCATTAGGAATGTCACCACTAAGAGGTGATGTCCGAAAACCAGAACACGGCAAACCAGTCGATAAAGAGGACCCAGAAGGTAAATTACCTTGCTCATGCGATCCAGAGGTACTCGCTGACGTCCTTTGATGATTCAAATCCTGTGGGTAACTTGAACCGGAAATTCCGACTGTACGAGGCCAAGTAGTCACAACCTGGCTAGAAAGTACATCCACACATTGAGTTAGCATCTCAATTAGTGCAGTCAGCTTACCAAGAGCATTGGTGTCAGAGGGTGACACCATACTTTCATTCGGGAATAAAACCTGATACTCCTGCACAGTAATTTCCTCCATAAACAAATACAAGTCCAAAACGAAATAGATAAACAGCAAACTAGGAAATGACAAAGAAGGAAAAACCACGCTTAGTCCCAAAAAGATATTGTATGCACTTTTGTATACTTGTAATCAGCAAACTTCTTCAGACAAGTGTTATAGGTTAATACAACGCTTAAATAGACAAGGTAAATGACATCACCAACAAATAGAAAAAAGATATACCTCCATTTAAAGAGCTATAACTAGATAAAATAAAAATACATGAAACATTTCCTTATAAGGAACCAATACATAATAAAAGGAATAAAAACACAAATAAATGTAAATACATAAAATATATACAAACAATTATTGTTATCTATTAAGGGCCCTCATTCGTAAAATGCTTTTTATACAAACAAAATCATTAAGGCCTGGGGGGACCTGAGCATTCAGTTTCAGTTGCCAAATTAATTCCTTCCCATCTAACTTCAAGGACACTGGTCCACCCCTGACATTGTCATCAATTTTATCAATAACAAGAAGGACAAATCCATGTGTAGGATAATCTTTAACATGCCTGTCTAATGCATTATTCAGATTCAATTTACTAATTGAATACAGGTGTTCGTAAATCCTGTTTTTAAGAGGTCTTTCTGTTCTGCCAACATAAAATGCAGAACATACAGAGCAGGAACTCAAATACACAACCCCTCTTGAATTACAATTAAATCTACCCTTAATATAATACTTTTTGTTGTGTATAACAAAGGACTTCCTAACGTTAATATATTTACACCAACGACAAGCCTCACATTTAACCATGCCGCAATGTGGGAGATATTGTTTAGAGGTCCCATTCTCAAGAATACCTTTTAGATTCCTACCCTTTCTAAATACCACACAAGGTGAATCACCCACACTATTTTTAACAGTATTGTCCTCCAGAAGAAAACACCAATTCTAAATAAGAATAGATTTCATCAGAATGGCATCCAACGAGAAAGTAGTAATAAAACTCAATTTATCCAACCCTTGATTAAGGGATAAGAGGGAGGGTTAGAACCAGATATCAAATCACCATAACCATCCATAAGACCACCCCCCTCATCTCTCAAGAGGCCAATGTCCAAGGTGTCAACATCCTTCCCCAAACCCATCACATCCATAACTTCACCTTTCACTAACAAGGGTTTATAAATTCCTCTCACTCTTTTAGAGTGAACTTCACATATCAAATCTTCCAACAATCTACTAGGATACCCACGTCTGACAAACATCTCTCTCAACAAGCTACATTCATCCACTGGATCAGATGCTGACTTATAGTCCGGATGAAGATCACCTCTCAGCAGTTTGTAGGAGACTGAGTACAGTGATATGGCTTTGAGGTGGTCTGCTCATTCCATGTGGTTTACCCCTTGTCTTCTTTTGTGAGGAACCTTTATGGGCATTCCAGTTGTTACAAAATTCCTATTAAGATACATACTGAAGGGAGCATTGTATTCAATGATCAGTCTGTTGAGGGCAGGGTTGCAAGATTTCCGACCGGGTAGGGACAAAAAAAAGAAAAAAAAAAGGTCTTTCATGCTAAAAAAAAAAAGGTCTTAAGGTCTTTAAACACAGAGCTACTTCTGTTTTTCTGTTTAATACGGAACATCAAGCAGTTCTGCATTAAACACAAGTAGTTCCGTGTTTACCAACTTTTGATTGGCCCGTATGCCGGTATACGAGCCAATCAAAAAACTTGAAAAATGGAGCTGTGTTTAATGCAGAACTGCCTGATGTTCCGCATTAAACACAAGCAGCTCCGTGTTTAGCGATTTTTGATTGGCCCTTATGCCAGTATACGAGCCAATAAAAACCTCAAAAAATGGAGCTGTGTTTAATATGGAACTGCCTGATGTTCCGCATTAAACACAAGCAGCTCCATGTTTAGTGATTTTTGATTGGCCCGTATGCCAGTATACGGGCCAATCAAAAAAAAAAAGTGGAGGGCTGTTTTGCCAGGATTTAAACCGGCAGTGTGGGTCTCAGGATCTGGCTGCTGATTCCAGGACAATCCCCCTCAAATAGGGATGTCTGGCAACCCCGGTTGAGGGATGAGTATAGGAGCAATGACATTTCTGGACTTGGATGCCATACTTATAATTTGAGCAATATAGAATGATTTGCCCACAATAGTAGACACATTGTGGTCAAGGCCAAGTCACTATCCATACATGTTCCCAAGTCTCAAACCCACTGGGTAAACTCTTAGGGGTGTATCATCTATGTGGTAATTCCCGGGGTGTCCAAAGACTACTGTTATGCATTTTTTTACTTTCTGCTTAGGCCAGTGTTCTTGCACCAATGATTAGTTTGTGACAAGCCTTCTTGCAGGATATTTATATCTTTGGGGGAATTATGTAATTTACTAAGTTCACAGTCATCCACTAACTTGGTTAACTAGAGGCCTTTAACATTAGTTTTGATTTCAATGAAATGTATGCCAAACATAAATGGCCATAGCATGGAGCCATGATGGGCTCCACCGGTGACTGGCCTTTTTGTAGATTTAGCATTGCCAGTCCTTACTTTCTGTGTTCTATCTGAGAGCCAGATGGCTATCCAGTGGATGACATAGGGGTTTACTCCTAGTTTTGTGAGTTTGTTGACAATGTCAGAGTAGGGAATAGTACTGAATGCCTTGGCCAGTTCAAGATAGGCAGTGTGTATTATTTTGCCCTTGTCCAGTGCTTTGGAGACTCTCACAAATTTGTCAAGGTTAAGCAGGCACAATCTTCTCTTGACAAATTCAAATTGTGTGGGATCCAGTGTATGAAGATTTCCTGTTTATTTATAATATCTATGATGATTCTTTCTGTGGCCTTGGAAATGAGCTGGTCAGACTTAAACATCTGCAGTTACCTGGTTCAATGGATAGCCTGCCCTCGAGAAGAGGAATAAATGTTGCAGTACTCAAAATTAGCTTGGAGGCTAAGGTTGGGCAGAGGTTCTAGAGGGCTGGATATGTCATGTTTCATGCTATTTAGGAGGCATCCTGGGATATTATCATGGCCTATAGATGCAGTATTTTTCCATGAGAATGCATTTAGGAACTGTTCACTAGTGATAGCTGGGAGAGTTATGGTTCAGGGTATCTCTTGAGGAGTGATTGGTGGAGAAAGTGAGGAAATGTTGGCACTAAATTTATCAGCCAGTAGATTCACTATATCCTCTAGTTCCATTTACAATTAATTTGACATACGGTTGGTATTACCTTTGACCCATGGTTGTCATTTGTTTGTGGGGCTATCTTCACTTGAAATTTGGCTTTGGTGGACTTAATAAGACTCCTTAGCTATTTATTTATTTTGCTGAGGAGTTTCTTGAGTTACTGGTCATTACCCTTCATGGATTTGGCTTTTGTTATATAGCTTGTTGATACTAGGATTCCACAAGGGTGGCTTTTTCTTTGAGGTGGTCCTTTGCTATTTTGGGTGGGTACCACTGCCTCAGTGCAGTTATTTCCTTGATGTTATAGGGTTTCAGTAAACATTTCCACATAGGCAATAGGGTTCATGCACTGTTGGAGGGGGGCTTGAATTTTTCCCAGGGTATCACTCAGTAGTAGGAAGTTACCTTTGGAATAATTCCTAAATGTTTGAGGGTTAGATAGTTTTCAGCTTAATTTCAAAAGACACTTCTTTATGGTTCAACCTGACAAGTGAGGATGTTACACGTGGGTGGGTACAAAGATCCCCATGTTTGAGAGGATCCCGTCAAGGATGCTGTCACCCATTATGGGTGCATGGGTTCGCTGGACCAGAGCAGTTGTACTGACAAAGTACAGAAATCTCTGGGCCTGCATTTTGGGAGATGTGTATGTTTCCCATTCTATGATGGGATAGTTGAAGTTACCCAAGATTATAGTGCTGGATTCAATGATGAGTGGCACTAGAAGGATTAAGTATGTAGTATGGCTATCCTGGGTCATATAAGGGAATCTATAGCTTGCAATAATATGGTATGAGAATTTGCTTATGATAAGTTGGATGTGACAAAGCTCATATGAGTTATACTGCTTGATAAGTTTTAAGATGTGACTATTTTTGATAAAAAATAGAGACACACCCACCTTTATTCCTTTTCATAGAAAACAAAAATGGAAAAAAACTAAGGGTAATGCTGCTCAACGCCAGAAGTCTAAATCTCAAGATGCAAGCACTTGATGCACTCCTCAGCATAGAGAACATCGACGTCTGTGCAGTAACTGAAACCTGGTTCAAGGCTCCTGAGAGCACCCTAGCGCTGCCAGGCTATACCTGGTATCATGCTTTTCGGCCCCAAAACCCGGGCTGAACCACAAAGGGACGGGGAGTGTCCATATTCATCAAAGACACCCACACCTCCAGGTTAGTAGCAACACATGAAGCATCAGAGACCATACAGGTGCAACTAACCATAGGCAAAACTGCTATACAACTGGTAGCATGTTACAGACCACCCTCCCAATCTCAAGAACCCCACTCAGCCTTCCTGAAGACATTGGAGGATATGAATGTATCACAAAATACCATCATACTGGGAGACTTCAACTACCCAAACATAGATTGGGTACATTATTCTAGCCCTAATACCCTAGTCCAAAGGTTCCTGGAATTCATAAATTCAAATGCACTGGAACAACTAGTCACCTCTCCCACTAGGGGAGATAATATACACTATACCTGATCATTACAAACATGGGGACAAAATGCTCCACACCAGAAGTATACCCCTCACTAGTGAGATCTGACCACAAACTAATCACCCTGGATACACATATCCCACCTCCACCCCCAGCACAAAAGACCACAGTGAAAAACTTCTCAAAAGCAGACTTCACTCTTCTTAAGACTGAGATGGTATCCTTTAAGCCCACTGTGCCAGTGGATACCACATCCCACAATGCCGAATCCTTCACAAATGCTTTCTATGGACATCTCCAAGAATGCATGGATCATGCAATCCCAAATAAATCCGTCCCTCTCCAATAAAGGTAAGCGTCCTGTCTGGTGGACCTCAGCCATAAACAAATTTTATAACAAAAGAAGGAAGCTACTGCACGTCAGAGCAAAATCCCATGAAGGGAAGACATCTCTGATCAACATTAGCAGAAAACTACGTTCTCTCATAAAAACATCCAAGGCCAACTTTGAGAGAAAAATCGCTAAGGACACTAAAGATAACCACAAAGCCTTCTTCAGCTATGTTAGAAACCTGGGCGGAAACCCTCAGATATGCTCAGAGTTGGTTCACAATAACAAAAAATACACTGAACCCACAGATATTGCCAAAATTCTGGCTGACAGGTTCAGTGCAAATTTCTCCCCTCCCTCACCCCCAAAAGAAGAAATACTTATCCCAGCTGAATGTAATCTCCCTGTCATCTCAGATGTCCAAGTGAGAACCGCCCTAAACAAAACAAAAAACACAGCATCAATGGGACCTGACGGTATCCCGGGTTGCGTGTTACGTGAAGTCCAAGAGGAGCTAAACCCACACATAAAAATGCTATTTAACCTTAGCCTTACTTCGGGATATGTACCTGAACACTGGCGTGCAGCAACAGTGGTCCCACTCCACAAGGGGGGTGCCTCTACAGACCCTGGAAACTACCGCCCCATAAGCTTAACCAGCCTGGCCTGCAAAGCTATGGAAAGAATCATTATGGAACTCATAAACAGAGACATAGGGGACCTACAGACACTTGATCCCACCCAGTTCGGCTTTGTAAAGGGCAGATCCTGTCTTTTAAACCTGGTTGACTTTTTCGAAACAGTCACTAGAGCCATTGATGAGGGCAAAGCAGTCCATACAGCATACCTGGACTTGGCTAAGGCCTTCGACACAATATCCCACTCAGGCATCATAGATAAGCTCAACAGCTTAAAAGTAAACCCTTATGTCACTAGATGGCTTGCAAACTGGCTAAAGGACAGAACCCATAAAGTTAAAATTGCTGGAGCAATGTCAGTCTCAAAGCCAGTCACAAGTGGTGTCCCACAGGGATCTGTCCTGGGACCCCTCTTGTTCGGCATTTATTTCTCAGATGTTAAAGCAAACATGGGAGGGCTGTGGCTGACAAAGTTTGCAGATGACTGCAAACTAGGTGCCATAGTCGATACACCAGCAGACACATACATCCTACGAAAAGGCCTCACAGAAACGGACAACTGGTGCTGGAGTCACGGCCTTAAACTAAATGCCAAAAAATGTATAGTCATCCCCTTTGGGAAAAACAAAGTACCCACAAATTATCACATAGACAGCAACCCACTGTGTATGGAAAAAGTAATCAGAGACCTAGGGACCCAAGTCGACAGCGACCTCTCATTTGACACCCACGTTGCCAAAGTGGTTAGAAAAACATTCTACCTTGCACACCTCATCATGAAGGGATTCACATCCAGATCCAAGGATGTCATTGTACCCCTATATTCCTCCCTCATCAGACCCATGATTGAGTACAATGCCCCATTTGATATGTACCTCAACCGGCATTTGCAACAGCTGGAGAGACCACAAAAGTACCTCACCAAGAGGATCAAGGGTCTCCAACATATGTCTTATTCTGCCAGACTAAAGAAACTTCAGCTCTATTCAGTAGCATACCACCTGCTCAGAGGTGATTTCTGCCTGATGTACAAGGCCATGTCCAATCAGGATCTGATGGACATGCTCCACCTCAAAAAATCCAAATCCATAAGGACCACGAGAGCTAAAGACTTAAACCTCGGCACAAGTATGAATAGGACATGCTGGAGGGATAGATTCATAACCCAGAGGCTTCCCATGCTTTGGAACAAGATCCCAGTTCGTATTAGGCAGAGCCCCTCACTGACTCTCTTCAAGAGAAATCTTGATGAGTGGATGGGAGATCGTAAGTTTACCCCAGGGGTCACATCTGTGTCACTGCTAGACTGGGGCACAGTAAACTAATTCTATTATATAAGGGGACCTTCATTGTGTCACTACTAGACAGAGGCACAGTATTCTAAATTTATTCTGTACATTTTTGTACCATTTCATGGGGTGGCAAAAGCCACATCACTATGGCTAGGCTTACAAATGCCCCAGGGCAGATAGCCTAGTACTATACTATGAAACTATGAAACTAAATGTGTGGAAGACTTTATAGCATTTCACTACCGGGATGCTCTCTGTGGCTTTAAACCATATCTCAGTAACTACACATATGTCTACGTTTTCCAGAGTGAGAAGGGCCCACAGGAAGTGGAGTTTTTTGTTAAGACTTCTGCATTGAGCAGCAATCTCTTCAAGTTGCTATGGGTAGGTTTTGCTATTTTGGAAGGTTTATCAGGTTTGCATTGCCTAAAAATGGCACAATGGGGGTGTACAAGGCCTTAGCCAATATTTGTAAACCCGGGGGGACAAGCACAGACCATCCCTGGTAAAGCAGCATGGTCTGTCAGTCATATTCTCCCACACTGACAAGTAATGTACCCCTTTGAATGACGCCAAAAACTAAGCCAGTTGTTAAAGTCCTTCATCTTTTTATTTTCATATTCTGGCATCATTCTTGGAGAAGGCAGAATGTTTCCAAAACTGCAAAAGAGTAATATGGTCAGAGAAGTTACATCACAGTTTTCTTGCTAAACATATTTTACCAGTGGTGTTTCTTGCAAGTTACCATTTTTAAAACAATCATTTAACTGCATTCATAAATATTGCTAGTATCCGTCCTTATTGTTGACTGCATGCTGCATGGACTGTGCACTCCTTTATACTCTGTAATTATAGACAGAAATCTCTCTCTCCCTTTCTTTAGGGGGCATGTAATGAGAAATTAAGTACTGATGCTAGAGTTTGTCTATACTGCAAGTGTACTATAGTCATTGCCACTTAAAGACTATTGCACTGCACAGCTATTTAAGACTGTAAGTATCTTATAGTACATTGCATGCTGAGTCTACTGCCAGTTTGTTTGTGATGACTGACATGGTAGCATAATTTCTACAGAGCTGCCATTTTGTACAGAATTAAAGTCACAAATCTGAGTAAAATGCCGGTGTCTTCTGATGTTTCTGACACTGTTGTTTGTTATTAAGGTGCACATTGTGACATTATATAGACAAAAAAAGGGAAATCGGTAGGTATGCAGGCATTCTGATAAGTCAGTTCTCATGATTCTCATGACCCAACCTCCAAAAGGGCTAGTAACCTTCTGTTTAAATGTTAACTCACCAAAAGTTTATTACATAATGTATTATATTTCTGTAAATGTTTTAAATGTTCTGTACAAATTTTTGTTATTCTTTTGTAACATGTAATATGCAACTTGCAATATTTGGAACTTTTCTCCCCGGGCCTCCACTGAAAACGGGCTCTTTATGGCCCAGTGGACTTCCTCGGTCATCAAACTTAAATAAATAAATAAAATAATAAATAAATTCTACTATCCAGAGATGCTTAGTTTCCAACATATATCCATAACATCCCTTTTCGTCTAATTCCCATTGGAGTAGCTCTTGCAAAGTTGGGTGAGGTTGTCTGCCAGTGATATGCAGCAATTATCCCCTGAAATCTACATTTCACTTATACTAAAATAATAGGTTCAGTGGTATGTTCATGTTTGCTTATGGACTGAGATATTGATTTCTACTTAGCAGAAAAGTGAAATTCCCTCTTCATGAGATGACATTCCAGGAATTATACCTATTACTGTTACATATAATTTCTTAGCTTTACTGTGATTCTATTATAATTTTTAGTGTCTCTGCATATACGCAAAATGTTCTCTAACAGGGTATAACTGAATGAAGACAGCCCAATAAGTCCAGGGCTTGACATCAACATATTAAATTGATGTGAAGCATGGATGTAAAAAATGGCCAACAACTTCACAGACCTTGCTAAATGTGGCTAAAATATCATGGTCCCAATAGGGCAACTTATGGCACTCTGGCTGCATACACTGAAATGGTGTATAGTTTAATAACACAGCAACCCCTCCCTTCCCTGCTATGTTGCTCAGCATCATACATCAATGTTAAAGTAAAAAAAAATGAAATTGCTCCTTTACATTATTGGAGTGGGGAAGGAGGACTTACCAGCAACAGAATTCCCTGAGCACAGCCACCACACTTGTCTTGCCCTACACAGTGATGCTGCCAAGCTCCCATCAATAGAAGTTCACACAGAACCAGATTCCATCTTTACCAGATTAAAGTAATGACTCTGCGTCTTCTGTAATGCTAATGAATGTCATTTTTTGGACTGCCTTAAGGCATGACATCATGCTTCTTTTTCTGACTCATACCTAATTAACCATCTTTTCCCTGTTGTAATGTATTATGCTTCAATGTCAGAAGTGCAATACAGCAGCTGGGAATGTATGCGGCAGGGCAGGACATAGTACAAATTTTGTCATGTATTTTGTGTGCCACTTGTAAAAGCAGACATTCGATGTAATGGCAACAGTGGACATACAGCAGCTTTCAGGCTTCTGCCAATTTGTCACAAAGACCAAGGATGGTTGGGCATGGTGTTTGAAGGGCAAAACTACATGGACAGGTGCATGACAATGGACTGTTCCATTGTTTGTGCTCCATTTAAGAAGTTCATTACTTTTTTGCATTTATTGACAATATAAAGGGTAGGTAAAGGCACCAAGGTGCATTACTTGGATGGTCTTCTCTTTGTGGGGAGGAAATGCACAATGGAGTGTCAGCGAGCATTTAATGTTTTTTTTCCTAGCTGTGTAAGGAAATGGGGATCCTGCTAGTGGCAGACAATGTGGAAGGCCAGCCAATAAATCTTCATTCTTAGGTACTGACATTGACAACACGGGAGACTTATATAGGCTGCAGACTGATAAGGTACAACAATTGTGCATATGGCTATATCAGGTGTTGCGGCAACAGAAAATGTTACTTAAACCATTTTTGGAACTAACTGGCTTAATTAATTTTGCATACAGGGCTATCCCAGTGAGCAGGTCTTTCATAAGGCATTTAGCTGCAAAAGAACTAGGTTTTAAGAAACCATACCACAAGATTTGGACATGAGGAAAGATTTAGAGGCTTGGTATGCATTTATTAAAGATTTCAGTAGTGTGACAATATGGCAGGATCTTTAAATCAAGCCCTATTGGAGATACTTCCAGATGCTGCTGAAGCCAGTCTCTTTGGGGGAAATTTTATTGGCTGATGGTTTAGTGGGTCTTGGCCACCAAAGGTAAAGAACAGGGAAGAAGTATCAATTGCAGAGTTTGAGATCTACCCAATGGTAGTGGCCTTAGAGTTGTGGAAAGAACAAATCAGAAATCAGGTACTACATTTAGATAACATTGTAGTACAAACTGTCATGGGCAAATTGATGAGACAGTTCACCCTTAGGTGTGTAATGTTGAATGTCTCTGTCAAAGCGTGGCATGTACCATGTTTGAAGAACTAATGAGCAGATTGCCTTTCTTACTTACAGTGGGCCTGTTTCAGAAGGCTAGCTCCAAATTCAAGTCCAGTGGCAAACTGAATACCAGGCCAGTAATGGGCCAGTTGCGTGAATGAGAATGATGACTGAGTAATTCCCTCAGTGTAAGAACAAACATAATATATGTTAAAGGTATAGAGCATTTTCTTGAAAACAGGATAACTTGAAGCAACATGGCCTATTCTATTTTACCAGATTAGAACTTAAATGATAGCCATGAAGGATATGGGCTGGATTCCTGGTAAGGCAAGAAGTTCCTTATCAGCACTTAACTGTGTTCTTCAACAGGGCCATTTGGCAAAGTCCTTTCAAGTGCATGCTATGTTCATGGGTTGGGGGAGGTGATACCCAAGGAAACAGGAGAGGAGGTATCCACAGGGCAGGGAGTGCTGCAGACACTGTGGGGCACTGCCCCATGGGTATGCATAGTTCCATATAAGGCCTTGTTATTTCCAGCCCGTTTCCTTACTGCCTTTTACAGGGTAGTTAAATGATCATCTGGTACAGCCAAACAAACTGAAGGGTCGGTCTTTGGTGTTAACCACTACAGCGTGTTTGTGAGTCTGGACATGATGTTTGTGTGTATGTAGCATGGTCTAAAATACATCAGAAAGGGAAAGATCAATGGGTATGCATTCATACTCCATCAGACTTGACCTGGGATTCATCAGAAGTGCTAATACATAGCAGGCACAGCAGGACATGCAACCAGGACCATTCTCCTGCCACCAGCAAGGGGGATCCAGTGACAGTGCGATGTCTAAGATGATACTTCAAAAGACAGTATGCAGTTGAGTGATTTACTGAGAAACAGATACAATTCACATTCAGTGAGGGCAGGGGCACCACAAGACAATATCAAAAAGCTGTGCAGGTGGAGGTCCACTGCATAAAAGGCTTACATTAGGAATGGATTGTTCTTACTCCTTCATTTTGTTTTACAATTCAGTCCAAAAGAGACCTGGACATGGCTGGGTACTGGGCCACTCATTCATCAAGAAGTTACAACATTGGCTACATTATGTCAAAGATCATTGTGCTGAGGCCGAAAGGAAGTATGCATGCTAGCTTGATTAGTTTGGAGTATCTGGCATGAGCAGTCCTCCGTTTAGGCAGGTGCTGCATTAAGCAGCCAAGTCAGGCAGAGAACCTGCAGTCATTTTATTGCATTTCCAGAAATGACATATATCCAACACGAATTACTCGATATAATTGTACAAGGTCCATTGCAGCAGTGGAGAAAATGAGGTGCAGAATTAACAATACTACAGATAAATTGCTACAGAGCATGTTGGGGGGATACCATGGATAAACTGCTGCAGAGCATGTTGGAAGGGCATTTATATATCCAATTAACCATCCATGTGAAGTGGCCAGATAGGTATCACACGATGGGTTAATCTTTCAGAGGAAGCCATGGAAGTTTTTTCATTCGGATTTGCATGTGGGGTAACTAGAATAGTGTTAGGGCTCCCACAGTAGCAGATATGCTAGGTAGAAGAGAAGAGAAGAAATTGCATCTTGTCTGTGGCATAAAACAGGGAAAATAAAGGGAGAACAAAGGTACATGTTACAGGATTTACTAGTTGGGCCTTCCAGAGAACATGTGATCCCAAAGGGGGATTTGCCAGGGTACCTCCTGCCTGAAACCCTCCACTGGCAGACTATAAAGCAGCCCAAGGAAACTGATGAACTGCTCTGGGTTGATCTGAACATTGATAAGCTGTATACTGACAGTGTTGCCTACTCTGTAGTACATAGATGATATATATATATATATATATATATATATATATATATATATATATATATATATATATGTATACATATGGCCTCACTGAAATTCTTGCTTTCGCTGAAATTACTGCTTTGTGCATATTCATGAAATAAATGGCTTTCAATCAGTTAGGATAATTGGCAATAAACATATGGCTATAGACATTTAACCCATCTTTCGTGTCGGAGTCTATTTTACTCATTGATATGTTGCAGTGCTAAAGCTGCACTGTATTAGGTAGTGTGAAAGAATTGCTGATGAGCTAATCTGCAGTGATAATCAACCCTAGCAATGTGCTGATGAGCTAATCTGCAGTGTTAATCGACCCTAGCAACATTCTGATGAGCTAATCCGCAATGATAATCGACCCTAGCAACATTCTGATGAGCTAATCTGCAGTGATAATCGACCCTAGCAACATTCTGATGAGCTAATCTGCAATGATAATCAACCCTAGCAACATTCTGATGAGCTAATCTGCAGTGATAATTGACCCTAGCAACATTCTGATGAGCTAATCTGCAATGATAATCGACCCTAGCAACATTCTGATGAGCTAATCTGCAATGATAATCGACCCTAGTAACATTCTGATGAGCTAATCTGCAATGATAATCAACCCTAGCAACATTCTGATGAGCTAATCTGCAATGATAATCGACCCTAGCAACATTCTGATGAGCTAATCTGCAAAGATAATTGACCCTAGCAACATTCTGATGAGCTAATCTGAAATGATAATCGACCCTAGCAATGTAAAAGTGGAACTGGTGCAGTAATGACAGGTAGCTGTAATAGGGTGGGTGGCAGAAGAAAATACACATTGTGGTTCTGATTTATGTAGCGTGTGGGGAAAGCTGTACCCAATCTTAAGGCAAATGAAAAAACACCAAGTATTTAACTGATTTAGTAGTTTAAGTAAAAAATAAAATTATATACTTATTTTATGCTACAAAATATATTTTCAAACATTCACCAGTTATGTTAGTAATACAGTTTACAAACTCTACAAATCTAAGTGATCTTTGAGAAAACTAGTATGCAAAGCAAACAAACAAACAAAACAAAAAGAATATGAATTGTATACTGGCTGTAGTGATCTATATCTCATCACCACACCAATAAATAGTCATTTATGAAATGTTTATGCTTGTTTTTTTATAAGTATATGTAATGCATGAACTCTTCAAAGGTTATGACTACTGAATAGTGCATCACAACCAGTCACTGTTAAAATCCCTAACCATTGCGATAAGGTGCAATGGCAGCTACTGCTTTTAAATAGCAGATATCTCAGACCAGCTTTTAAGAGATACCATTATATCTTCATATGAGGCCCAGGTCAATAGTAAATGCTTTCAGCAACAGTACAAGCAATGTTATCACAAAGCACTTCATGTTGTGGCTATCGATGTGACTGCTACGTTACGGTTATAAAACTACAGGAAAAAGTAAGCTTGGTAGTCATTTATGAATCTTGTTAATATAGTTCAGTTTCACTTTGGAACCAATGTCTTTTTCACCCAAATGGATTACAGAATACCTCTCATCATGTTTGTAATGACATACATGTAATTATTTAAAATCTAGTTTTACTTAGTTAAATTAGGAATACATCTGTATCAGTCAAACCACAGGATTTAAACAAGACAGGAACTATCTGGGAGTCATTTCCATGCCTCTTATCTCATTTGCTAAATACTGTTCAAAAGAACAAGAGTCTGACAGGTGACGGTTCTACTTCATATGAATTTATGAATCAGAACTTTTTAACATTCCTCTTCAGCCCATGATCGTAGCTGTAATTATTTGTTTATGATTATAAATGATAGTTAGCTTTTTTAAATCTCTTTAAAAGTATTCAGCAGTAAAATGTACAACTGTTAAGAATTACAAATGTACAGTATTATTCTACTTTGTAACTTTTCCATAAGAACTACAACATAATGTTCTCTTCCATGTAATCTGATGTAGTAATAAAAATAATTATTGGATGTAAAGAGATATTTTCAAAGTACAGAAATTCCACATTTTAGGGTTGGTTCATGCATGGCCTTCCACATTACCACTATCTCATAAGAAATAAGGTGATGGATCAACAGAAATTCTCTGTAGTAACAAGGGTCAAAGGAATCCACAGAGGGAGAAGGGGGCCTTAGGCCTCCTGTCCGGAAACCCATGTGAGGGTCTGGTGACAAGCCTACCTTTTGCAGACACATCCCAATGTAAATGTCATCAACTGGAATAAATGAAATATTTAGGGATGCTTTGTATATCTCTCTAGCTGTAAAACTGATAGCAGGAACCTACCCTGCACAGTAAGGAGGGTAACCATCTGTTGGGGCTACTTGCTCAGGTACATAATATTTGCTTGATTTATCACTAGTCAGGTGTACATTGTCAACAAGGTGTCCAACAAACAAATGTTTAGCTCCCTGGTTTCCTTCTAGACCTAACAAATAGTCCACCATAGCATCAGAATTAACAAAGACGTCATCATCGCCATTCAAGAGGAATTTCACATGAGGACAGATCTTCTGCAACCATTCATAAAAAAAGGACCTGTTTGAGGGTCAAATTGAAGAAGGTGTCATAGAAGTCCCACTGAAGGATGTCTCCATTCTCTTCACTCTCCACTGAGAGCAGTTTCTGGAGTTTCTTGCTTTCTTTCTGCTCTGAACTGACTCCAAGTATAAACAGTCACCGTATCAGTACTCCTGCATATGTCTTTTCCTGACCCCAGGTTTTACAGATGGCCTCTCATTGTGTGTAGCTCCCAGGTGATGACTTAATGACAAGAAGGAGAAAGACCTCATTTGACTGCTGAAGGCCACCACATTTCTTAGTGGCACTATGAAGAACCGGGAAATTATGACAGTGCTTGTACATCAGAAAGTTCTTGATTTTGTTTGTTTGTATCTTTCGGCTTTTCCCGGTTAGGGGTCGCCACAGCGGAACTCCAGTCCGCTAATGATTGGCAGTAGATTTTTACGTGCTGGCTTGCCGGACCTAAAGCACAACCTTCAACGAAGAAACTCCCATTCACGCATGTCGACACACAGAAGACATCTTGCTCTAACTGAGAATCGAATGGGCAACGTCTAACTGTGAGGCGGCAACGCTACCGCAGCACCACCACCGCTTCATAAAGTTCTTGATATGCTTTGGTTATTCAGAGAAGCCCTTGATGCCATTCGCTGATGTATTTTCTCTGCATTTAAATGAAACTCCTTGTTGCCATGAGCTAGGAAGCATGTCTGCAGTCTGGCTTGCTTGCAATGATGCTTTTTTTTGATAACCTTTTGCAGATGTCGGTATTGTTTTCCTAGGATATGAAATAAGATGGCAAATAACCCAAAGGTAACCAAAATGGAATACCAGAAAGAACATTTCCTTCCATGCCTAATTAAAAAGAACAGAAAATAAAATCTGTATTAAGCAGGTACTTGACAATTTTAATGTTGCATATTTTCATGTTTTGTTTTCTATGACATTCTTTTACAGTTATTGCCTAAATCTAACAACTTGGAGTTAGATGAAAACAAAAATATAAGCAGCATTGCTGTCTCAGTACTGGAATTCTTTTATACCACATTTGATTCACTTAATTATTTGTTTGTTGTTAACCAGGATATGGCACTGATCAAAACTTGATAAATTTTAGCCTCATCCCAGGATGCAAATGCTATAAGAACAAACACTGAAGCAACAGCTAATAATAAAAGGTAATAGTATATACAGAGATTACAACATTAAGGTGACAAAACACTTGACAACAGTGAGCAACATCATTGTAAAACAAAATGTATTATATTTCATGAGCATGATATGATTGGTCAAGAGAAAATAGAAAAAAAAAACAAGTGGTACTGTGGTTTTGGTGGCAGCCCTACACATATATTTACATAAAAGATTTCTCACAGATTAGAATGAAGTATTGTGATACAAAGACAAAAAATGCACCAGTTGAGATTAAGTGGTATGTCCTGTACTATATCACTTCCATTTGTGTTAGTTAAAAAGAAATTTATCAAATTGTGGTTTAAATTTGGTGTAGGTAGGAAATTTTGTGATATTTGGAGAGAGAGACTGCCAGGCTTTAGGTGCTAGTACAGAGAAATTGCTGTCAGAACAATAGAGCCTCCTTGGGGGGGGGGGGGGGCACTAGAAAGCTGGGGCACAGCCGGTTTGGCTTCTGAGGTTATAAGTCGGGGTAGCTACAATGAGTCTCATTGTGAGAAGTGAGAGACACTCTTGATGGAGTTGTTTATAAACAAAATATCAAAGGAGAAGATTTGCTCTACCTATAGTATATTCCCATTTTACTTTGGACAGTGGTATTGCAGTGATGTCTGAGGTGAGAAAAGTTAGTTATGAAGCTGCAGAGTTTGTTGAAAATAGTCTGCAGTGTAGTGATATTTTTATCAGATACAGCAGAAAGTATTGGTAAGCTGTATTCAAAATTTGTGAGCAATATTCCTTTTCTGTGATGGCTGTGTCTGGTGCATATAGAAATCAAGAGAGATTTTGAGACCAGAATTTGAGTTGGTTGATGTTACTTCTCAGTTTTTCAATGTGCGTTTGAAATTTAGTGACTGAACTAACCAGATGCCAAGATATATAAAATGGGAGATGATTTCAATGAGATTGAACTGGTCTTTGATTTGGAGGAAGTTGTGGCATTTAATAAGCCTTTTGCTTGTCTCAGTGATCACTGTTTCAGTTTTTTAAGGAGTGAGTATAAGCTTTTTGTTTATGAACCATTTGCTAATATCCAATATGTTTGCCCATGGGGTCACTCTAGATGTTGGTTACAACTTGTAAGAGAAAGAGACAGAGAAAGTCTCTATGATGCTGATTTTGGACAGCTTTGTATGTAGGGCTTGATCCTTAAAAAATCACATCATCTGCATATAGAATGAGTTCTAGTTCTAGCAAATCAAATGGAAGTTTGTTTACAAATAAAGGGAAGAGGAGAGGAACAAGTATTGTGCTCTATGGGCATACTTCTAAACCGACCAGATTTTTTCAGAATGTACAGAGTTTTGCCTCATGTTTTTGGTGAGTTCCTCATAAAATTTGCATTTTTCGACAAATCATTGTGATGATCTGAGGATTGACGCCACCAAATAATAACATACATTTAGTTTCAAACTTTAGATCCATCAGAAAATGTATGTTAACAGAAATGCTGTTATTCTAGCAACTTCCTAAGTTTATAAGAGTAATATTTAAAATCTGTCCCTATTTTTGGGGCTCGATCTCCCCATTTTATCAGGCTTTGTCTAGATTTCTTATTCTAAGAGGTTGAGAATTATGCCTGTGGGGCAAATGATTGACTTGTTCCTGTCTATGATAATATGGAGCCAGTTTAACCTTGAAGAATCTATTTGCAAGAAACTCTTTGAAACATTGTGTGACTTCAGCACTGATTTCAATATCGAGTAGATGAGCTAGTAGAACGTGATGATCCACAGTATCAAATGCTTGAGTTGAGTCAATAAAATGACTCCAGTTAAATTGCCTCTATCCATGTTAATCAGGATGCTGTTAGTCAGCATTCAGTGTTCAGCTGTGATGCTTCTGCCTGACCAGAATCTATGCTGTTTATTGGAGAGAATTTGCTATTTTTGTAAGCAAGCAATAAGCTGGTTGTATACGAGTTTCTCAAGAAATTTGCCCAGAGTATTGAGTACTGAAGTTGGATGGCAACTTATAGAGGTGGGTTTCTATTGTTCGTTGGATTTGATTTCCAAATTTTGGATATAGTGATTAAAGAGAAGCAAAGACTGTAAATGTGCAGTAAAGGGGTAGTGATGTACTCCCAGCAATAATATAGAGATCAAGGGCAGAGATTTTCTGAGCCTGTAGAGGAATCAAGTGGGATATGCCTGTGTTGGGGGGGTGGTCTGTCTGACAGCAATCTTCATGAAATGTAGTAAGTCTGTTGGGTGGTGGGAAAGGTGGATGTCAGGGGTGGGTGGTTGGAGAATTCTTTGAGGAAATCAGCAGGGGTGAGTTTATCAAGTGTACACTGGATGGATTCTTGTACTTTGGTTAGATATTGTGGTACTCTGCCAAATACGATGTTGATTTAATGGCAGAATGTTTGGGGTGAGTGATGAAGGAAGCTTCAGTGGAAGATAAGTATTTGTTTTTGAGTCTCAGAATTGCTTGTTTGGTGAGATTCTGTAAGGAAGCACATTGAATGCTGCCATCTACTGTAAGGGCTTTTTTTCCTGGTTTGCCAGGCATTATTGTGAAGGTGCATTTGGGATTTTGGTTTATACAGGTAGTTACTAAGCATGAAGTCCATGAGACTGTTAAGGTGCCTATCCCAAATACCCAAATGCCCAAAAGCACTCTTTGTTTAAATGACTTGCTCAAGGTCATGCAGGCAAATGAAGATGTACAGATTCAAACCCTGTATCCTTGGTACAAGAATGAGCTCATTAACAAGTCAGAGCTTTAGTCATGTGCGCTGTCAGACTGCTCTGTGTGCCAGACTCAGTCTGGCAGTTAAGCTCCTTAGAGTGCCACTCTGGATTGTTTTAACAGTCTAGTAATAATGGTGAGGCAGGTGTTTTAGAAGAACAGGAGCTGTTACATAGGTAAACTGGCAGCAATTCTCTTAGCA
Organism: Protopterus annectens; assembly: GCF_019279795.1. NCBI lineage: Eukaryota > Metazoa > Chordata > Ceratodontiformes > Protopteridae > Protopterus > Protopterus annectens. The sequence continues at coordinate 261,286,327 of NC_056747.1, forward strand.
TTAAAGATGACAGTGGTTGTCCAGTCTATGTTAGAGGGGTAAGAGTGGAGTCTGGTGATATTATTCAGTGATTTTAATTTAAAGGAGATTAGCTGGGGAGTAGGCATTGTACACTGAGTTATTGGGCAGTAGTCACTAAAAGGAGGGATGGATAGTTAAGGGTGAAATCATACTTTGAGAGGTAATTATCAGATCAAGCAGAGAGAATGTTGATTAGAAAGTGTATTTGGTCTTGTTGGTACACAAACAACCTAGACTAGTTTGAGGCCAGCAAGGAGCTCAGTAATATCTTCAGAGGATTGTCCAAGTAGGCAGAGGAGGGCTCAGGTGGGTTCACACTAAAGTCTCACAGAAGGAAAATTTGTCCTGTGAGCAGGATGTCAGCTAGCATGCTTAGTGTTAAGGTTTGTAGCACTGAGGAAGGAGGTGGCAAATTATCAAATTGTCAATGTGGAGCAACTGTAATATTCAAGCCTAATGTGATCCCAGTCAAAACACTAAACATATTTTGTACTGTGTAATCATTTCCTGCATCAATATGTGTAACTTTTTGCTTTTATTTTGTTTAACTAAAAGAAAGTTTTACTTATTTGAAGAATTTTAGTTGTAGGTATGTAGATGGTGAAGAAATTTATGTGATAATAGGTAGTGTTGTTGTCTGCCTACATTAGGGTTTTGTTTACATATGTATCTTAAGCTTCTGCTTCTCTTTCAATATGCTGTATGTGGTGTTGAGGTTTTGCATGTATGGGGTAATCTGAGTATATCTTAATTTGGTTGAAAGGACTGTCAGGAGAAAAAAATGTGTAGAAGAGTAAAAGACACAGAAAACAGGATGAAGTTATTCATTTCATGGTCTTTACACATTCTCCATGATTATAGCAGGGTCAGTATATTAAAGTGAGGGGATGTTGAGCATCTGGAACCTCTCACATGGGAACTGCAGGGGGAAAAATGTTTTTATTTATTCTCTTCGTAGTTGTTTTTTTTTCCCCCTCCAAAGCTTTTTCATTGCTAGTGGTTTTATATTTCTCTTGCTTCATTATGTCTGGCTTTCTCTTTTTTTCACATTCTTTTATTATTTGCAACTGTAGGATTTATTGTTCTGACATAAATCTCATGGGCACTGGTTGGTAGGGAAGGAATCACTAAAGCAGGGAAGACTATGGTCAATTAACAAACGAGCTGGTCAAAACGCAAAAGACAGGAAAAAACAACTGAAACACTAAGTCCAACAGTCCACAGCAGAACGGAGTATTTTAAAATACTCCATTCTACTGTGGACTGTTGGACTTAGTGTTTCAGTAGGGAAGACTATGGTGTCAAACAATGAAAAAAGAAGTTATGTCTTACCATAACGTTCCATCTGTGTTGTAGATCTTTGTTCATTCATTACAGATAGGATCTCGGTTCCGTCCTCAGAATCAATACGGCTGTTTCCCAGCTTTCGCAAGCCAAAGACTCTCGGCTAAGAACCTACCCACAATTCCCCTCTCCTAGTTACTCCAGATCAAGTTTTCCCACCCTAGATAAAAGATGTAGTAATAGAAAAAAATAGTAAGAGGCTCTGTCTGAGCAAATACCCTGACCAGGAGTTCCTAAAGTCCACCAGGAGTCCAGGCAGGGGGAAGGTGGGCGGGAAGTAATGAATGAACAAAGATCTACAACACAGATAGAACGTTATGGTAAGACATAACTTTTTTATCTAATGTCGGAAATCTTTGTTTATTCATTACAGATAGGACGGAGTCCCCAGCTACTTGAGTCCTGGGTGGCCCTAAGGAAGGATATTCCTGAGCACCACAGAACCAAAAGATTCTCTTCCCCTGGAGGCCAAATCAATTTGTAATGAGATATAAAGGTATGAGGTCTTGCCCAAGTGGCTGCTGCGCATATATCATCCATAGAGGCTCTGGAATGAAAAGCTACAGAAGTAGCCATAAATCTGGTAGAATGAGCCTTTATTTTGGAAGATAAGGATAGCTTATTCTGTTGGTAGATAAAGGGAATGATGTTTCTAAGGCAAGAGGCTAAAGTCACTTTGGAAACAGGTTTACCCAATCTGGGTCCTGCAAAGGCCACAAACAATTGGTCTGTTTTCCTGAAAGATTTAGTCCTGTCCAAATAACAACGAAGCTGCCGGTGTACATCAATGGTGTGCAAAAGGTACTCCCCTCTATTAGAATGCCTTGGGAAGAAAACCGGCAGGTCAATAGATTGGTTAATGGAAAAGCCAGAAATTACCTGGGGCAAGAAAGAAGGGTCAGTACAAAGGGACACCCTATCCATGTGGAAGATCAAGTAAGGACTCTTGACACTCAAGGCCTGCAGCTCAGATACTCTTCTTGCTGAGGTGAGTGCCACTAGAAGTATGGTTTTCCATGACAAAAATTACAAATCATATGAATCAAAGGGCTTGAAAGGAGAACCTGTGAGAGACTGAAGCACCAGAGTCAAGTCCCAGGGTACTAAGGGAGGCTTGACCGGAGGTTTAACATGTAATACTCCCTTTAAAAAGGTCTTGCATAGGCGGTGTGACATAACTGAATTATTATCAAGACCATTATGAAAATTGGCAATAGCTGCTAAATGTACAGTGATCGTTGAAGGGGAGGCTCCTGCATGTAAAAAAAGAGTAAGGTATTGCAGGTTCTTTTGAACAGGCATAGAGAAAGGGTCTAAGTTCTGGTCTTTGGCCCAAATAGAGAGCCTAGTCCATTTACTAGAATAAACCTTTCTAGTGCAAGGTTTGTGTGAGACCAGAAGAATTTCACGAACAGGAGATGGGATGTCAGGCAGCCTGGCAATCATTGGAAGTGGAGGAACCAAGCTTTGAGCTTGAGACTGTGCAGGTTCGGATGAATCAGTCCTTGAGGATGAGATAACAGGTCCTGGGAATGATCCAGGACCCATGGGCTGTGAAGCAGATGAGGCCATAGAAACGGGAACTAGACTTGACGTGGCCAGTAGGGAGCAATGAGGATCACTTTGCTTTTCTGGAGAAATTTTGGAATGAGGGGAAATGGGGGAAAGGCATACAGAAGACCTGGGGGCCAATCGTGTGTTAGAGCGTCCCTCAGTGTTTCCCCCTGAGGGGGGATCAAGGCAAAATAGCGTCTGCATTTGTAGTTTAGAGGAGAAGCAAACAGATCACAGCAAGGCTTGCCCCAATGTTGGAAGATCCAATATGCTATTACAGAGTTGAGGGACCGCTCGTGAGGCATCAAGATGTCCCTGCTCAGATTGTCCACAATAAGGATGGAACTCCCGGGAATGTGCATTGTTATAAGAAAGTGATAAGAAGCTATCACCCAGTGCCAAATCCTCATGGCTTCCCAACACAGGGGGTAAGATCTGGTTCCGCCTTGCTTGTTGATATATCAGATGACTGACATGTTATCTGAATGAATTGCAATTGTCCCCGAGGGTAAGGATGCATGGAATGCTTGCAACGCTAAGAGAACTGCCCTCAGTTCCAGAACATTTATGTGCAAGTTGGCCTTGATGGGGGTCCAGGTGCCTTGGACAGTCTTTCCCTGGAAATGCCCCCTCACACCCTAACAGTGAAGCGTCCGTGGTCACCGTGGCCGTGGGTTGGGGAAGACAGAACGGTCAACACCAAAGATTCGTTTGTGGCTTCATCCACCATAGCATTTCTTCCTTGCAATGGTTAGTAAGGCATATCATGTGGTTGAGTGGGTGGGTTAACAACAACCATTGTGCAGAAAGGAGCCACTGCAGGATTCTCATGTGCAGTCTCGCCAGTGGTACTAACATAATGGCAGCTGCCATGGAGCCCAAGAGTTGCAGTACAAGACGTGCTGGTACATATGTGTGAGGAAGAAGGTCTTGGATTTGGTGTCTTATTTTCAAAAGCCTGTGAGGGGGGAGAGAAGCTTGACAGGATGTTGTGTCAAAGATTGCTCCAATAAATTCCAGTGTCTTCATTGGGGACATCTGAGATTTGTCTTTGTTGATTGTAATCCGCAATCGGAGAGCGAGACCTTGAGTCTAAGAGAGGCTTTGGACTAGGAGATTCCTGGTCAGGGCGGTAAGGAGCCAGTCATCTAGATAGGGAAACATCTGGAATCCTTGTAGTCGAAGATGAGCTACCACAACTGCCATATATTTGGTGAACACTCGGGGGGCTGTTGACAGACCGAATGGCAGTGCCCTGAACTGGTAGTGATTGGCTCCCAGCCAGATGCAGAGAAACCTCTGGGAGCGGTGATCCATCTTTATGTGGTAGTACGCATCCTGGAGGTCTATAGAGCACATCCAATTGTCCCTCCCTAGGAAGGGAAGAATCGACTGTGCTGTGACCATTTGGAATTTTTGAGGTTTGATAAATTTGTTCAGTAGGCTGAGATCCAGGATTGGTCTCCAGTCCCCTGTTATTTTTGGCACGAAAAAGAACCTTGAGTAAAATCCGGATCATGTCTGGTCTGGTGCGACTGGTTGGATGACTCTTTTTCTTAGCAGCTTTTCTATTTCTAAGACTGCTAATTTCCTCTGATTGGGTGGTGCATCGGGGATTCATTTGATGGGTCTGGGAGTTAAATCAAATGTTATTTGGTAGCCTATGGATATTATTCTCTGCACCTAAACATCGGTAGTAGTAATAAGATGCCAGGCTGGTAGATGCAGAGAAAAACGACCCCCGACTGTTTCCAGAGGAATGCGATCAGGCTGCTGCTCAGGAGCGCTGGTAGGGTCTGCCAGAGAAAGAATCTCTGGCTCCCTGGTTATGCAGATGCCCTTTACCCTGAAAGGGGCGTCTTCCATATAAGTTGCCTCTTTGCCCGGGGGGGATTGTTCACCATGAGTGTCACGAAAGGATTCTTGGGATTTCTTGAACCACATCTTTCCTCCCTTCTGGTTCCTGGAGTAGGACCTCTGGGGGTTGGAAAAGCATATGTCTGCAGCAGACAAGGTCTTTCCATCTTTCTTACTACATACAAGTGTGTCTCGTACTTTGGGTCCAAAAAGTGCAGATTGTTTGACAGGTACATTGACAAAGGAAGATTTAAAGGGGTCTCTGAAGTCACACAACCACATCCAAGCATTACGTCTCATGACAACACTAGATGAGGCAGCTCGAGCTGCCCCCTCAGTGGTGTGAGATATCAAATGCATCAAGGAGTTTGAGATGGATTCAAGAGTAGCTAGCTGCGAGGTGACAGTGTCACGCACCTCATCAGGCAGTACCCCCACCAAAGATGAAGACATTTCAGAAATTAGTTCTCTTTGGTGGCGAATAAAGTGTGCCAGATAGTTCAGCGACCGAACGGCGAAGGTCACTGAAGCATAGGTCCACTTCCCTAGTCTGTCCATGGTTCAGGACTCCCTGTTTGGAGGATGGATAGTGGAACTATCTTCTGCCAGTTCCCTCTTTGTGGCCACCACCATGACCATAGAATCAACTGTCAACTGCTTGGACCAATGGGGCTGGTCGTCAGGTGTAGATAAACCTTTGTCTGGCCTCCGAGGGACAGGTTCTACATTGTCCGGGGCCTTCCAGTCATGCTGCACAATTAGTTTAACAAGGTCATCTGCTGGTGGGGTCACCCAGGAAGTAGATGGCCAGGCACGGAAGGCCTGCAGGAACACCGATTCCTCAGATGAAGGGTTAGAGGACTTCAACCCCCCCCCCCCCACTGTTTGAGGATTATGAGAATGTCTCCAAATGAAACGTCATCTGTGGGAGAACATGGGGACCCTTCCCCCTCATCACAGTGTCTTCCGTGATAGATTCCTCTGGGGAATCAAGGTGTTTCCTCTTGCACCATTTCTTCCAGGGTGGCTCTCCAGTGGGATCTTCTGAGGAGGACTCCGGAGAAGGGATTCCCTTCAAAGGGGGTTCTTGTGAATCCTGTGCCTGGGGACCCAACATAGTGGGTTGGGAGAGGTGCATGCTAGGGGAGGTTTCTGATACTGATGTCTTTGGTGCTGAGTGTGAGCCTTCAGAATGAAGAACCCTTTCCATCACCTGTACAGCAGGCCCACTTGAGGAGGGAGGGGTAACCTCAGAACCAGTGTCACACCCCGCCTCAAAGACCCCGCCTTCAGTTGAGGGGTTCTGAGAGAACTGGAAGCCATCAGAACCATGGACATAGATGGTGCCAGTGAGAAAATAGGCACCGGACTAGGTACCAAGGTACGGATGGACCAAGCACCACTCCAGAAAAGCATCGGCTCCATTGGAGCCGATGCAGCAAGGGTGGTCGGTGTCAACAGGGGAAACACTGCTGTCGGAGCCAAGACAGTATGTACTACAGTGGACATTGCTACCGAGATCAGGGTGAATGCTGGAGGAGGATAAACAGGGGAAGATGTGGAAAAGATTCTGAGTCAGGAGGAACAGAAGGTCTAGCTGGAATGGGCAATCCCCTAGTTGCCAGAAGCTGGTCCACATCCCGCACTAGGTCTAGTTCAGAAAAACTCGTAGTGGATCTAAAGGAGGCTGCTGTAGGGGAATCAGGTCTTTCTAGAAAGGGGCTAAATCTCTGCCCCAAAAAAGGGTCATTAGTTGGAGAATATCTTGTCCTTGGCAAGTATTCGAGTTTTGGAGCCGAAGAAACTGTCGGCACCATGGCTGGGGATGGTGCATAGGCATGTAAGTCATCGGAGCCCATGAAGCCAAAGAAACTGTTGGCACCATGGTCAGGGATGGTGCCAAGGCATGTAGAGTCATTGGAGCCAATGTGGGAACCAAGGATGGCACCACAGTCAGTGGCGCCATGGTTGGAACCAAAATAAGAGTGAATATCATGGTCAGCACCGAGGGAGAGGGAACAGAGCCTGGTGCCAAAGAGGTCTGCACTGAGGGCGCAGCGAAGCATGGAGCTGACTCGGTTCCATAATTGACAGAGATGCAGGAACCGAGTGACTCCATTTTTCCTTATGTTTTTTTATCTTAGGAGGGGGTGAGACTTCCAACCCAGGTAAAGCCTCCAAGAAAGGTGTCTTGAGTAAACCTTTTAAAATAAATTTATTCTTACGTTCTGCTAGTGTCCGATTACTAAAACTAGCACAAATGTCACAGTCAGCTTTAATATGATCCACTCCCAAACAGTAGACACAACGGACATGTGTATCTGAGTTAGGCATCTTACGTCCACACTTGTCACACTGTTTAAATCCCAACTTAGCTTTGTCTGACATGGTAAGGTAACAATGCTATCCTATAGAAAAAATAAGGGAGAAAATACCAGTGATGTTATTTTAAAGAATACCACTAGTAAAAAGGGAAGGCCTGTCAAAGACAGGAGAGAGGGACAGTACTGAAAAAGGTAAAAAATTAAATTACCAAGGAAAAGGGTAGGAAATAGGCTTAGGTTATAGGCGACAGAGAGGAATGGCTAACTTGACTAAAAATTTAGTAATTTTGAAGAAAAACTGTCATAAAATTAACAACTGTCTATTTAGCTTTGAGAGAGATGGCTAACACGTCTGACTAGGAGTAACTAGGAGAGGGGCATTGTGGGTAGTTCTGTAGCTGAGAGTTTTGGGCTTGCGCGAGCTGGGAAATGGCCATATCGGTTTAGAGGATGGAACCAAGGTCCTATCTGTAATGAATAAACAAAGATTTAGGTACTTTTCTGTAAAACCCCTACCATGCATTTTAGGAGCTATATTGCCTGATTCTGGAGATTACTGCAACAAACTTCCAACAGATCCATAAGCTTACATAGCTGATTTAAACTCAGAACATAATAAAATCCATTTAACTGTATGCTGGGGGGGGGTGTCGAAAAACGATAGTTGAAGATAGTATATAGAGTGTGTGCACAAATCTTTGGCTGTCTGAACTTGAACATGCAGGGACTGCATGGTTTCAATACATTTTTAAATTAAATTCGGAGATGGCAACAGGGCCAAGCGTAAAAACGCGGGGGGACATTTTATGCATAAAACTGGCTTATTAGTCTGATCGCCAGTGGAGGGGGAGTGGCAGCAGCTGAAACCATTGAACAGTCCTCCAGCTTAAATAGTAAAAATAAAATTAAGCAGGGGGGGATTGTACGAGGTATGTATGTAGTGAAACAACTGGTTATGTATTGATTTAAACTGTGCCTTAAAAATAAAACAGATCACTGAACTGACCACTGTAGCAGCAAGCTGGAGATAATGAGTTCCGAATTACAGCAAGTGCAAGTCCAAGATGAAGTTATCTGGGAAGTAACAGGGCCGTGTCAGCAAAACCATCCCTGAAGTCCTACATCAGACTTAATTGACCCTTGTAGCATTTTGCTGCCTTCTGTTTGTCCACCCCCAAAGTGCCAAGTGAAGGTGGCCACAGCGATCACAGTCCAGGACCTAGCAGCCTTTGGTCACTGTTTTGCAAGCCTTTTTTATTTCTCTTACATAAACAATTCAATATTTTTTATACAGTGTTATTATGGTGAAGCACATACCATTCTTTGCGTTCTCCATATGGGGCCCAGGACGTTTTGCATTCCTTTGCCATTTGGTTCCTTTGAAAAGTAATTGTCTTGAAAATTAAACTTGAAAAAAAGAGAGACATGTGAGTTGTCTGTCATGTATGTGCAGCGACAGCGGTGTGTCTAGCCGGAGAAGCCAGGAAATCGAATATTTATATTTTAAAATGAATATATAAATATATATTTTTCCATTGTCTTTCCTCCCCTAAAAAACAGAGAGCCCATCTCAGGCAGATATAATAGGTCTGCAGCTCCTATGATTTGTTCTCTTCTCATTTTGCACTGCCTTTCGTTTTTTCTTGTTATTTTTTTCAGTTTACGATTCCACATTTCATGCAAAAAATAATCACTTGAGCTCATCGTTACAGAGAAAAAGTGACTATTACTCAATTGTCTATGATGGAGTAGGAAGTCGATAAACAAATAAGCTGAAATCAGGCAATATAGCACCTAAAATGCGTGGTAGGGGTTTAACAGAAAAGTACCAAGATTTACAACATCAGATATACACTTCATCAACTGCCTTTTCAATGAACTTAGTTCTCTGAAAAAGCACTTTATCTAGGTATACAGAAAACTAAAGTACATTTTCTGGGGGGGGTCAAAGGCCATCACACACCTCCACGTAGGGGAAGATCTTTTATACCTCTTCTTTATAATCTCCAAGAGCACTATATTTATTTCCCTAACATGGAGACTTCAGGCTTAATGATCAAGTAGAATCAGATGATATACCTTGTTTTTACATTTACATGTCACCCATCCACTCCTCTTTAGTTCCAATTGCTGATCGTTTAAATTGAATTCTAAAATGATCATAAAATACAAGCAAAAACAATTGGGTACTGTATTTCCTTATTATAGTGGCCGGCCTTGGCGATATAGTTAGGTAAAGAGTAAAGCGTCATGGAGAACATGTTTGTAACCGTTACTTCAATTTCCTATTTGTTTATATTGGCCATCTTTTCTTCTGCTTCTTATTAGCCAACATTTCAAAGAGATGCTGGATTTCTTTTTAACAAACTTTAAAGCAAACCGTGTACTATTTTCAGCTCGCTAATAAATCAGCACAGCTCCTGATGCCAAACAGCAGGACTAAACGCCTCCCAAACACACGTATGCTTGTTCTGGAAGTCAAAGGCAAAAGCAACAAACTATTACTAAGCCAACACAGTTCCTAATTCCAAGCAGCAGAACTAAACACCTCCAATAAGCACAGTCAGAGAGGTAAAACTCATCAAAGATAAACACAGCCAGATAGCCAAACTCACTGAAGCAGGTCTTTTTAAATTCCAAAGGGATAAGCAAACAAGATGCCAATAAACGAACGACTTCAATTTTATTAAGCACCACAATACTGCTTTTCGTCGGCGCCCTGCACCAACTTCTTCAGAATCATGTTTACACACACACACATAGAGAAAGAGAGTTTTGTGTGTGTGTGTGTGTGTGTGTGTGTGTGTGTGTGTGTGTGTGTGTGTGTGTGTGTGTGTGTGTGTGTGTGTGTGTGTGTGTAAACATGATTCTGTACCTGGCAGCCATATTGTTATTTAATTCAGTATTTTTATGTTTAAAAATTAATTCTAGTTGCCATTTAATCTGGTAATTGTGTTCTTTTTATACATTAGTTAATATTAGCATTGTGTAAAATGCTGTGTCTTAAACATTTTTTGTTGAATTTAATAAGTGCCTTAAGTTTAGCTGAGAAGTAAAATGGTGCTCGTTTTCTGTTATTTATCGTAATGCATTGTAAGTTAGTCTGAGCATCCACATAGCTTTCTGCGTTTTTCCCAGGTATCCACGGTAACAGGAGCAATGGTAAAGCTGTACAGCTTACTTTCTATGAGGGTTATCTCAAGTATCAACAGGAAGTTCAAACTCTCAGTTCACTACAATCCCTTCTGCCCCCTTCAGGACTTTTGGAAATTGTAATCTGAATCTACATAATGCCCATAACCTAGCCAGTAGGACCACTTATGATGCTAGGGGTGACTTTTGCTATTCTGGAACTTTGGGTTGTGATATATCTCTGCAATCTGCTCTTGTTCATGTGCCTGAATTGAAACACTACTTTATCTACATTGAAGCTTTACAATTGTCATAACCCATTCTTTGGGTAATCCATCCTTTCATATGCTGAGCAAGACCCTTGGCTCATTATTGCTTGATTAAGCAGTAACTGAAACTGGTGCTCTAACTCAAAACTCGTGTTTCTAATCCTGATTTATCAAGATATTGAAAATTAAAGGAAAGAGGTGGGAATGACTTCCATTTAATGCAATCAGTTCTGTGGATCTGGGTATTATTATCCAGATTTTTAATGGTATAAATTATCTCCAGTAGATATGTGTCAGCACTGAATGCACTCATGTAAAAAAATGTATGTGCTTTTCCCCCACAGAGATAAGGCTTCTTTGACTAAAGTACTTTCAGACATCTCCCTCTTCCTCTCTCTCTCTCTCTCTGTACCAATTGTTCCATCTCTTTATCTTGTTTTCTGGAGACTTAGACAGAAATAAGATTGGACATATGCCTGACATGCTTGGGCAGCTGTTTCTACTGTCTGTAAAACATGACAGCTGTTTGTCATACTCATGTCAAGGTGAAAATGAACAGGAAGCCGACCTTTTCAAATGGTTAGCCAGCTGTATTACCTTACTCACCATGAGGACAGACAGCTGGCCTGTTTCAAATGCTGCTAAAGCTCCACTCTTCTGGATGTCTTCCTGCTTCTAGTGTCTGATTTATAAATATGTCCACAGGAAACATCTGTGTCACAACCACATGTATTATATTTGTTATCTTCAGCAAGCATCGTTCTGTCCTCCAGCACGAGAAAGTTTCAGCATTGTTCAGCAGAGCTGTCCTTCAGGTCATCTCATACTGAGTAACATTAATGTTTTCCACTGTTCTCCTTGATATTCTGAGGTAATGCAGTGCACCTATGTCAGGTAGCTAACTTTTTATGTTACCGATTCAACTTACCTTAAAAATCAAACTGTTACATTACTGTGCTTATGTTACCAAGTCATACTACCTTAAAAACTGTCTCACATTACTGTGCTTATGTTACCAGTTCATACTATCCTAAAATGAACTGCTACATTACTGTCCTTGTATTACCTAATCAAATTACCTTAAAAATGAGTAGTCCTATCCTTCCTTATAATACCTGTTAGAAATTCCCCAAAACTGACCTTGTATTATCTAATCAAACTACTTTAAAAATGAATACTGCTGTCCTTATATTACCTGTCTAAACTACCTTAAAAACTGAACTTTTGCATTAGTCTGCTTATGTTAACTATTTAGGCTCCCTTAAGAAACTTAACTGCTGTATCATAGTGCTTATATTACACATTCAAACAACCTTAAAATGAGCTGTTGTGTTATTGTGCCATTATTACTTACTCAAATCTTAAGCTTCAACAGTTACACAAGTGCATATACCCTAAAGGACTTTTCTTCCTTTGGGATACATTCAGACCCACACTTAGTTTTGTTGCTACTTAAAATGATAAGCTCTGTTAATATTAATTAAAAAAAAAACTTGTACATAACCTTTTCTATAGAATTATGTTAATCCAATTAATTAAAACTAAAAAGTTGTGTAACTTATTTAAAAATAAGTTACACAAGTTTTAATTAATTGGATTAACATAATTCTATAGAAAATGTTATGTACAAGTTTTTTATTGATTAATTAATTAATTTAAAGTTTTATGAAGTCATGTGAGTGCATTCTTATTGTGACGACAGTGCCCTGGCCCAGCAATCAAGGAGCCTCAATCTTCAACACCAGGGAGGTCGTCTCCTAGAGGAGGAAAGGATAATTAATACACACAGTAAAGTACACTTTCCCTTAAGAGCACACAGAGATCACAGTCAGTCTGGGGCTGGCTGCTCCCTTGCTCACCAGGGCCCCAATAAGACTCCCCACTGACACAGCTATAGGGTCCAGGTCTCAGCCTAACTGGGCAAACTAGAACCTCCAGTACCCTCTCTGTCCAATCAGCGCTTCGTGTCCCTGCCTAAGTAGCTGACACAACACACACACACACACACTTTGAGATAAGTATTTATACAACTTCACAGACACTCCTGGGGAAGGCTGACACAGATTCTCCAGCTGTGCCCCTTTACCCAGACTATACGGTAGCAATTACTGCCCCCACCCAGTTAATAATATCAGCTACTAAAAGGCCCTTAAAAGGGTGTCCAATTATTACTGTGCAATATTAATATCAAATGGTGATGTGACTATACAGTCTGAGGCTTATCAGAGTGGCCTATTACAATAAACTCTATATAAATATGCAATGTACTCTAGAGCTTATCTCTACACAAAGCAGCCACAGGTAGAAGGTTTTAAACATATTTAATAATAAATAATTAAAACACAAGACAAAACTACTACACCACAGAGATATCTAAGAGTTCACAGATCACACAGAAACTTAAAATAATACAGTAGGACAGGTCTGGTTTCAAAGAAAAATACCTAATTAATCTTTACTAGCTTTAACTATTCCTAAAAGATATCACAGTGCTAAAAACTTACATGTGAGCATAAGCAGAGTGCTGATAAGTTAGATGTCCAGATCAGAATGCTTCAGGTCTCTTGTGAGAAATAGTATTTAAACATTACTAACAAACATGTCTCTAAGGCCCTCCCAACATTACACCATTTTTGACACTTAGGTTTTCCCAGTATTCATATTGCATCATCTTAACACCTGGTCTGAGTTCTCAGGCCACAAAGTGCATTATTTACCAATCTAACACCTGCACAGAAACTTACAACAATAGAAGACATTTCACATGTATATACTAACAGAAACTAAAGCAATAAAGCACCTTCCACATCTAAATTCTAGTCATAAACTTTAGCCTTACAACAATGGACATGAAATCTTCATCCAGCCGCCCTCGGGCCAAATTCTGACATTAAAGGATACAACATGCTTCAATGAGCCAGTAGAGTTCAATGTCGTCCAATATTTTGCAGTTCCACATTTCACAGTGTTTTCTTACATTTAAAAACACAAGCCTGTATTTTACATTTATCTATACAGTTGATAGAGTTAGATATCAAATTCTATTTGACTAGGCTGGCAGCCTTCGCCCATCAGCAATATCCTAGACCTGGTCTTTACCAACATGGGAAACCGGTGTTCCACACCAGAGGTCAATTCCTCATTGGTCAGATCTGACCACAAGCTAATCAGCCTAGACATCCACATCCCACCCCCACCCCCAATTAGGGAACCCATCATAAAAAACTTCTCCAAAGCCAACTTCACACTTCTTAAGACAGAAGTGGCAAACTTCATGACACCCATGCAGACGGCAAAATAGCGGTATGACTGCTGAATCCTACACAAATGCACTTTATAAGCACTTACACGAGTGCATGGATCATGCCATCCCTAATAGAACAAAGATGTTATCCTCCAAAAAAAGGAAGCCAATCTGGTGGTCCTCTGCCATAAACAAACTCTACAACAGAAGAAAGAAACTGTTGCAAAAAAGAGTAAAATCCCATGACTGGAGGAACTCCCTGGTCAACCTCAGTAAGAAGCTGAGATCCCTCATAAAATCCTCCAAAGCTAGTTATGAAACAAAATTGCCACTGACTCTAAAGACAACCACAAAGCATTCTATAGCTATGTCAAGAATCTAAATGGGAAGACTCAGATCTGCTCTGAGTTACAGCACAATGGCACTAAATATACAGAACCAACTGATATTGCCAACGTCCCAGCAGATAGGTTCAGTGCTAACTTTACCCCTCTCTCACCCCCTAGAGGGCCCATCTCTATACCAGAAGAATGCAGAGTTCCTATAATCTTGGCTGCACAGGTAAAAAACACACTCTCCAAAGCCAGGAACACAGCATCCATGGGACCTGACAATATCCCAGGCTGCGTTCTACACGAACTACAGAATGAACTGGCACCCTACCTAAGTACCATGTTCAATCATAGCCTCACCTCAGGCTTTGTACCCACTGAATGGCGCACTGTGAGGGTTATTCCACTCCACAAAGGGGGAGCCACGACGGACCCCGGGAACTACCTCCCCATTAGCCTGATGAGCCTGGTCTGCAAAGCCATGGAACGTATCATCGTGGAACTCATAAACAAAGACATTGGTAATCTCCAAACTCTGGACCCTACCCAGTTTGGATTTGTAAAAGGCAGATCATGTCTCCTAAACCTGATTGACTTCTTTGAAGCAGTCAACAAAGCCATAGATGAGGGTAAAATGGTTCACACAGCTTATCTAGATCTCGCCAAGGCTTTCAACACCATCCCCCACTCCAGAATTATAGATAAGCTCACTAAACTAGGTATAAATCCCTATGTCACAAGATGGGTTGCCAACTGGCTCATGGACAGAACCCACACTGTGAAAGTAGCGGATTCCAAATCCGACATCAGACCAGTGACAAGTGGAGTACCACAGGGTTCAGTCCTGGGTCCTCTCCTGTTTGGTATCTACTTCTCTGAAGTGCAGGCCAACACAGAAGGTCTTTGGCTAACAAAGTTTGCAGATGACTGCAAACTAGGAGCCATAATCGAAACTCCTAACAATGTGGACAAACTACAAAAGGGCCTCACTGAGACAGATACCTGGTGTCAAAGCCATGGCCTGTAGCTCAATGCCAAAAAGTCTACTGTCACCCCCTTTGGTAAAAACTCTGTACCCATGAACTACCACATAGCTGGTAGTCTACTTAATGCCAAAAATGTGATAAGAGACCTTGGGACACAGGTGGACAGTAGTCTCTCCTTTGATAATCACATCGCCACAGTGGTCAGGAAATCCTTCTACGTGGCTCATCTCATCACAAAAGGATTCTCATCCAGAAAAAAAGAGGTCATTGTTCCCCTCTACTCATCACTCATTAGACCCATTATAGAGTACAACGCCCCTTTGGTATGTACCTCACAAGACATCTACAACAACTGGAAAGACCACAGAAATACCTCACAAAGAGGATTGCTGGCCTCAAACAGATGCCCTATGCAGACCGTCTCAAAAAACTACAACTTTACTCCATCGCATATCTCCTACTCAGGGGCGATCTCTGCCTAACATACAAAGCTATGTCAAACCCAGAGCTGTTGGACATGCTCCACTTAAAGAAATCCCAATCCCTCAGAGCTACACACTCTAGGGACCTAAACTTTGTCACCACAATAAACAGAACATGCTGGAGGGATAGATTCCTGTCCCAGAGACTTCCCATACTCTGGAACAGACTACCTATCTATGTCAAACAGAGCTCCTCATTAGCACTCTTCAAGAAAAATCTTGATGATTGGTTGGGGAATGGGAAATTCCCCCCTGGGATCACTTCTGTGGCTCTGCTCAACAGGGGCACAGGAAAATAATTTTCTTGGGTGGCGAAAGCCAGGGTACATTTTTTGGCTAGGCTTGTATGGGCCCTAGGGCCGATAGCCTAGTACCTACCTATGAAACTATGAATCTCTCCCCAATTGTCACACTTATTCCTATTAAAACGTTATGGGGAAGGCTTACATCCAGTTCTGATGAAGTCATTTTAGGATGAAAGCACTTAACTGGTATGACATTAGTGTTTGTTGTTTTTACATGGACATTTGAATCCTGTTTGTTTCATACACACTGTGAAGCTGGGTGGTCAGACTAAGTTTTAGTTCTAAGTTACATATGGTGCTGGCTTGTCCCTGTCTTTTTGGTTCTTAGTTTTTGACACTACTTATAACTGATATATCACTAGATATATTCACTCTTTCACGGAAAGGGTGGCACATTACCTGATAAAAAGCATACAAGATAGATGCATCCAGTCACTGGGGCAGCTAGACAGTTCACAGCATGGTCCTGACTAGCTGCAACTATAACTACAGCAGCATAACTTGTCTGGTTGTCTTGCATTTGTTAGTAATTGTTGCCCATTTTTAATATGGCAAATGATTTCTGCTTATTGCATCACAGATGAGTTGTACTGATGGCTGTGCATAGTGAGTGACAATAGAAATATAAAGTGTCTGTATCAATTAGGCACTAGCTACATAGGATGGGAATACAGCACATAAGATATAACCTATTAGCTACCAAAAGGAGTGGATATGCAGAACAGGTGTGAAAGATGAGACTTATCCTTCTTCAGCTTTGCCAAATAGCATATAGCATATATTTATATCTCAAGCTCAAGTGACTTGACAATTAAAACAACTAAAAAAATTACCTCATTGTAATTGCCTAAAAAAATTACTAATTATTAAATTAACCTGATGTAATTTTGCTAATGAAAATCTCTTTTTTTATTTCTGTATTATGCAACATTTATTTGAATTGTGAGATATGGATTTGTACTATCCAAAATCTAACCAAAACGAAGCAATAAGCACCAAAGCAGTAATTCCACTATTAGAAGAATCAGACCGTAGGAGGAACGATGAAGTGCAAAAGACTTTATTGTTCTTGCCTTATAAAAAACAACATTAAAACTTCGCTATTCAGCGAAAAACTTTCATTTGTACCAGAAAAAACAATTGAGATCAAGCGCTTTCGCTTGGTAAAAATACCAAGCTTTATCAAGATAAACTGTGAGCAAAATAGGGCTATTATTATAGGGCTCACCTACAACCATGTGACAACAGGTAATAATTAGGCTTTAAAGCTGTACATTCATTAGCTAACCTGGCTACACTCATTTGAACATTATAACATTATTGTGTATTACATTAATGTTAACAAAGATGAAATATAAAGGGTATAACAATAATATATTACAATATTTTTAAATATTAAAATATTAAAATATTTAATTAATGATCTTATATCCTATAATAAAATACATTTCACTGTGTGTCTTTCACCCAACTACTTGGTTATATACCACAGGTGTCTACTTCATCAAATGTATACATAATGAATATATAAAAAATATATAAATATTTTAATATATAAATAAATAAATAAATATTTCTAAAAATATTCTTAAAAATGTTTTTAAAAATGTTCACTAAAATACTTGTTGAAAACCAAAATAAATTGTTACAAATAAATAGTATATTATATTATGTTATATTATATTAATATATGTAAACAAATGGCGTACTTAAAAACAAGATCAAATAATTAACTGTTCCTATACACAATGCATCCACCTTTCATATATATTCACAATCTAGCCATTCTTAATTTGAGAACACTTTTTATATTAATATTATCATTCAGACCTGGGCTAGTAGCAGCATCTAATTTAAGCTGCCACAAGAGTTCTTTATATTCTAGACGTGTTTCCCAGTCATCCCCTCTGCCATCCATTTGTACTTGCTCTAATACAATAAAATTTATATGCATTTCTGGGCATGTAGTAGAATGTTTGTAAAAAGCATTGGTTTCTTTATTTCTAGAAACCTCATACAAGTGCTCATAAATTCTCTTTCTTAGAGATCTCTCTGTTTTACCAACATAAAAACTAAAACATTTTGTGCAGTAACCTAAGTATACTATTCCTTGTGTTGCACAATTCGTGTAAATGTTGGCTTGGAAATGAAAATTCCTTGAAGGAATATATAAAGAGCCTCTGTTTGAAATAGATGTGCACTGCTTGCACATTCCACATTTGTAAGTGCCTTTTTTCAAATTCTTACCATTGTTAGTTCTCCCTTGGGGTTGAAACTTCTCAAATAATTATTTAATATTGGTGTCCCTACGTCTAGTAAATCTAGGATACCTTGGAATATGTTTTTTTAACTCTTCATGTCCTATTAAAACCGGCCAAAACTTAGAGATTACCTCTTCAATTTGCTGAGAATTATTTGAAAAAGTGTGTATATAATTGTTAGAAAAACCAGTGTTATGTGTTTGACTGGGTTTTGATTCCTGGGTCTGTCCCAAAACTAATAAACGGGGATACTTATCCTCCCTATGATCCAAAACTTCTTTACTCATCTTGTCTATCAAACCTTCAGGATAACCTCTTTCTAAAAACATGTTTTTTAATACTGTCAACTCTTACAATAAAAATATTCTAAAGTGATGGACATTCTTGATGCCCTAATCATTTGACCTTTAATAATGCCTTTTTTCTGATAAAAAGGATGGCCACTTGTAAAATGAAGATATGTGTTGGAAAAAGTGGGTTTCCTATACAGTTTAGATGTGAACCTATTATTAAAACAATCTTTAAAAATTGTCACATCCAAATAATTCATTTTCTCATTGCTACTGACATATGTGAAGGACAAAAAAGAAGTGGTGGAATTAATATATTCGAAAAATTCCAAAAATTGTTCCTCAGTACCACTCCAAAAAATACTTATGTCGTCTAGAAACCTAGTATAATGTTTTATATACTCCTTCCATTGAGTGGAAAAAATAAATTCTTGTTCCCATCTGTGTAATACTATATTTGCATACATGGAGGCGCATGGCGCACCCATTGCTACTCCCTTTTTTTTGTTTGTATATCTCTCCATTAAAAAACATAAAATTATTTTCTAATATAATTTCCATAAATTCAACAAGTAAATTGATAGTGTTAGCCGACAAACCTGATTCTTTAACTAATGTTTCATTGAACCAATTCAAGCCCTGTTCGTGTGGAATACTCGGAAACAAATCCACAACATCAATAGTTATCAATATTAAATCTGATTGAAAAAAATCTTTTTGTATGCCCCTTAAAATGTCCCAGGAGTCCTTACATATGTACTTCAAGGTTGTGGCAAATTTCTTGAGCATATAATCAACAAATTTGCCTATAGGTTCTAAAATACCACCTTTACCTGACACTATAGGCCTAAATTTCAATGGTTCAAGACCTTTATGTGTCTTAGGGATTCCAAAAATTATTGGTATCTTAGGTTTATTGACATTCAGGTAATTATACACCTCCTCATTAATAAATCCTTGTAATAAATTGTCCATTAAAGTGTAATTGATTTTAGAATAAGTTAAATTCACTTCATTTTTAGAAAGCAGTTCATATTTCTCGGA
This sequence comes from Protopterus annectens, assembly GCF_019279795.1. Classification (NCBI taxonomy): domain Eukaryota; kingdom Metazoa; phylum Chordata; order Ceratodontiformes; family Protopteridae; genus Protopterus; species Protopterus annectens. Next base: position 261,305,772 of record NC_056747.1, read on the forward strand.
GTACTATCCAAAATACGTATTTAACATTTAATTGAAATGTATATTATGGATTTGTGCTTTTTCTGTACTACGTATTTGTATTTCTCTGGAGCTTTTCTCCTGGGAAAACACACTGCAAATAAATAACTAATAAATAAATAAATAACTGTGTTAAAGCATCCATAAATTACACATGTCATGTAAACTGGAGTTAGACCTGATAAAGCTCTGTTATGGGTGAAAGCACTTGTCTATTTAATATTTCGTATTCCTCAATAAAGAAGTATTGCTTTCTAAATAAGTTATAAGTACTTCTATTACTTTAAAGTCTCAGGTGAGATTGGCTACAGGTTTTGGTTCTTTTTCTTGGTTTTAAGGAGGCTTAGACAGCAACTTTAATGCTGACGAAATAAAAGTTTTCCCAGTCCTCGTGTTTTAATATTTTTCCTTAAGGGTGGAAAAACTATTGCACCTCACTAGAAGTTACTGTTCTATGATATTTACATGTGTGTGTGTGTGTGTGTGTGTGTGTGTGTGTGTATATATATATATATATATATATATATATATATATATATATATATATATATATATATATATATCTATATATAGTTCCCCTTTATAATCTTGAAATACTGAAATCTCGAATTTCAGTATCTCGAAACTATAAAGGCGAACGTCTCACAATCCTGAACCCAAAATCACACGAAACACATAATCATGAACATACGCACACCATTCTACCCACAGCACACAAGCTATACAACCCTACACTCAATGTAAGCAGGGGGGGAAGCCCCCCTGCACCCACACCCCTACTTAAATATACCAAATCTGAGATCACACAAACAGAAAAAAAAAAAACTCACACCCAGACATTCTACAGTCCCTTGCGCGCACGCACGCACACACACACACATCACACCTACACAAGCACCAACACATCCAACACTCACACTCATATTTCCACCTCCCTATCCTAACCCACACGTACAACTTACAAAAACACTCACATACACTCACACACCTTAAATTCCAGACACCATGCCAACCAAACACATCACGTAACGTCGCGTAAATGCATAAGCGTGGATTCAGGATATTCGGATTCACGCTTATGCATTTTCGCTATGTTGAAGTTTTGCCTTTATGGTCTCGGGATACTGAAATTCGAGATTTCAGTATTTCGAGATTATAAAGGGGAACCATATATATATATACAGAAAGAGAGAGAGTGAGTGCAAGAACAATACACATACATATGCATATCGTGTGTGTGTATCCATATGTGTGAGTATGTGGTGCGGGTTATAACTCATTGTAGGATTGCAGGTGTTAAGTAAAAAGTAACAGCCATTAACAGTCTGCCTATATAAAAAAAAAAATTTAAAATGCTTTAAATATAACAGTGTTACTTGTATTACAACTAGTACATTTTCTCAGTTTTGGGACTCATGCTACCGAGTCCTGAACTTCTCGTACAGAGCCACGTGTGGGCCATGCATGACCTGTGCTTACTACCCCGGCTTCACCGTGGGAGTAAACACATAAGTAAATCCATGCTTTTCTTCCACTCATGGTATACATATGTTATAATGAAAGAGTGAAGGTTATGAAAACCTAAAGATATTTCTTTAAAAAATGGGCCAACTATTGAAATATTACTACATAACCCATTTGCCAGACCTCCAATGGCTTCTTAAGAATCTGCCACCATATTCTTTATATTCCTTACCAAATTCTTACAGTAGTCATGGGTAGGTTAAATTGTAACACACACCCCGTGTATTAATCCTGCAATAATCTCCCCATTTTTGTTTTAATTATGAAGAAATCAAGTTTGATTGGAGAGGTCAGAAATGAGTTATGTAGCTGCCAGCATGTCCTCCGGAACTGTATGAAAGAATGCATGTAAAAATGGTGGGAGACAAATAGAAAGGCGCACACACATGCACGTATAGACAGACAGACAGATACACATATGCAGACATACACAAGCAGGTAGGCAGACACACACACACACACACACACACACACACACATATACACACACACACACACACACACACACACACACACACACACACACACACACACACACACACACACACACACACATAAAGCAAGATCTGTCTTAATTTTTCTTTTACTACAGAGTATAAATTTACAATTAGATCCACATATTCATTGGCATTTCCTGCATTTAGCCTGACTACAACTCAGAACAGTACTGGACAATTAACATTTTAAATATGCCTCATCTTTTTAGCCTTGCTTGAGCCCATGCCTATCAACCTCTTAGCGCAAGAATCTTGGACAAAGCCAAAATCAGGGACAGATTTTAAATATTGCCCTTATAAAATTAGCAAGTTGATAGACAACACATTTTGCATTAGCATGCATTTTCTGAAGGAGAAAAAGTATGAAATGCACATGCCAGTCATTATTTAGTGACTTCAATTCCCAGTGATAAGCCAGAAAACCACAAATGTTATGAGGAATGGAACAAAAATATAAGCAAAAACCTGGACATTCTGCAAAAATATGGACAGTTGAGAGGTATGACGGAGCTTCTCCTGAATAACAGCAGGGCCTCACCAAAGGAATCTGGCAGTTCTGTACCATTTCCAGTTTCACTATTTATGAGTAACTGAAAAGAAAAGGACTAAATAGTTGCCATAGGCCAAAACATATCCTTTATAATATTACATCTGTCCTACATTTGCTATTTTTCTCTTTTCTGAGACTCAGCTATTAGATGACTTTTCTATTCTGAGCTGAAAGTCAATTCCTAGAATTCAGAAAAAGGCTCATCACTTATGGTAACTGCCTACCACAGGCCAGTCATTTATAGTAACAGTAAGAAAATTAAATTCAGAGACAGCTATTGCTGCAATGAGGAAGACCTCATTATTGGCTCATTAGCATGTCTCTGAATCGCTCAGTAGACCACATTAGTGCTGTTCTCCCTAACGACCCATGCACCACTTTGGCAAAGGCACCCCTGCACTCTGACATTCAGACAGACACACCAGCAGAGCTGTAGCTAGCTATTCCAGTGCCCAGTGCCTTCCCCTAATCTGGCACCCCCTCCAACTTATCAAGCAGCAGGCTACTTGCTGTATTTGTAGTTAGAGCTCTAGTTCTGAAGTTATGGGATAGGACTTAAATGAAAATATAATAATAATAATGATAATAAAAAATTCCTTTTAAACTGCAGCAAGCAGATGTTACAGTTCATACACAGAGTGCTGACGTTCTTCAGTATTGACCACAGATTGCTGGTATTGTACTGAAAATTGATTGCGCTCCCTAACATTTTCTGCCCAGGGTGGCTGACCCCCTTTGCCCCCTCCCGGGTATGCTACTGCACATGCATGAACATACACTCATGCAGCTTCATTCATAACCCTACCACAATATACACACAAGTATCCACACACACATACACACAGTAACATTCTCCCACATCCTTGTTGAACTTACCTGCACCATCTGCACCATAAGTACTGCCACAAGGAGTGAATCTGTGACTGTCATGATTTTATTGTCATCACTTTTCCTCCAACAATGACACTTTATGCAGCAAAATGAGTCTCTAAATCTCTTAACTATGCAAACTGGGAGTCAGTGGCATTTCTGGGGGAGAGCACATTTTATTTATTTATTTGTTTGTTTGGGCATTTCCAAGGGAGAGCATATGGCTATTTAGCATTAACTGCTCCCCTGAGACTGCTCTGCTCTGAGACCCACACTAAATAAAAACCTCAGCAGTAGGTTGCTTTATGAATTGAAGAGCTTAGTGAAAGGGGAAAAAGAGTCATGCTAAAGATTCCCCCTTACGGCAAGTTTCATTTTTATATTACATTTATATGTAACTGCTTATACAATCATAAATATATACAATAACATGAGCTTAGTCTTTTACTGAAGGAAAAAATATATATTAGGAACACTGATGTCTATAAGCTAGCACTTGATTGTTTGTGAAAATGTGTAAAATTATTTTGGGTGGTGCAGCAGTTAGCTTTGTTGCCTCACAGCAAGAGGCTCTCTGGTTCAATTATTGGCTGGGGTGTCTTCTGTGCAGCGTTTGCATGTCCTCCCTGCGTTCACCTGGGTTTCCTCCGGGTGCTCTGGTTTCCTCCCACATTAGAAACACATGAGTCTGGAGCCTTTCTCCTTAGGCCTCCGCTGTAAATGAGCTCTGTCCCAGTTTGACTTTTCAGTAAATAAATGTTAAATAAAATAATAAATAAATATATTTCCCAGCTTTATAAAAAGAGCAGGCAAATTCCCCCAAGAAATGTTTTTGTATCAATAAATCCATTTTTTTGTACCAGTAAATATAGTTTCACAATTTTAGAGCTATAACACATTCTCAAATAATACACTGTTTATAACAACTTTGGTAATTTTAGTAAAGTAAAATAATTATATGATACTTAAAATATACACAGTATTTAAAGAGCCTTACACTTCGTCAGAGGATAGAATCAAATACTGAATAGTATCTTCTATACACTAACATTACTATAGAGCACCAGTATAATGAAATGTATAACATTTACTAAGCAATTCCTTTTAAAATTAATTGACATTAGGTGGATTTGTTTCCGACAGTTTCCTCTCATGAAACTGTGCAACACTGAAAAACATCACAACACTTAAGTGGTATGGAATGTCACACCTCTAGCGGCCCGCACACATCTTGCATTCCAGAGCATTTTCTTTAAAATAAACTTAACAAAAACATAAGATAAAACAGATGTATGCTTTTTAAGTTTATTTTTTTGGAAAATGCTTTCAGAAAAGCATAACATAAAGAAATGTAGGCAAAGAGAAAGAAATAGTGGGATCCTGACTGAAAGAACACCGCTGGTAGAGTTTTGAGTAGCATCTAGAAGCGGATGTTATAAAGGGATAATTAGTAGGGCATATGAAATATTGTATGATAACTATAGCAATCAATAAGGGGAGGTTAGAAAGGATTGGGAAGAAAGAGACTGGGTAAGCAATTCACAAAGAAACAATGGAAGGGTATATGTTTGTCTCCCAAGTATGCAACAAAGTATAGAAAATTTAGGAAATTTGGCTGGAAGTATTTGCATAGGTATTGTTATACCCCAAGCAGACTCCAAAGAATTTTATCTCAGGTAGACTGCAATTGTTGGAGATGTGATAGGGAAGAAAGAGGTAAATGAGAACATATTTTGTAGGAGTGTAATGAGTTGGCAGACTAAAGATTACTTGCAGACTACTCTGACAGACATACTGGGTGAAGAAATTGGTGTAACTAAGGAAATGATTTTTTAAGCTGTAATATAGAACTGGAATTGCCAAGACATAGTAAGGCCTTGCTGAGTTTATTTCTGGTTGCTGCCAAAAAAAGCAATTACTAGAAAATGGAAATTAAAGTCTAAACCAACTGAATTAGAAGTAGTGAATATAGGAACAGACATAAAAGACCAGAAAGTGGAAACTTTAAAAAAGGGTAGGTGTAATTTACATAGAAAAATGGTAATTGTGGGAACAATACATGCAGATTAATGTTTTAGAGAATTAATGAAGTATAAGGGAAGGCAGGAATTGAATGAGCTACATAATGTCAGACTGACAATGACTGCATAGAAGATTATAGATAATGCATAATGTTTGAAACTGAAAATATCTTAATATGGTTCCTTTTGATTTATACAATTGTATGATTACTAAATTATCACTTATGAAGTAAACAAAGATGTTTCTTGTTAAAAAAGTTGAACAAATGTAAACATTTAATGAACAATTCAATCTATTAAAACTGTACAAATGCAATATTGTTAGTAAGAAGTATTCTTTACAGTGGGGCAATCCTATAGGCAAGGCTAATGGCCCTGGGGCCTTTACAAGCCTTGTCCATAGGATTATCCTGGCATCATGCCACCCGACCTTAGTTCACAGTGACTCTGTTGAATAAAGCCACTGGAGTGATCCATGGGGTGAATTTTCTATTTCCCATCCACTCATCAAGATTTCTCTCGAAGAGGGCCAGTGAGGTGCTCTGCTTGACATGTATGGGAAGTCTATTCTATAGCATAGGCAGTCTTTGGGTTATGAACCTGTCCCTCCAGCATGTTCTGTTGATTGTGGTAATGAGGTTGAGTTCTCTGGAGCATGTGGTGCAGATGGATTGGGATACATTACAATACTTCAGTGCATCCAGGTTATGAATATTCAGACACAGGCAAAGAAACTTCAAATGCAGGATGTTTCATTACAACTGAGTAGAGCATTTCTGTTAATCCATAACAAGACCGTTCCCCTGGATTTACTAAATTTCCATGCAGGACTAGCTTAGTCCTGCACGGAAGCGCCCATTCAGGAGCAGGATGGCAGCGCGCCATGTATATTAAGAAGGCATGCTGCCTAAGCTCCTAGGCTTACACGGAGCATGTACGAGTGCAGGGGGCGTGTCTGAGAGCAGAGCTCTCAGAATAAACATGCTCCTGCAATGTAGAACAGCAGAAAGTGGTAAGAAATGAGGGAGACCACTCATAGGTGTCCACATATCCCCACCAACAGTCCCCCATGTGTACAACAGCAACAGTACATACAAATTAAATGAAGAAACCTGTGTATTTATATTGTTTAAAAAATCCGAGTACAGTTAACCGTAGGTGCGTGGGTGTGCCCATCGCTTAGCTATGGTTAAAGCAGCTTAAAAGGCTGAAGAGGATATCAAGGAAGATTTATGCAAATGAAGTAGCACAGCAATAGTGTAGTGTGCAGAGCATTCGCCTAATGAGCAGGCATTCCCGGTTTGAGTCCCACTGCAGCACAGTCTATTTTACATGGCAAAGCACATTATAACCAATATTTTTGTTGCAATACCCACAAAATAACACATATTTATGAACTGGAGTACTGCAGGAAATGCACATGTGAAGTATCAGTGTCATAATGAATAAGGCACTAGTAAGCAGGTTCAAGCACAAATAAGCAGTAGTAAGCATATGTAAGCACTAGTAAGTGTGTTTTAGTGCGTTTGTGCAGGGGTAAGCACTGCCTACACAGATTAAGAAATGTGGAAGCTTACTGAGTATAAGAAACTATAACATGAAGTTAGCAGTGCTTACCACCACACAAACATGCGCACACCCACTTACAACTGCTTTAAAGTGCCTTAACCACTCTGTATCCAATGGCCCATCTTCTGCTCAGCAACAAAATAAATAGCCTCTGCAAGGCTCGAACCCAAGATCCTGTACACTACAGTCACATTAGTTAACCACTAAGCCATCAAAGCAGTGCATAAAATTGAGGTTTCAACAAACAAATCCTCACCATAGGAAAATCAAACTGAACATGTGAAAGGAATCTATGTACAGTGTGATGTTGTATAACCTGCTATATAACATAAATATGTGAACTGGAGTACTGCAATAAGGCCAGATGTGAAGTGTTATTGTAATAAAGTGTTGAGGTCCCCAGGACCCCAATACAGTGTACGTACACATGAATCACAGATACCAGACACAGACATAACATGTAACAAATAATAAATCAATGCCAAAAGGAAAATATAATGCTAATTAAATATTAAGCAACACTAAGCATTGCACAGCTCAGCTTACTTGGTGTAAGCAATGTTCAGGCTGGCTAACTTAATTTGCCCAGTGGTATACCCCTTTAAGCAATGGCAACATTAGGTAAGCAGGTGTGCCCATAGCTTAGCCTTTTCAAAACTGTCCAATCATAGGAAAGTGTGGGAAATCAGGCATATTTAAACCCCACAGGCGTAGGGTTTAACCATAACTGGTTGCAGCTCCCTACTGTAAGCAGAATGGCTTGTGTTGGGGAAGGCACTCGATTTAGAGCGCAGTGCTGGGGCACCCAGGAGTCCAGATTCATGGTATGGCTCCTGGTAAAACACCATGAGCAGTGACTACTGCAGGGCCAGTACCAGGGCTCTCAGTATAAAGTGGAGGCCTGGGACAGTCTCACCCGTGACCTCACCAGTGCCACTGGTATCCCCTGGACTGGTGAGCAGGTCAGGCATCACCATGCTGATCTGAAGCAGTGGAGGGGGGATCTCTTGGAGCAGTGGATCCAAGAATTAAGGCAGATGGCCAATGCCCCACCACTAAGTACCCATTCTACTATGTAGATAATGATTGCCTAGATTGTGTATACTATGGATAGGTAATAGCTAAATATCACTGTATTTTTTCTGACAGCTGCAGATGAGTGGGCTGCGAACCTGCAAACCCATGCTGCTAGGCTGCAAAGGCTGCATTGCGAGGCAGGTTAGTAATAATCTTGCACGTACTGTCATAACAAATAAATATAACAGTTCTGGAAAGTGTTGTACCAGTATAAAAATGTATTGTGTATGGGATGTACTGAATAAACCAGACAATATGGCAGTAAGACTGTCATATAGGTTGCATGGAAATAAAGGTGTAATATCTTGTGAATAAAATTATAACCCCAGGAGTGCTTGTGTACATTCTGCTTTCATATGTTGTTGTAGTGTTGCATTCTATAAATAGTACTGTTGTATTAAGCAGTCTTACCCACACTGCTGAACACAGTTAAAATGTGTAGGAAGTTCAGTATAACAATGTTGGAAGTCCCAAGAGGTCAGTCATAAAGAACAACTGAGGCAGACTTAGACAGAAACCACTGGAATGCTTTACACCAGTTCCCTGAAAGCACAGTGTACTGTGATATCAACTGTAATATTTTTACCACATACAGCAGGGGTTTGAATCCTGGGATTGGTAGTAAGTTGTATGCATAATCATACCCCACAACTGTACAGAGTTTGCGAGAATGTTCAGATAGAAAGCTGTATGCATAATTAGACCCAACAACTGTACAGAATTTGCTAAAATGTTCACATAGTACGCTGTAAGCATAATCATAACCATCAACTGTACAGACTGTGGCAGAATGTTCAGGTAGTAAGCTGTACGCATCATCACACCCCTCAACTGTTCTGATCTGTCCAGCATGTCCAGATAAATGGCCCAGATCTGCTGCCCGGTAACCTGTTCCCCTGACATATCAGTGTGATGATCCAAAAAATGTAGGCAGCTTTTACTGACATATAACTGACAGTCAGACCTGTACATAGTCAGAGAATGTATATGAAAACAAACCTGTCATTGTAGCATCTCACCCAAACTGTATGACAGCTATTCTCAAAATATGTCACATTAACACCTGCATCCTGTCAAGCTGTTACCAGAGTGTGTGCAATAACAGATTTCTAGGTATGTGTATAACGTCAACATGGAATCTGAGAGTATGTGTAGAATTTGTCAGGTAGTGTTAACAAAGATTTTCCCACAGCTATAGCAGATAAGAGGTGTAGACTGTAGGTACAACACAGTTCACTTATATACTTGTCTACAAGCATGGAATCTGGGAGTATGTGTAGAAATTGTCAGGTAGTGTTAACAGTGATTTTCTTAACAGCTATACCACGTAAGAGGTGTAGACTGTAGGTACAACACAGTTCACTTATATACTTGTCTACAAGCATGGAATCTGGGAGTATGTCTAGAAATTGTCAGGTAGTGTTAACAGTGATTTTCTCAACAGCTATAACAGGTAAGAGGTGTAGACTATATGTAAGGCACAGTCCACGTCGATACTAATCTACAAACATACCATTCTACAAAGTAAAGACATTGGATAGTGTAATAATGCATGTAAGGGACAGATTACTGCAGTGACTAAGAACGTTGTGAATACTACAGGGATATATTACTTGTTAATGGACCTCTCTCTCAGCCCCACCATATGTGTTACAATAACCTAATTACACACCTCAATGGGTACGTGTACACTTCAAACGTCTGTCAGCACATATGTCCTATTGGTTTATAAATATTCACATTTGGTTCTATGCATGTACCATGTTAAAATACTCCCATATTGGTGGCCTGTTGCCATCAATGAAACATGCATGTTGTTGTAATGGCCACTGTTGTCCCATATATGCATGTGTTCTACTCACTCTGTAACTGTTGTAAATCTGGTGTCTTGGGTTAATGGGAATACCTATGCATGCTGTTATAACTAATCCTGAATGTTGTCTATTAATAAATGATATCTTTCTTAAAACTGCAACACCATAGCTCATATGGGAAGGCCGGTCCCAGCGGACCCACCTGTCCCACCTCAGCTGGCCATGGCACTGGGAACCAGCATATCTGGGGCCCAGCCTGTAACCCTTCTCCTCCATTGGACGTGCACCAGTTTCGGGAGGAACTGCCACAGGGGATGGGACTTGGCCCCTCCTGGGAGAGGGGGCGGAGAGGTATCTGTCACTCGCCATCAGGTCCGGGCCGTGGTGTGTAGCGAGCTCGACAAAGAGATCTGAGACAAGATATGCCAGCTTGAGGGCAGTGTGTCACAATTAGAGGGTGAGCCTGCCCCTCCTACCCAGCCCCCAGCACAGCCACCTTTGGGGCCGTGAAGGTGCAGTGGTGACTGCCCATGGGTGGGGACCTCAGTCCCACTGTTTCCATTTGGGGTTTCATGGGCTTGCGACTTCCAAAAAACCCTCCCCGTCCAGGTGCCCCCCCACATGTGTCATATACCATCCCTGTATGCATCTTGTTTGTCTTGTCTGTTAACCCACCCAACCTATCTCCCAAATATACCAACTACCCCTCCCCAACATCCCACTCTCACCTGAAAAAAAAGGGCAATCTGTTCCCACAAAAAAATCTCACCCCATACATAGCTGTCCATTTTGCACGTGTCCACTGGACACATGTAATCTGGTGTAGTTGGTATCACAATGAATTATTGTTGTCTTCACCCCCCCAAGGGGTTTGAGTGTTCAAATCTACCACCAAATTCAGTGTATATGCACAGCTGAAGCTGTAGAAGAAATAGGCAGCTATAGACCATCCCTATACCCTTCCTGCACATCCCTGGATATTTTCCCTACTGTTTTTCCCTCTTTGTGCCCCTTTTTTCACCTATCAACCCCTTTTTCTTTTCTTTTAAAGAAATTAGCATGGGGTAAGTGGGAGTAAGCACTTTTAAGCAGCAGTAAGCGGGTTTAAGCCTGTTTGCGAGGGGGGTAAGCTATGCCTACATACATTAAGCAATTTAGAAGCTGAGTGTAAGAAACTGTAACCAGAAGTTAGCAGTGCTTACCTCCGCGCAAACGCACTTACAACTGCTTTAATGTGCCTTAATCACTCTGTATCCAGTGGCCTGTGTTCTGCCCAGCAACAAAATAAACAGCCTCTGCAAGGCTTGAACACAGGAACATGCACACCATACACAAAATGATTTACCACTACGCCATGCCAGACATACATAAATCTGATGTTTTCGGGAACATAACATCCAGCCCAGTCATGCAACAATACAGAGAATGTATACCAACATCTAGATGTATGTGTGTGTGTAAATATATTAATATCTAAACAGATACAACATATCTATATATGTAGATATATATATATATATATATATATATATATATATATATATATATATACATAAATATTCAGAAATATATACATATATATAAATATATATGAACATATACACATGCAAATGCCGACATCTACACATATATATGTCAACACCTATATGTCTACAAATACACAGCAAGTTATATATATGTACGCAGATATATATCTCCGTAGGTATATATTGACATAGTTATAAATATGTAAGCAAATATATATACCTATATAGGTATATATGGCCATACATCTGTAGATAGCAATGGTAGATTAACAGAAACATATATGTCCACATGCACCGTTAATGAGGTTGAGAGGCCCCAAACAATATACGTCTTGTACAAATTGGCATACCCCCCAAAGCCAAACACGTCCACCCTGCAATACACTACCACGTTTATTTTATTTTGTTTTATTTAAATAAAAATGTAAATTCTTTTTCTTTTTTATTTATTTTTTTATATTTCATTCCTCTCTTCCCCCACCCACTAGGAGGGCCGACCAGTATAGGCCCATCCAACCCAGCCTCTCCTCGACCCATATTTTCTTTACCCACAGTCCCCCCCCCGCTGCACACTTGCAGCCACCATCCTTTCTCTGGTTACTGGCCCGTAGCAACCACACCACCACACTTAGCTCACCCTCCACTCTTCCTTCCCTCGGGACTTATCTTGTACATTGTCCCGACCCAAGTATTTTCGGTCTTCCACATGCTGTAGTCCATGCACATATGAACACAGCCATGCTTACCTTTGGAGACATGAGGTTACCGCAAAGAAAAACACCTAATTTTGGGGTCGACCCGCATGGAACAAATTTTTTCTTGGTAATAACAATAGACTTCACGGGTTGACTTTGTTTACACCTATGGTTTTAGTTTTAAGTATCACAAAGCATATGTGGTACACAAGGTTGCCCAGTATGCACACGACACCTAATAGGAATGCCTAATTCAGGCATATGGGAAACACACGACCCTTGTATACACACGACACTACAGGTTCCCCTCTTGATAACTAAATTATTTTCTAATGAAGATGCACACAGCACCTTGCAGGACCACTGGTCTCACAGTATTATTGGTTAAGAACTGTGTTGATAATTTAAATAAACAGCTCAAAATATTGTATTTAAACAATGATAAAATGGTTGTCTTTAACAATGAAACATGTCTTTCTAAAGAAGTCTTGATAATAAAGAAGACAAAAGCACTAAATAATGCAAGAGTGTTGGGTGTTTTCTCTTCAATTAATTTTGAATTAGTTTTGAATGCTTTTGTGTCACGGAGTTTGTTCATTTTTATTGATATTTATCTTTGTTTTTTTTTTCATTCGGTTTGGTAACATATATATATATATATATATATATATATATATATATATATATATATATACATGTGACTACACATACACACGCAGACATATGTACAGTAAGATACTTATGTAGTAGGCGCACACAATATGGTACACCCACTATGCCTACAGTGAACACTCTAACAATTAGACACTGGATGACCCACCCATACAATTGACATTTGTTGCCTGCAACATATACCCACAGAGAGGTCATAGGATAAACACCACACACAGATTTGCAGAAATGGAATACCTTTATTTGTGTACTATTACAGAATTACATGCCATGTCACATAGCTGATCATACACTGACACCCATATCAATAGAGTAATGCAACTGTGAAACAGTTATACTAACACAGTAGTCTGGAAAGGTCCACAACTGTTGCTGTCCAGGCCAAGCCCTTCAAATCGTACATTAGTAAGGACAGACTGGGCCACGGGATACCACACAATCAACAGTAAGTGATGCAGGTGTATAGTCCAGCAGCCTCTATCTACACTCTGTACACAATCGCTAGGTGGTAAAGACCTCAGTTGACCAAATGGGATGTAACTGTTACATAACAAGGCATAACTGACACCATCACAGGCACACTGGCACACAGAACAGTCTGTATGGCAGGAGGCAGTAGGTCTGCAGTAACCCACTTTATGTAAGTAAAGTCAAGATAGGTGACATGTATGGTGCTGTACATCCAGATACCTTAAGGCAGCTCACCCCTGATACCCTTACATGTTGTAACAGCCTAGGTTATGTATGATGCACCCTCCTAGACTCATTAATACAGGGCCACATACCGCTGTTACATACACTGGCCTCTGGAGTGCATATGAGCACACATATATTGTGTAGGTGAAGCCCACACATATATGGCCCCAGTCCCACCGTATGTGTGGGGGATACAACAGCAGTGGACTGCTGGCAGGCATAGCAGCATGGTATATGTATATGTGCATATGTATCTCTATCTGTATATGTGTAGACATATACTGCTCTGTATATGTATATATCTGGGTGTGTATATGCATATCTATGTACATATACACATCCATCTATATATATGTCGATATGTACATGTGTAATTATCTATACAGATATCTGGATAATCATATGTACATATATATTCAGCATATGTCCTGAACATGAGGTGTAGCCCTACTACAGCCCCTATAGTCCCACCTTCATAGTGCAAGGGGATGTCAGGCATGTATAGCAGGTACATTATCAGACTATATCTACTGTAATAGGGATTGTCTTCACAAACATGGTGTGTGTGGGAGGTCACATCTGCTTTTCACATGTGCGCCATTGGCTACTGACAGACAACCTAAGGACATCATAGTACAGTACCACTGCAAGCACGTAATGCTCCTGTGGACTACAGCAGAGATATTGGCCAATAGATGTGGACATTCTGACACACTCTGTACAGTCCAGAGGTATACACAGAACCCCTTAGTGCAGAACATGTGGGACAAGCCTGGCAATATGGATGTTAACAGCCATGTAGTATACATTCGCCCCCATAGGTTATGCATTCACACACCTCTGTCTGTCTTGACACATAATAACTGCTGGTACAGAGGTGCCATAGCCACATATTGCCCACTAGATATTAACATACATCTATACAGCATCCCACCACTCTGTCTGACATACATGACTGTTAAGTGAGGTCCGGCAGCAGTACATCTGGAAAGTATCTGGACATGACACCTCGCTGGGTAAGTACACTAAGCTGCTAGGCATGTAACAAAGCACTGTGCAGGCTACAGGCAGACAGGCTCAACACTGGCCTACATCTCCTATGGGGGAATGCACATATACATGCATATATAGCAGGCTCTACAGGCATGTCACAGCACAGGTTAAGATACACCTGTGTGAAAGTGCATAACCACAACCAATGTGAACACTGCCGCAGGAACATATGGTAAGCTAGCATAATATTACAGTATATGGACTATCTGTTCAACACCATCTTCATATGTGCCACTCACACACTGACCCTACATATACTGGGCCACTACACAGTGTGGTCTGATGCCCGTCTGTGGTATAGGACATGTGTGTGTATGGCCCTACAAGTGTGTAAGCCAATATGGTAACATGCACTGGAGCAGCATGTAACATCAGATAGGATGGGACCTAGGACAATGACATCTACCACAGTCTGTACACAGGCCAAGGTACATATTAACAATACACACTCTGTCGGCATTCACCATAAGTACACAGACCTCAGTACTGTACAAACAACCACAGAATGTCCAGGTCATGTCATCAAATATAACCCCTACTGTACATAACATGTGTAGCAGTTTGATATCTCACTGGCTTGTTATCAGATACGATGACACTAATGATGGTGTACAGCACATATGCACCTCTTAATGCATGACATATGTACAAAGGTTGACAGAGTTGTGGCTGGAAGCACATACACAGGTCCAATATTGGCATGTTGCTGTGATAACATCATACTTTTACTGTTGTAACAGGGTTTGTTGCAACATATGTCCTATGAGGGATATGAGGTCAGTAACTGTCACGGCTTTCACCATCTACAGACTGCAATCCTCACACTACCTTCTGCAGTTCACAGATAGATGGTCTGTGGGTAACACATGAAACCAAAGGCACAACACACTGCCCGGTCTGCAGATGATCCTACAGATGGGGATTCCTCATAAACATAGAACTGACATGGCAGGTGTTAAAACATGTAGGACAGAAATATCCACACACACACACACTCACTGTTAAACCAACATTACTCCAAATTCAGTATAGCAGCACTTATAGTCTGTAGTCAGGTCAAGCACATCCCCCTCCTGTGTGTTGCTCTGTTTACACAGTGTATGTTGTTAGAGGTAAATCCCCAATCCATCTGAGATGCTGTTTGCCAAACAGATCTAGTTCCTGCTCACAGTGAATGTAAAGGGCCAGCATCAACATGACGTTCCTAGATATTGAAGTGTGTTTCCATGCAATTGGCTATGGGAATGTTACCACAGCTGTTCCACATGCAATCAGCTGGGGAAGGGCTGCAATTCATGCAGAGGCCATCAGCTGATCATGAGCATCACTTAAAATGCACATGTTGCTGCTGCCTAAGAAAAGCAGGTGTAGGTCTCCACATCCACCAGTAACGGAGTGAGAGAGGCAGACAGAGGCATTGACAAGTCAGGGAGTAGTGGGAAAGTAAAACCTAAGCATGTTTGTGTCACACACCTACCAGCACAGGGTATCAAACCCCTAATGACTATGTAGTGCTATCACAGTCCTATGCAGTTATTGGATGCACCACATAGGTTACCTGTTGTGGAGTCCTCAGAACACATATGTGATGGTGAGTGACATCTGCAACAGAGTTATGGTAGCTATAAGGTAGGTGAAGTACACGTGCCTGTCCGCATGAATAGGTGCCAGCATCAACACAGCCAGAGTCTCACAGGGACGCACACACATTGGCACACTTGGCAGGGCCAGGGATACAGCTCACCACTAGTGAGATTGCCACGACACATTACTGTGCAAGTATTACATGCACCACATGGGTCATACAGAGGTTATATGGGCAAAAGGTATGGGGAGGTGTCTGGCATCAGACAGCATGCTTCAGTATGCCACCGGGGGTTGTAGTAAGTGTGGATGTGATCATACACATCATACAACACACACACAAACACACAGGGTGCCAGTACTGACATGCATGGGTGCATTTATGCATGGGTATGCGGTGGTTGACTGTGCCAGATGGCTATACAAGGCTACATGATGGGTATACCTTGGTATCAGGCCATATGACAATGGTCTGCACTGTGGCTCAGGGCTGTGGTTTCTGCATTTGCCCACACAGGAGGGTATTGCATCCACCATCCAGTCACCTGGGTGACTATTGCGTGTGGTCAATGCTGTGTATCACTTGCCATGTATGTGTTCCCGCATACTTAAACTATGAGGGTAATACTCTTATATTATATCTCCTTTAAAATTATATTTCTGGTTGTAGTAATGGTGTTTTGTCAGTAAACAGCATCAGCATGCCATTAAATAATTTTTTACAGACATAGTGTTAAACCCTGCTTTTGGACATTTTCTCCACTAAAACTAACTACATAGCAGCTTTTCCCTGCAAAATGGCTGCATGGCTGCAGCCCCAATCTTCATTTGTCTATGAACATGAACAATATAAGCACTAGAAGGATCAGCAGCCCAGAGTGACTTACCTCTGCAAAAACTTTGGATTTTAAAGAAGAGCTAATGTTTCGATCATCAGGGATAGTTTCTTTCAGGGTAGTTTTATACTAATACCAGAACACCAGATACTATAACTCAATTTTTTTTTTAATCATTCCAGTATAATTCCCAAAAATAATAGAATAAATGAATTCAAAAATATAAAATAAATTTCTCTTTCTAATTCACTTAAAAATTAATAGAATATTTTATTTTTATTTTTGGACAATAAGTATAAACTCCAGATGTCTGGATTGATGGACTGTAATCTGAATATGATTTACAAGCAAATCAGACACAAGTATGCATTACTCCTCGATGAAATAAAATCTTACTGCTTCTGTGTTTGACACTAATGTTGCACAAGGCATTGCTGTTGCTGAAATAAGTACATAACTAGTACTGCTGTGGCTTTATATGTTAGTGTGTGTGTGTGTGTGTGTGTGTGTGTGTGTGTGTGTGTGTGTGTGTGTGTGTGTGTGTGTGTGTGTGCCCACTCACCAGACTGTCTAAATGGATAATGGGGACTCCCTTATCATCCCCTCCTCCTCTATGGGCCCCCCAAGCTAGCTGTTGCTTGAGAAAAAAAAATGTGTTTTCTGAATAATGGTGCTGAGATATGACCCTTTTAGATAAAAGCTATAATAGCCCTCTGTTAACACCACATACACATAAAGCTGCTCCGGTTAGAGGGGGCTGGAGATTGTGTGGATTATCTTCTTTTTTTTTCATCACAGTCTAACCTTAGAGGTCTTTACATGTCATTATAGCTAGCTTTTGTTTGAGGAGCTGAGGGCTCTCACAGACCCAAGAAGGTTACAACTAAGAAGGTTATTAGAGGTGTACTGTCTGTAGCAACAAGGGGTGAAGAACATGCTATGTATATGTATATCAACACCAGAGGGATGCATAGGCAGTGACTTGTCTTTTTTTAGAGGGTTAGGAGTAAGCAGTATTTCAGAGATCTGTAAACCTGTGGCTTCTTGGGCCCTGATGATTTGAGTTATTTCCTAAATATTACTGGGCTGTCTGTCTTGTTCAGGTGTTGTGTGTTGCAGGGAAAGAAAAAAAAGCTGAACCATAATTTCTGTTCAAGCTTATATTGGGATGAAAGGTTGTGTAAAATGCACTTCAGATATAAAGCCTTAGTCCATGACATGGACAGTGTCTGGGATGTGCACACCTCCCACATGCATGTACAGTGACATGTGGAACTGTACCTGGGGTGTTGGGCCCATGTTGTGTGCACAGATTATCATCAGATGTGCCAGTCTTGGCCACCTGTGACAGGAACTGGTAATGAACTGCAGGTTACCCCTGCACCTGCATTGATAGCATGCTAATGACATTCCCTGGTGTCAGTGGCATCTGTCCATACAGGGCATGTTTTCAGGCATGGTATGTCCTTTGTGGGTCACATGTGATGGCACCACAGGTGTTGCAGGTGTCCAGTGGAGAACATGAGGAAGGTGCACTGTCTGCATGTATATGCTTATTGGACAGATGAACAGGGTGCCATGCCTTCTGTAGGCCACTGCATTCACTCCATAATTACTATCAATTACCAATATGCAGTGTACTACACACATACTGGCTGTTGTCTTGGCATGTGTTTGTGTGTGTGTGTGTGTGTGTGTGTGTGTGTGTGTGTGTGTGTGTGTGTGTGTGTGTGTGTGTGTGTGTGTGTATGTGAGACATGGGGTGAGAGTGTGCTCTGGGTAATACTGGGGTTGCTAACTGTGATTGCCTGGCCTTGATGTCACATGTATGGGTATGGATTTGCACCCCAGCCTCTTGGCTATTTCACATCTGTTATTCCTGTACAGTGGACATTGTGATATATACTAGGGCCACCATATAAGAAATTTGTGAAACCCACTCCACATTGGGCCCAGGTGTCACATACTCGCACCCACCACCACACAGGATACAAGTAACAAACACACACACACACACACACACACACACACACACACACACACACACACACACACACACACACACACACACACGCACCTGTCATGTCTGGGAGTAGAACCCCTACCTAGCTAGTTTATTACACTACAGCACTATGCAGGTATAGTACACGCCATGGAGATTACTGGAGTACTCCTTCCCCAAAGGCATATATCACATTGGCTGACATCAGCAGGATAGCCAAGGTAGGGCATTTGACATGTACTGAGTGTGACTAGCCTAAAATGCATTGTGTCCTGCACAGACATTGGAACACACACAAAACATCCACAACTGACTTGTGTGTGTATAGAACCCCTAACAGAGGTCTATATCACACTACAGCATGTAGCTGTTATAGGACGCACCACAGGGATTACTGGAGAACTCCTTCTCCAAAGGTGTATATTACATTGGCTAACATCAGCAGGATTGCTAAAGTAAGGCATTTGACATGTACTGAGTGTGACTAGCCTAAAATGCATTGCTCCCTACACAGACATTGGAACACACACAAAACATCCACAGCCAACTTGTGTGGGGATAGAACCCCTAACAGAGGTCTATATCACACTACAGTGTGGAGCTGTTATAGGACGCACCATGGGGATTACTGGAGAACTCCTTCCCCAAAGGCATATATCACATTGGCTGACATCAGCAGGATTGGCAAAGTAGGGCATTTGACATGTACTGAGTGTGACTAGCCTCTAATGCATTGCTCCCTACACAGACATTGAAACACACACAAAACATCCAGAACTGCCATGGGTGGGAATAGAACCCTGCTAGAGTTTTACTCACACTACAGCAGTATGCAGTTATGGCACATGCTGTAGAGATTACTGGGCTGCAATCTTCCCAGAGGTGTATTTCTGGGTGGATGAAATCAGCAGCCTTGCCAAAGTTGAGCATTTGACTTGTAGGGAGTGTGACCACCATAAAAAGCATTGCTCCCTACACAGACAGAGTCAGACACACACAAATACACACATACACACACACAGTTGCCAAGGCTGGGGTTAGAACTCCTACTTAACTACTTTATCACACTACAGCAGTGCACAGTTACAGGAAGCACTACAGAGATTACTGGGATACAACCTTCCCAGAGGTGTATTTCTAGGTGGATGACATCAGCAGCCTTACCAAAGTAGAGCATTTAAATTGTAGGGGGTGTGACTACCCTAAAAAGCATTGCTTTCTACACAGACAGAGTCAGACACACATGCAAACACACACATAGAAACACACACATTTCCCAAGGCTGGGGTTAGTACTCCTACCTCACTAGTTTATCACACTACAGCAGTACACAGTTACAGCATGCGCTATGGAGATTACTGGGATACAACTCTCCCAAAGGTGTATTTCACAGTGGATGGCCTCAGCAGGCTTATCATAGTGGGGCAAGGGGGAGGGCAGTGTATGTGCATGGGCCATAACCCATTCATCTAGGGCTTGACACGCCATATGCAGGCACAACCTGGGTCATATTTCACAGGTACATGTATGCAGCTGCTAGATGACTACTACGTTGAACAGTCATGTCACACAGCTGGCACGTGCACCACATACTCTGTAATGCTGACAGATATTGGTGGCTAGTATCTGCAGTGAGTGACATCTGACCCTCGTGTGGTCGTGGCCCTTTGTCTGTGTGCTGGGTGGGACAGGCCTGGATGGCTCCTTGTCACAGTCACCCTCTTCCACACATCTATGTATGTCGACCTTTGGTTTATTATATTGTGTTGTCCTTACATATATGCCTGCAGTCCTATCCACTGTGTGTGCAAAGCATGAGTGGTGCATACTGAGGAGTGTCTGCACTAACATCTGCGGCTGCCAGATATGTCTGGTCCACTGGTGTTTGCAGACATGGCCTTCAGACATGGTCTTCATGTGTTTAAGTGTGTGAGCATGCCCAGTATGACCTTTCAGTATATTGTTGACTGACATTGCCTTCATTTCTCCAAGTGTGGGCATGCCCAGTATGGCCGTCTGTACTGAATGTGCAGATCAAGTCCAGGTCGTTTGTACTGCAGTGCTGACCTTTGTGTTGTACACCTAGCATGCTGTCTCTGCATGGTATCTGTCGATCATTTGGCATGGACTGTTACTACATTTCTGCATTTCTATGTAGGAAGGGGGGGGCACACCTGACTATTTCTACATTTCTACTCAGGATTGGGGGGGGGTCACACCTAACTATTACTATATTTCTACGTAGGATGGGAAGGCATACCTGACTATTTCTACATTTTTACACAGGATTGGGGGGGGCACACCTGACTGTTACTATATGTCTACGTAGGATGGGGGGGCACACATGACACTTGTACACATTTGCTAGGACTGTACTGGTATGTCGAGTACTCCATTTCAGTCTGTTGTCTTACCTATCATGCTGACAAGAGGTGTATCAGTGTACTACAGATCTTAGCTTTTAACTACCTACATAGTAGTTTCTGACTTCCTACCCTTCAGAACTGACATCCCACTGACTGACCTGCTATAGTCTGTCTGTGTAGGCCTGGGGGGAAATTACCCATAGGCCTCATTCAAAGGCCATAGCACCGTCTTTGTTTGTGTTTGTCTACACCTGTCCTGCTGGCTGTGACTGTTGTTGGGTATGTGACCCCCCCCCCCGACTGGCATGTGTGAGTCAGTTACCTTGTGGGTGTCCCAGTACTGAGGGTGGTGCTGCAGGGCTGCCCATGTCAGGTGCACATAGTATACTTCCTACACATGGTTAGGCACAGGTAGTGTAATGTTTGGCATCCCTTTTACTGTATGTGAGAATCAGAGAGAGGTGTTATTCCCTGGGTCCCTCCTGTGTCAGTGTATGTGCTATGAGTTGCCTCTTTGCCAAGGCCAGGCCATACTGGGCATGCCTCCTTCTGCCTACTGGAGCAGGCTCAGGCTGTTCCTCCTCTGAGTCACTCTGTGCCTGTGCAGGCCTTGGCAATGGTGGGGGTTTATGTGGCCCTGCCCCATGCTATTCCTGCTGCAGCTGTTTCCGCAGGATCATATTGTGTAGCATGGCACATACGATGACAATTTGGGTACATGTAGCTGGTGAGCACTGCAAGGCTCCACCAGATGTATCCAGGCACTGGAACCGTGACTTGAGCATCCCAAACACATGCTCTATTATAATTCTGGTCTGTGCTTGTGCCTCATTATGGAGTTCTTGTTCAGGTGTGTGTGTGTGCATTTTTGATGGGTGTCATCAACCACGGCTCCAGTGCATATCCAGCATCCCCCACTAGGTGACCATCAGGGATGTCCCCATTGGCAAATCTCTGGTACAGCTGCATCAGATGCCAGATGTGGGAATCATGATAGCTTCCAGGGCAGCCAGCATACACATTCATTATCATGCCCTGGGCATTGCACATGACCTGGCAGTTAATGGAGGGGAAGCTCTTGCTGTTGATGTAGACCCTACCCCGCTCACTTGGTGGTGCTTTGATGCATAGGTGCATGCAGTCTATAGTACCCACTACCTCAGGGTATTCTGCTATTTGGTGGAACAGTTGCATATTGCTGAACAATGTCTCACGGGTGTTGGGGAAATATACATGCTCACTGACATGTGCTGACATGGCATCTAGGAACTGGTGGAGTACTTGGATGCTGATGCCTGTGAAATCCCCATCATATCCCCAGTTGGCCTTTGGAAGGTACCTGTAGCTAGTATTCTTAGGCCTACACATACCTTGGGATCCACTGGGATGGGTTCCCCTCTGTTAGTTCTGTGTATGAGGCATGGCCAGCACAGCTCAACAATTTGCTGTAGGAGGTCCCTGTCCACCTTATAGCGCTCCACTATCTCCAGCTCATGTAGCCCCTGGTAGGTTACCCTGGGTCTGTACACTCTTCTCCGTCTCCTCACTGTGAGTTGGTGGACATCATTCATATCCTCAGCACCCTCAACCTCTTACACAAGTTGTTGTATGATAGCTATTGTAGCCCCTATCATTTTGCTGCACTGAGTCTGAAAAGTTCCCCGCTTGTTTACACCGGTGGTGTAGAGTGTGGGAAAAACCAGGGGTGAAGGTGTTTGCATAGTGTATAGTAGTGTTCTGGCTGGGTTGGTCTGCTGCCTGTGTAATTGGCTGATTCTGATACACTTCACCTGCCAGCTAAGCTAGTTCTCCTTGATTACCTTCCTACTGCTGTTTTCCCTTCCCATTGCCTTCCTGTTTAAGCCCGTGTGAGCGCCATACAAACAGAGTGCTCAAATGTGCACACTGCTGCTATTTCCTGGTTTAACTTCTTTTTTCTTCCTGTAAATCCCGGTGTGCGGCACGCACACCTGCTTGGGCTTTGTAAAGAATGCTAAGCAGGTTTAGGTACACCCCCTAGCTTAGCTGTGCTAAGCTAGGAGCAATCCCGAGCCATAGGGCTCCAATCTGCTTACAGTATGCCTGACACCCCCCATGATGTCACCTAATTCCTAGGCTTGCACCAAGCTATTCCTGCTCTTACACTGTTGGGACCTGACTCACATGCTGGAGAATACTGGGATTCACTTTCCTTCCCCTCATTTGCATAGGATTGCCAGATAATGCATAGTTACATGTCTCACACTGAGCCTCCCCCCTTAGCAACCACTACTCACTGGCCAGGTTGCCTTCTGCCTGCCATTGACTTGCATGGCAGAATAGTGGTTTTAGTTAGACTGCTTATTTTAGGTTTATTTTATTATTTTTCCCCCAATCCGGTTTGCGTGCTGCTGCCTTATGCTTAAACAACCACACTCGGCTAAAAAAATAAAAGTTGATTTTTGTATTTTTTTTTGTTTGCAATGCCAATGGCCTTATACTTCTCCATTGGCATGCTTACTACATGATATGCAGCCTTTATATGGGGCTTTCACAGCTTCGTTTTGGATTTTGCAGACATGTACTCAGTTACTAAGCGAGTACATTTCTGCAGATAGCACTAGCCCTGCACGGACTGTTGCAAGCTTCCTGGATTACAAAATCACCTCATTTGCATATATTTCTCCTGCAAATGGGGTGGTTTTCATACCAGGGATTAGTCCGTGCAGGATTAGTGCAGGAGCGCTCATGCACCTCCCTGCAGGCTGTTCCTGGATCGCACGGCAGACATATTGCCTGCTTGAGCTCCTGCACCAATCTTGCACTCTGTGCAAGTTTTTGAGAATCTGGGGGCATATGTTTTCCAAAACAACACAGCTCACTGAGACAAGAAATATCTAGTAACCAACACAAAATTGTCCCCTACAAGGTAAAAAGATGCCAACACCAGATGAAAAAAACAAAGTTTTAAATTTATTGATAGGTTAACTGAGGGAAACTCTTACTAAACAGTCATAAAATACACAAAAATACATTGTTAATGTATAAATTACAATTTGGCAGAGCAAAGCTTAAGAACGCTAGAAATAGAAACATAATCAGTAAGACCATGTGGTTTAGGAGCGTTCAGTCTCAGCTGCCATAGTAACTCCGTATTCAATCCTTTCTAAAACTGTAAAAACAAACATTTTAAAATTCAAACAACGTCTTGAATACTTAACCAGTGCATTGTTGTCATTGCCCCTCCTAATAGGTTCATAAGTTCATACTAGGCTATCTGCCCTAGGGCATTTATAAGCCTAGCCAGAGTGTGTTTGGCTTTCGCCACCCATTTTAAATTAATTTTGCTATGCCCTTTTTTGAGGTTAGTATACTGTGCCTCTGTCTAACAGTGACACAGAAGTGATACCCAGGGTAAACCTACGATCTCCCATCCACTCATCAAGATTCCTCTTGATGAGAATCAATGAGGGACTCTGCCTAACCTGGACTGGGATTTTATTCCAGAGTGAAGGGAGCCTCTGGGTTATGAATCTGTCCCTCCAGCATGTCCTATTTATTTCAGTGCTGAGGTTCAAGTCTCTCGAGCGCGTAGCTCGATGGGATTTGGATTTTCTGAGGTGCAGCATGTCCATTAATTCCGGGTTGGACATGGCTTTATATGTCAGGCACAGATCGCCTCTGAGCAGGCGGTATGCCACTGAGTAGAGCTGGAGTTTCTTTAACCGGGCAGCATATGGCATCTGTTTGAGCCCTTTGATCCTCTTGGTGAGGTACTTTTGGGGTCTTTCCAGTTGCTGCAGGTGTCTGGTAAGGTACATCCCAGAAGGGGCAATGTACTCAATTATGGGTCTGATGAGGGATGAGTAAAGAGGCACGATGACCTCCCCTGATCTAGATGTGAATCCCTTCATGATTAGGTGGGCTATATAAAATGTTTTTCTAACCACTTTGGCCACGTGGTTGTCAAATGAGAGATTGCTATCAACTTGGGTCCCCAGGTCCTTAATTACTTCTTCTGTACTTAATGGATTACCACCTATGTGGTAATTTGGGGTCACTTTGTTTTTGCCAAAGGGGATGACTATACACTTTTTGGCGTTTGGCTTGAGGCCATAGCTCAGGCAAAAAACACACGAAAGTCACCACACGTCAAGATTTAATGAAGCTTTCAGGTCTACACCCTTCCTCAGCATATAAAAAATACATCCATTCATTACTTTTAAATAGAGGATTAATTCTATCACATGATTAAGCCAGCCAAAATACTTAAAGGAACATGAACAATTAACCTATCCTAAACATTAGTTAAAATCTAACTTTTATAAACATTCATTAAAAACATTCATTAAAAAAATTGTTATAAATACTAAACAAACTTTGCATATACAGTATAATATATAAAAATATATAAACAGTATATAAACATATGGGAAATAACAGAGCCACAAACATTCAAAGATATTGTTTTTGCCTATTTATCAAAATTGGTTTTATACTAACAGCACTGTTAAGACCAGGTGATTTATCTGCTTGTAAACGAACTATCCATTCATATTCCCTTGTTTGTAGATAGTTATCTAGATCACCTCCCCTTGATCCTAGAGTTAACACACAAATAACTCTAAATTTAAAAGTGTGATCTGGGAAGTCCATTATATGCCTATACAACCCATTTGATTCAACTTTTCTTTTCATTTCAGACTTGTGCTCTATTATTCTATCCTTTAATTTCCTACATGTTTTTCCCACATAAAATACATTGCATTGTGTGCACGTTGCTAAATAAACTAATTTTGTCGTATTGCAGTCAGCCCTACATTAAAAGGTGAATTCTTCATTTGTTAAGGGATGCTGAAAGTATCCTATTGTTTCATATATATCCACACAACAAGTGCAATTATGACACTTATATGTTCCTATTTTAGTTGGTATATTTTTGGAACATCAATAAAATCTTTATAACAGAGCATCTGTTTTATTGATTGCCCATTCCTGTAGGCAAATCTTGGTCTCAAACCCAGGATGTCCTTCAGTTCCGGTTGGGCCATCAGTATCACCCAGTTCTTTTCAATAATCTTACGAACTTTTATGGTGTTGGTGTTATAACTTGTAACAAATCTTACAACATTATCTTTTATTTTATTTTCACCACCTTCTGTTATTTGATCTTGATGTTCCGTATTTGTAAATCCAAAGATAGGTTTATATATACTTTTTCTTCCTTGTATAACCTCATCATATACTTGATTTACATCTGTTAACAAGTAACCACTTTTTACAAATTCATCCTTCATTTTATTAAGCTGCTCTATAAAGCTATTCTCCTCAGTAGTGAGTCTACTAACCCTTATTAATTGCGACTTTAAAATTCCCTTGTAAATATGTGGTGGGTGCATACTGTTCATCTTAAGATATCTTTCAGCATATACTTCCTTCTTATGTACCCTAGTTTCTACTCTATCATGCTTTTTCTGAATACTCACATCTAAAAAAACTATCTCATGTAATGAGTATTCCATTTTAAACTCAAAAAAATCTGTAGTACTATTCAGATACTGCACAAAACTCTCTAATTCAAGTACTGTCCCTGTCCACGTAAAAAAACAATCATCTACAATAACTATTTAACAAATGGCTAAATCTATTAGTTTCATTCATTACATATTCCTTTTCCCAAATATATAGTACCATATTGGCAAAACTGTTGGCCACTGATGTTCCCATGGCCACCCCATTTAGTTGTTGATATGGCGTTCCTGCGTATGCTGAAAGATATCTTAAGATGAACAGTATGCACCCACCACATATTTACAAGGGAATTTTAAAGTCGCAATTAATAAGGGTTAGTAGACTCACTACTGAGGAGAATAGCTTTATAGAGCAGCTTAATAAAATGAAGGATAATTTGTAAAAAAGTGGTCACTTGTTAACAGATGTAAATCAAGTATATGATGAGGTTATACAAGGAAGAAAAAGTATATATAAACCTATCTTTGGATTTACAAATACGGAACATCAAGATCAAATAACAGAAGGTGGTGAAAATAAAATAAAAGATAATGTTGTAAGATTTGTTACAAGTTATAACACCAACACCATAAAAGTTCGTAAGATTATTGAAAAGAACTGGGTGATACTGATGGCCCAACCGGAACTGAAGGACATCCTGGGTTTGAGACCAAGATTTGCCTACAGGAATGGGCAATCAATAAAACAGATGCTCTGTTATAAAGATTTTATTGATGTTCCAAAAATATACCAACTAAAATAGGAACATATAAGTGTCATAATTGCACTTGTTGTGTGGATATATATGAAGCAATAGGATACTTTCAGCATCCCTTAACAAATGAAGAATTCACCTTTAAATGTAGGGCTGACTGCAATACGACAAAATTAGTTTATTTAGCAACGTGCACACAATGCAATGTATTTTATGTGGGAAAAACATGTAGGAAATTAAAGGATAGAATAATAGAGCACAAGTCTGAAATGAAAAGAAAAGTTGAATCAAATGGGTTGTATAGGCATATAATGGACTTCCCAGATCACACTTTTAAATTTAGAGTTATTTGTGTGTTAACTCTAGGATCAAGGGGAGGTGATCTAGATAACTATCTACAAACAAGAGAATATGAATAGATAGTTCGTTTACAAGCAGATAAACCACCTGGCCTTAATAGTGCTGTTAGTATAAAACCAATTTTGATAAATAGGCAAAAACAATATCTTTGAATGTTTGTGGCTCTGTTATTTCCCATATGTTTATATACTGTTTATATATTTTTATATATTATACTGGATATGCAAATTTTGTTTAGTATTTATAACAATTTTTTTAATGAATGTTTATAAAAGTTAGATTTTAACTAATGTTTAGGATAGGTTAATTGTTCATGTTCCTTTAAGTATTTTGGCTGGCTTAATCATGTGATAGAATTAATCCTCTATTTAAAAGTAATGAATGGATGTATTTTGTATATGCTGAGGAAGGGTGTAGACCTGAAAGCTTCATTAAATCTTGACGTGTGGTGACTTTCGTGTGTTTTTTGGATTTGCTGAACAACTAAGTGTGTTTTAGCCATGGCTCAGGCACCAGTTGTCTGTTTCTATGAGGCCCTTTTGGGAGATGCTTGTGTCAGCTGGAGAGTCGATTATGGCGCCCAGTTTGCAGTCATCTGCGAACTTGGTCAGCCACAGTCCTTCCGTGTTGGCCTGTACCTCCGAGAAATATATACCGAACAAGAGAGGTCCCAGGACTGAGCCTTGTGGGATGCCACTTGTAACTGGTTTGGAGTCTGACATGGCTCCAGCAATTCTAGCCATGTGAGTTCTGTCCTTGAGCCAGTTTGCAACCCATCTAGTGACATAGGGGGTTATATTTAAGCAGGTGAGCTTATCTATAAAGCCCGAGTGGGGTATTGTATTGAAGGCTTTTGCGAGGTCCAGGTAGGCTGTGTGGACTACCTTCCCCTCGTCAATAGCCTTGGTGACTGTTTCAAAGAAATCATCCAGGTTTAAGAGGCAGTATCTGCCCTTATCAAAGCCGAACTGGGTAGGATCCAGTGTCTGTAGGTCCCCAATATCTTTATTTATGAGGTCCATGATGATCCTTTCCATAGCTTTGCAGACCAAGCTAGTCAGGCTTATGGGGCGATAGTTTCCAGGATCCGTTGAGGCACCACATTTGTGGAGAGGGACCACTGTTGCTGTACGCCACTCTTTGGGTACATATCCTGTAGTAAGGCTGAGATTGAACAGTAGTTTTATGTTTGGGTTTAGCTCTTCTTGGAGTTCATGTAGGACGCAGCCCGGGACACCGTCTGGTCCCACTGATGCTGTGTTTTTTGCTTTGGAGAGGGCGTCTCTTACCTGAGCATCTGAGATGTCAGGGGGGCAGCACTCTACTGGAATAGATATTTGCCCTTTTGGTGGGGAGGTGGGGGGAGAAGTTTGCACTGAACCTGTCAGCTAGGATGTTGGCAATGTCTGTGGGTTCGGTGTATTTTTTGTCATTTTGGACTAATTCTGAGCATATCTGGGAATTCCCACCCAGGTTCCTAACATAACTAAAGAAAGCCTTGTGATTATCCTTAGTGTCCTGTGCAATTTTTCTCTCAAAGCTGGCCTTAGATGATTTTATGAGTGCCAGTAGTTTTTTGCTAATACTGATCAGAGATGCCTTCACTTTTTGGGATTTTGCTCTATCATGTAGTAGCTTCCTCCTTCTATTGTATAATTTGTTTATGGCTGGGGTCCACCAGACAGGACGTCTGCCTTTGGAGGATTGGGTCTTGGTTTTATTTGGGATTGCGTGATCCATGCATTCCTGAAGGTGTTCATAGAATGCGTTTATAAAGGATTCTGCGGTCTGGGCCATATTTTCCACAGGCCCGGGGGCTTTGAAGGATTCCACCTTGGTTATGAGGAGTGTGAAATTTGCTTTAGAGAAGTTTTTCACTGTGGTTTTCTGGACAGGGGGTGGGGTCGGGATGTCAATATCCAGTGAGATTAGTTTATGGTCTGATCTTACTAGTGAGGGATACACTTCTGGTCTGGAGCATAGAGTCCCCATGTTGGTGATGATCAGGTCCAGTATGTTTTCTCCTCTTGTGGGAGTGGTAACAAGTTTTTCCATAGCATTTGAGTTTATAAATTCTAGGAACCTTTGGGCTAGGGTGTTGGAGCTAGAGTAATGCTCCCAGTCTATGTTTGGGTAGTTGAAGTCGCCCAATATAATAGTGTTTGGAGAGACCTTCATATTTTTCAGTGTTCTCAGGAAGGCCGAGTGGGGTTCCTGGGTTTGGGAGGGTGGTCTGTAGCAGGCTATGGCAGTTTTACCCACTGTTAGTTGCACATGGATAGTCTCTGATGCTTCGTGCTGTGCCACCAACCTGGAGGTGTGGGTATCTTTGACGAATATTGATACTCCCCCTCCTTTTGTGGTTCGGTCCAAGTTTTGTGGCCGAAAAGCATGGTATGAGGTATAACCTGGTAGTGCTGGGGTGCTCTCGGGAGCCTTGAACCAGGTTTCTGTTACTGCACAGATATTGATGTTCTCCATGCTAAGGAGAGTTTCGAGTGCGTGCATCTTAAGGTTTAGACTTCTGGCGTTGAGTAGCATTACTCTTAGTTTCTTATCCCTTGTCATACCTATGGAGGTGGGTTTGTCTTTTGAGCCTTGCCTAAAAAAGGCACTATGGGGGTAGCAAGAGCCTTTGCCAATATCCAAAAACCCAGGGGTGACAGGTGCAAGCCGTCCCTAGTGAAGCATCGTGGCTTGTCGAGCATGTCATCCCAGGCTGACAGGCATTGGATCCCCTTTGAATGACACCAGTACTTAAGCCAATTGTTGAAACTGATCATCTTGTCTTCATATTGTGGCATCATTCTTGGTGAAGGTAAGATGCTACTCAAGGTCAGGGTCATACCGGCCTGGGCTACATGCTCAGAGAGCTCCTCTATGTCTCTTTTCATGTAGTCCAGGGAGGTACGTCTCAGGTCATTCACACCAGCATGGACAATGACTGAGTCATATTTGTACTTGCCTTGGAGTGACCTGAGTGCTTGTGTTATGTGGCGGATCCTAGCGTCTGACAGGCAGCTCACCAGTCTTGTGAGCAGGACGTCAGTGTGCCTGACGATAGAGTCACCTATTACAAGTGTATCAGGTGTGTTGTTTAGCCTTAAGGGCTGTGACTGTTCGGCACACTGGCTTTGTGAGCTATGTGTTGCACATGTTTTGTTTTGGGGTAGCGGTTGCTTGGGTGTCTGCTTTGGAGGTCTCTGCTGCTTAGACAGATTTTTATTTAGAGCCTCCGAGTATGTTTTTGTGTGTTTGTGTGTTTGTGTGTTTGGTTTGCTGTTGTGGTAGGTCTATGTGAGACTGGAATTGTAGTGAGTGCGGTTTCCTTCTCCTCCTGACTGGTTACGCCAGTACTGAGTTGAGAGAGCTTAGCCTCCAGTTTGGCTATATGGTTGCATCTCTCACATGTGTTGGAATTTGTTGGGAGGAGGAGGAGAGGGTTGTCTGTGTACATGAGGCAGTTGTAACATTGCCTCAAGATTCCCAGATTCACCAGCTGGACTGGAGAGGAGATTGACAACTGACCTTTGGACATGCTAGAATAGTATTGGGAATTCCTTTATAATTGAAAAAAGGGCCAATGGGGAACAAGGTACTCAAGGAGAGTTTGTGAGGGTGTAGTGCTTTCAATTTTTTAGTGCTGATGTCATAATTATGTTCATAAATGTATCTACTCAAAGACCTTTCAGTTTTATCTATATAATATTCACTGCAGGTGAGACAAACTGAGATGTAAATAATTCCTCTGGATGTACAATTACAGCCACTAATGAGATAAATAACTTTTGGATGCCCCTTGAAGCTAATTTCATTTCCTTCAAAAATAAATGGGCATTAACCACAATGACCACACTTAGTTGTACCCATCTACTATTTACAATTACCATCCTGCTCTTTATTATGTTCTAAAATATTCCTAATGTTAAACCCTTTTATATAAGTAAAAATAGATTTGTCACTTAAAATTTTAGACTTTTCTTCAAATTTAAATATACACCAGTTTTTGGAAAAAATACCTTTTACCATTCGTGTAAGTGGGTGATATTTTAGAATAAAACTCCTTTTAAAACCATCATTATTTACATCTTGGACATTAAGGTTCATCACAAGCCCTTATCAAAGTAATGGAATAAACCTAGTTTCCCTGTTGGACTCAACCTTCTTTCTGATATCATTCACAAATTTCTCAGGGTACCCTGTAACAAGGAACATGTTCTCATGTTTTCCACATTCTATATGGAATATTTGATCACAGATACCATCCTTGTAATTCTTAGTAACTGATTTGTAACTAAAGATTTTTTTCTGAGCTAGGGGATGATTGCTCTGAAAGTGTAGGTATCTTTCAAAGAAGACAGATTTCTGAAAAACCTTTGATTCAAATTTGCCCTCATTTTTATAAATCATAACATCCAAGTAATTGACCTTATCACAGTAACTTGGCAGGTAAAAGTAAAAAATGGAGTAGTACCTTCAATGTACTCCAAAAAAGACATCATATTTTGTGTCGACCCATATCATAATATACAAATATTGTCCAAATACTGGACGTATAATGTCCAGCTGTTAACAAAGTCAAACTTGAATATAAAATACTGTTCCCATGACCACATAACCAAATTGGCATAAATCAGGACACAAACTGCCCCCATGGTAACACCCTATACCTGTTTATAATATTGTTGTTCAACACCAGTTCCACAAAGTTTAGAATAATATTAATTTCATCTGAACTCAAAAACGTGTAAACAAGTAAGACCACATCTTTATATATACACACTGTATGTATACATATATATGTACACACACACACACACACACACATATATATATATATATATATATATATATACATATATATATATATATATATATATATATATATATATATATATATATATATATATACATATATTTATGTATATTTATTTTAAAAACCCATATCTCTGAACCACAAAACACCATGCCCAGATAATAGAACACCACAACCCCTGCTGTTTATATATACTGACTCAGAGATCACACAGCAGTGGGACAATGACAAATTTCCACTCCTTGCTGTATCCCTATCTCCATGAAATCAATACTAGCATTTTCAAACGTACAATTTCAGTCTTACAAGTTGATTATACACAATGTTCAACATTCTCAGCATTCAGGGAAAGGAATGGATCGTGTGTGTGTGTGTGTGTGTGTGTGTGTGTGTGTGTGTGTGTGTGTGTGTGTGTGTGTGCGTCTGTGTATACATATTTGTTTAAATGTCTGGCAGAGTGAAGTGTATAACAACATTTAAAGGAAAACTCCACCTTAGAATGCAAAAAAAAAATGTTGTTGTTGCATCTTTGTTTTCTTAGCTATTTTAACACATCAAAAACACTCAAGGTACTTCTTTTTCAATTTGAATGTGTTTCCCATAAAATGGCAGTTGATGAGACCTGCCACAATAACATGATCTTTTTTTCTTGCTTTCATTCCTTCTTCCCAGAGTACATTTCAAGTCCTGTTTATATGAGTCATGCTAGACATAAGGAAGTGGTGGTGTCTTCTCATTGCCATTAAGATAGCATAGCAGGAGTGTAAAGCACTGTCATCTAGCACGCCTTCTGTAACAGAACTGCTTCTATATTTCCTTGAGTGAGCCTCATTTATGTGTCTGTCAGAGCTTGTTCTATGGTATACATAGCTGTTAGCTACTTCCAACAAAAGAAAATAAAGTAGCAGGCTTTTGTAAAGGTATTCTTTTGTATGTCTAAAGGAATAGACAGAACTTCTCCCACATTCTCATCCTGAGATGTGAAAATTCTCAATGCAGTAATTGATTCTTGCTGTATCATGTACAGCTGACAGTTACTACTGTTATGTGGAATAGAATGCAATGTGTAAGGGCTGACTCAAAGTCAGTTGGGTGTCTCTTACTGTTGATCTGTGTACCAGATATGCATCCATCTCTGGAAAGATGTCACAAAAAAAGCATAAAAGACCTTTTTATAAACAATATCAAGGCACCTAGTTAATAAGGCTGTGATGTCTGCTTAATATCCCACTGGACTGTCAGCAATTAATGTGACATCCAGATAATATCCCACTGAACTGCCACCAAATAATGTGATGTCTCTTACTATCCTGGGTCAGTAACAAAGGAGTTTCAGTCCTCACTACGGACTACAATGTGAGACTGTCACTTAAATAGGAGTAATACTTCATTAATTTTGCCTAAGAGCACAACAGAAACACACTCTATAGCCTGGGACTGGACTGTAAACTTCTGTCCCTCCTAATGCAACACCTTATTATATACGTCATAGCAATGTGTCCCAGTTTAAGACCTCTGATACACTCACACTTAAATAAATTAAATCTCACACTTCCAAACACTTCTGGAAAAGCCTGCCACAGATTTCCAGCTGTGTCCCTTCCTCAAAATAATATGATAATGCTGCCACCAATCGGAGTGTCTTCATGCCCTGAAGGGGTGTACAATTATGAAAATTAAATATTAAAACAAATAGTAGCAAATGACCTAAGCATCCAGGCTTTCAAAGTGGCCCGGAAAGTTATCAAGGCAAGTATAAGCACTCTCAAATCACTACAGAAAACCCTGATTGTCCAGTCACAATGTAAGTTAATAAAAATATTTAATATTGAGCAAAGTGATTAAAAATATAAAACAGCAATTCCCAATAAATATAATTAAGTCACCAGGAAAATTAAATCAATACTGTAGGATAGAGATCCAACATTCAGAGAAAGTGAACTAGCTGGTTAGTTATAATTTCCTAACTAACTAAAGAACACTGTCCCTGATCTAAACTAAATTACTACAACAGAGCAAAGGGAGGCTTTACAGTTCGTGCTGAGTCCTTTTTGGGAATCCACTGCACAGTTCTACTGTCAACTGAAACTGACAACTGACTTCTGTAAGTGACTACTGAATCTGACTACAGTAGGCTCTTTTATAGACTAGCCTGTCAACTGTTCCAGTTCTAATTTTCATTTCGTATTTTTAAATTCAACCAACAGTTTTCTAAAAGTTCCTTCCTGTATTTCAGCTTCCCACAATAACACATAGTAACTGTCAACATTTTGATGACATTGTCTGCTGATTAGCTGAATTTGAGACAGTTTGCCTTTAGAATCTCTCTTCACATACATGCACAGTTAGAAATTTAAAAGGACACCGTTCAAGTCTATAACACATTCTGTTCAAACAGATCATAAATCAATATATACAAACTTATTTACAATATCATAGCTAGTCATGCTAGCATACAATACACAGGACAATCTGAAATTATATGCAAAACTTCAAACAGACATGCCAGCACAGATGACAGGGTTTGATTTCTTCACAAAGGCTGCCACCTGTCTTTCCTTCTGCACAGCTGCCCTGATTTGGGCAGTTCTGTCCTGTCTGTTGGGGGGTGGGGTTGAAAAAGGTAAATGTGTTGATACTTTACAAGAAAAAATATTTTCTGACTTTTCTCTAAATGTCACAGAACTCTTTGATACTACAATTAAGTCATTTTAATATATAAATAAGTATAAAATACCAACACGTAAAGCTTAGCATTTCAATACTCTGGAAGGTATTCCATGCTGTTGAAACATGGTTCTTAAAACGCTGCCTACTTCTTAATGCCAAAAAAACAAAACTCCTCCTTTTCAAACCCACTACCAGATCCCCCCCTTTGGACTTCTCTATCTCTTCTATTAACAACACTCTCATATCACCTGACTCTACTACCAAACTGCTAGGTGTGACTATTGACAACAATCTTACCTTTGACTATCACATAAACAACACTATTAAAACGGTACATAGGAAACTGGGCTCCCTCTATAGAATTAAAACTTTCTTATCCCCTACAGCCAAAGCTACCTTGGCACACTCTCATCTCATTTCCACTCTTCTCTATGCCTCACCAATCTATACTAACCTGAAGAAATCTAATCTTTCTAAATTGACCACCACATACAATAGTATAGCGAGATTTGTTACTGGTAATCAATTTAGAACTCACCACTGTCTGAACCTACAACAACTTCACTGGCTTGAATTACAAAACATGTTGCTTCTCTCCCAACTTCCCATCATCCAAAGAACTTTTATCAGCCAAACAACACTCCTTCATTTTCTAATCTCTTCACCCCTTATTCTAACCTGAACTCACTTTGCTCCTCCAGCAAACTCCTAGTTACTGCTACCAAATCCAATAACCTTGCAGGAGACTCCCTCTTCTCTAACTCCATTGGTAAACACTGGAACTTACTGCCCACTGAACTGACTTCTGTTTTATCTCCAGTCGTTTTAAAACAAAACTTAGACTTCACCTTACAAAACACTGGCTATGTCCCTGCCTTAACCCAGACTGAAACCTGATATTCGATTATTCCTAGTTCCCCTTTATCTCTGTAACTTCTGCTACCCTCTATTTTACTTCCTCACTACTCTATCTTTTATCCCTCCTTTATACCTTCTTCTTCCTGTTTATATTACTCAGTTTACTGAGGTTTCAGATAAATATCTATTCTACTTCCATACTTTTTCATGTCCTTCTCTCTTTCTTATGATGTTTTCTATGCTAAATAAGCTATGCTTGTGTTTTGCCTACAAGAACAATGAGTACATTATTGTACAAATGTTAATTCTGAATACAATAAGTTTGATATAATATATTTTTTGTTTTTATGTTTTCTCTTTATTGCATCTTATGTAATTAGTTACTATGTCTTTGTGGAGCTTTTCTCCCCGGGCCTCTGCTGAAAATGGAAATAGTTCCAGTTGGACTAGCCCGGTTAACAAATGTAAAATAAAATAAAAATAAAAATACTCTGATAATGCTTATGTAAATTTGTCAGAAGAGGGGACAACTCCCTTTAAACCCGTAACTGATCTAATTGCTTTGTTTTTCTATGAAATACATGGCTACATAGAAAGCAGCTGTGAATCAGTGTTAAATTCTCCACTCTGCAATAAAGAAAGTGGAAAATAGTCTAACAGATTTCTGTCTTTTTTATAGCAGCAGGACTAATTGCCTGTCTAGGATTGACAGCAATACCTCACAGGCTAAACTACAGATTTCTCTGTGTCTGTGGTACGCAATGCAGTAAGAGACAATTCCACCTGCAAAGTATGTGAGAAGTTAAGCTTAAAAAAATGTAGGTGGACTTTCCCTTCCTTTGATTCTAAGGCAAGGAAAGTTTAATAAAGTACAAGGAGGTTTCTGGTACTTACACAATACTGGAACCATATCGTAGGGAGAAAAGCAACCTAAGGACTGAGTTAAACCCTTTAAAGCATTTTTAGCTTCTGATGATGTTCTGTGTTGCCTGGCACTGACTATTGTTTTGCTCTAGTGCAAAACTAGAGTATAACAACTCTTAGATGGACTTCCTTTATGATGTCAAAAAAGTGATTAACAAGTTTGTCTTTTTTTCTGAGTTTACAGCATAATTGCACTGTTCCATGAATTACATATTGGATTATGATCGGGTCTCTGATTGTAAAGTATATGTTATGTTTCCAAGCAGGGCCAGTGTTAGCATTTTGGGGGCCCCCAGCAAATGTCAAGTTGGGGGCCCCTTAGGCACTTCCAGTATAAGTATCATCCTAACAATGCCATCCATCCTAAGCAACCTTTTATTTCATGCTGCAAACTTTTAGAAGTAGTATCTCACAGACAAACCTGCGGCTACAAGCTTTTACATTACAACAGGCCTATGTACCACACTATCACTATGTTGAGCTGTCTAACAAAGGGGAAGTTACAGTTACTGGCACTTAGTTGCAACAATGATACATTGCAACAAGTCTATGTACACGTCTGGACTTAAAGTGAAATGATGACTGGACCTACATTTCAACACCCCCCCCCCACACACACACACACACACACACACACACACACACCCTCCAGTCCTCTCCTCTGATTCCTTCTCCTTTTGGGCTCCCCATACTATCCACATTACTTTTTTCTTCCTTTTCTCACATTTTGCCTTACTCTCAGCTTTTTCAAGAAGCCATAACTTTCTATATGCTCTGAAGTGCATTTTACACAACATTTTCATCCAATAATAGCTTGAACAGAAATTATGATTAAGGAAAGAAATTCACTGTTGTGGTTCAGCTTTAGTTTTCCTTGCATTGTTTCAACACACCTTTCCTGAACAAGACAGCACAGTAATAACCATTTAGGAAATAACTCAAGTCAGGGCCCAAGAAGCCACAGGTTTACAGATGGTCTGGGTTGCATTTTAGAGCATTTTCTCAACATTTTACTCCAGTGGTGGCCTAAATAAAAATCATGAAGAAAAAAAGAATTTCAGTCTTATTTTTTTCTTTCAAGGAAGACATAATTTGTGCCCAAGGCTTAATTTTCGAAGCTGACAAAATTGTAGCTTACAGTAAACTAACAAGCCAGTAGTTGTGAGAATATTTAAGTCTTATCTGGAAATACTGCCTACCTCTCTAACACTCTAAAAAAAAAGTACAGTTGTGTACACCTACCATAAATGTAGATGTTCGAGTGTCTTCACTGTTGCAGTCATGACTGTAGGGTTCTCCCCTGCCGGCAGGCAGCCCTCGGTCGGCCAGAATCCCAAAGTCTGAGTCCGGCATCGGCTGTTCAACCATGCTCCCTGACGTCAGAGTGCCAGGAGTACAAAGCTGACAGCCGACGCCATCTTCTCCAGTTTTTCTTGCCCCAGATGCCAGGAGTCTCAAAATGAAAAAGGTCCCATAACCTTTGCAAATACACCTCAGAAGAATGGTGAAAAAAGGAAATACACAAAAGTAAAAATAAGAGGGGACAGGAGGGAGGACCCAGACTGCAACAGTGAAGACACTCGAACATCTACATTTATGGTAGGTGTACACAACTGTACTATGTTCATCGTGTTTCACTGTTGCAGTCATGACTGTAGGGTAGAATCCCAAAGCTGAAGAAAGGGAGGTGGTCATAAAGAGGAAGGGGCGGCTAAAAGGCCCTGCAAGACTGCAGAGGCAAAGCCTGCCCTAGACTTAGAGTAGAGAGGTAGATTGTAGTGCTTAGAAAAAGTATGCACTGAACTCCAAGTTGCAGCTTCCAAAATGTCCTTGGTAGGAACTCCCCTGAGGAAGGCCGCAGAAGTGGCAGCAGCTCTGGTGGAATGAGTCTATATACTCCCTGGGATTTGCTTTCCGTGGTGAGAATAACAAAATCTGATTCCATGAGCAATCCATTTAGAAATGGTCTGTTTTGAAATGGCTTTACCTTGGGAACTTGAAGCATAAGAAACCAACAATTGTTCTGATTTTCTGGTGTCCTTGGTTCTGTTCAGGTAAAAACGTAGTTGTCTGTGTACATCCAAGGAATGTAAGTTCCTTTCCCCTTTATTTTGAGGAGTGGGGAAAAAGGTTGGCAAGTGGATAGTTTGATTTAAAGCCACTTTGGAAACCACCTTAGGCATGAAGGTAGGATTAGTCTTCAAAGATACCCTGTCTTGATGAAAAATAATATAAGGTTCCACAGCCATAAGAGCTTGTAACTCTGAAACTCTCCTGGCAGAGGTTAGGGCTAACAGGATAGCTGTCTTCCAAGATAAAAACTT
Source organism: Protopterus annectens (assembly GCF_019279795.1). Classification (NCBI taxonomy): domain Eukaryota; kingdom Metazoa; phylum Chordata; order Ceratodontiformes; family Protopteridae; genus Protopterus; species Protopterus annectens. Next base: position 261,345,299 of record NC_056747.1, read on the forward strand.
GATGTCAGAAGAGGCAGTAGGCTCAAAAGGAGGCAAGGTTAGTTTTTCCAAAACATAGTTGAGATCCCAAGCAGGAATGGGAGGAGATCTAGGAGGTCTTAAGTTCTTAGCTCCTCTGAGAAACTGTCTCATGAGCTGGTGGGAAAAGATGGGAGGGTCTGTATTATAATGAGCAGAAATAGCAGAGGCATGTATCTTAATGGAAGAGAAAGAGAGACCCTTATGTAAGAGATCTGTCAAGTAAAGTAAAATTAAAGTAATGTTAGGAAGAAGAGGATCTGAATCCTGAGCCTGTATCCAGGAAAAAAAATCTTTTCCATTTTCCTGCATAAGATTTTCTAGTGCTAGGAAGTCTGGCTTCTAAAATGACATCCATAACCTGCTTGGGCAGTAAAGAAGAAATCAAAGGCCCTGGATTAACCAGGCCGCCAGGCTGAGAGTTCTAGACATGAGAGTGTAGAACCTGACCCTGATGTTGGGACAGAAGGTTCGGAGACTGAGGTAAAACCCAAGGGGGCTCCAGGCATAGGTTTTTTAGAGTTGGATACCAAAACTGCCAAGGCCAATTTGGAGCCAGCAAGATTATCATCTTGGGCTTGTCCTGTTTTATCTTCAATAAAACCCATGGAAGAAGAGGAAGAGGCAGAAAGGCATATCCCGAGAGGTTCCTCCAACTGAATGACAGGGCGTCCACTTTCCAAGCTTCTCTGTGGAAAGTCCTGGTGCAAAAATTTTGTAGTTGATGATTGAGATGGGATGCAAAGAGGTCTATGTGAGGACATCCCCAGACTGCTGTTATCATCCTGAATATTTTGGTATCCAGCATCCACTCGTGTGGATCCGAAAGGTTTCTGCTCAGACTGTCTGCCAGGAAGTTTTGTTTCCCTGGTAGAAACTGAGCTTGAAGATCCAGATTGCAAGCTAGAGCTGTGTTCCATAGATCCATGGCTAGTCTGCAAAGGGGTTAGAAATTAGATCCCCCTTGCTTGTTTATGTACCACATAACTGTGGTGTTGTCTGTCCGTATTAGCAGTTGTCCTGGTTGTAAAAGATTCCTGAAGGCCAATAGAGCTTTCTGAACGGCTAACATTTCCTTTAAATTGATATGCAGGTGCTTCTGATCCTTTGTCCAAAGGCCCTGCAAACAATTGCCCTGAAAATGGGCTCCCCAAGCATAATCCGAGGTGTCCGTGGTTAGAATCTGAGTGGCAGGAGGCAGACAGAAGGGTTTCCCTTTGTTTAGAGCACATGCCCTGGACCACCAAAGAAATTCCTTTTGAAGGCAAGGAAGGACGGAGATCAGTATGTCTAAACTGTGGCAATGCTGAGACCATACACTTTTTAGGTACCACTGTATTTTCCTCATATGTAGTCTTGCATATGGTACGAGAAGGATGCAGGAGGCCATGTAACCCAAAGCCTGCAGGAATTTCCTTGCAGATAGTTGAGTTAGAGTTGCCAAGGCTCTGAAAGTTGAAGCCAGCTGTAATTGTTTTTCGGATGTCAGAAATGCCATCTGGGTTGTGGTGTTTAGAAGTGCACCCAGAAAAGTTATCTGTTGTGATGGTGTCAAATTTGACTTTTTTATGTTTACAGAGAATCCCAGGAACTTGAGGAGGTTCTGTACAAATTCTAGATGCTGGAGTAAGACATCCTTGCTGTCTGCCTGAATTCGACAATCGTCCAGATAAGGGTAAATTTGAATTACCTTGAGTCTGCAGTAAGCTACTCCTGGAGCCAGGCATTTGGTGAAGACCCTGGGCGCAGTAGACAATCCAAAGGGCAGCGCAGAGAATTGAAAGTGCCTCGATCCGGCCTTGAACCTGAGGTATTTTCTGCAATCCTGCCTGATGGGAATGTGTAAATATGCCTCCTTTAAATCCAAAGTTACCATCCATGCATCTTTGGACAGCATTGGAAGTAGCTGCTGTAGAGTAAGCATCTTGAATTTTGGAATCTCTAGAAAGGTGTTCAAGACCGACAGATCCAGAATGGGTCTCCATGAGTTTTGCTTCCTTGGGACTAGGAAGAGCCTTGAGTAAAAACCTTTTCCCATCTCTGAAAGAGGAACCAGTTCTATGGCATTCATAGCCAAAAGAGCTTCCACCTGGTTTAAGGCCTCCATCCATTGATGTTTTGGAAGGTCTGGCCATCCGCTTGGCCTTGGCAATGTATGAAAATGGAATTTGTAACCTCTTAAAATCACATCCAAAACCCATTTGTCTTGGGTTATTTGAGTCCAGTTTTGATAAAAAAGAGAGAGTTTCCCTCCGAGAGGGGCTTCCAGGCAAGAAGTTCCTGTAGCCCAACAGAGGGAGTCATTGAGTTTGTTTCCTTTGAGATTGTGACCTGTCCTCTCCTCCCCTAGGGGTGGAAGCAGTCCACTGTCTTGGTCTATAAGCAGCTTGTGTTTGAGGCCTCCCTCTGGAGCGTCTATATCTACCCCTCTGAGGCCTGTCTGAAGTGGGAAAGGACCAATTTTTTGAAGGCCAATTCCTGCTAAATCTAGGTGGCTGTACTTGTAAGAAATCTTTAACTGTTTGCATGGATTTCACCTTATCCTCCATCTTTTTAATCACCTCTTCAGCTTTTGATCCAAACAAAACATTATGCTGAACAGGAGCATCCAATAATTTAGCCTTTACTTGTTCAGGTAAATTTTGTTCCTTTAGCCATGCATGCCTTCTAATGACTGTGCCAGAGGCCGCAGCCCTACAAGAAGCCTCCAAGGCATCAAATCCACAGTGTAAACCATGCTTCCCAACCTGTTCAGTGGCATGCAATAAGTCATGTAATTCCTTATCATCTGCACAGGCAGAAATGGAAGTAAGCTTTTGTTTTAAGACAGACAAGAGAAATTGCTGGTATTTAAGCATATGAAACTGACAGTTTAAAGCCCTAATGGACAAAGTAGCAGAAGTGTACACCTTTTGCCCCATCTTTCTAAGGATTGAGAATCCTTTTCAGTAGGAATGGGATTTTTGGCAGAAGCGGCCTTAACTCCCTTAGGACCCTGAGAAATGGTTTCAGGGTCAGCAGAAGGGTTCTTGTATAAAAACTGATGGGAATCAGGAACCCTGTAATATCTATCAGGCTTAACAGGAGCAGGAGGAAAAGAGTCAGGGGTTAAGTTAGCCTCCAAAAAGGCATCATCCACAATATCCAAAACAGGAGGAATAGCCAGGGGTCTATGTTGGGAAAGAAGAAAATCCCTCAGTCTTTTCTTGGATTCCGAATACTCCTGTCCTTCCCAGTGGAAATGTTCCCTCATTTCATGCAAAGTTTCCCCAAAAGAGAAATCCTCAGGGGGTGAAGTTGAAGGAATGGATTCTTCAGCATCAGAATCCTCATAAGGAGGGAAAAAATATTCCTGATCAGAAGAAGAAACTGAGAAAACAGAAGCCTGATCAGAGGAATCATAATAAACATCCTGCCTTGGCCTTTTGTCTGGAGGGGGATGTGAACCCCTAATCATAGTAAGTAAATCCTCCGCCATCTTGAGTAACTGTTTCTGTGACATGGGAGCCAGTTCAGAAGAGGCCTGTGTTGAAGTCTTTGATTTAGGAGTCTTTGCCTTTGTCTTTGTCTTTGCCTTTACTAGTAGCTGAGTAGGCCTGAAAACCCCTTCGGAAGCCGGTACCTGCACAGCGGCTCCGGACCCATCCGAAGGAGCATTGTCCAAAGGTCCTGCAACAGAAATATTTAAAGTCCTGGTTGTTTCCTCATGAGAGTCTGTTTCGGCCGTCGGTTCTGAAATGGCCGATGACAGGGGCTGCAAAAGCGCCTCACTGACGACGGCCGAACCTGAAGCTGGCTCCGCTTTTGCACTATCATCAGATTTAGACCTCGGAGGCCTGTCTTTATCCTTGCGACGTTTATGAACTCCGGTAGCCGGGACCGTATCCGACGACATTTTGTAGTTAAAGCGCCTACTGAAGTAATGAAAAGCAAAATCGTACCTTCGCTTAATTGTACGTTGATTAAATCTAGCACAAAACCGAGAACTAGCTATGTCGTGGTCAGGGCCTAAGCAAGGAATACAGTAAGAATGAAAATCCTTATGAGGTATTTGCTTCCCACATGAAATACAATTATTAACTTTTTCTGACATCGGAGTGGAGCAAGAAAACAGTTTCCCCAATGAGGTACTTAGCTTTGGTGGAGAAGAAAGTCTTCGGACCGAAGTATATCAGAAAAATTCGTCAGGAGTCAGCCGACCGGCACTTGCGAACTGCTATCACCGCACGGCAAGAAAGACTGGAGAAGATGGCGTCGGCTGTCAGCTTTGTACTCCTGGTGCTCTGACATCAGGGAGCATGGTTGAACAGCCGAAGCCGGACCCAGACTTTGGGATTCTGGCCGAGTGAGGGCTGCCTGCCGGCAGGGGAGAACCCTACAGTCATGACTGCAACAGTGAAACACGATGAACATCAGTCACTGCCTATGCATCCCTCTGGTGTTAGACTGGGATGAAAGCAGAGATTTAAATTGCCTTTGTCATATATTTCAAGTGACTGATGATATACATAGCATGTTTTTCACCCCAGCCGTCAAAGGCAGCCAAATGTATATGTGCCTAGTATGTGATTGTGAGAATGATTTCAATAATACTCAAATTTGTTGCTCCTAGACAGTACACCTGTCTCACACAAGCTATAGTAACCTTCTTTGTACACCTCTGAGGTCTGTGAGAAACACTGCCCTCAGCTCAAACACAAGCTATAATGACTTCATGTGCGCACCTCTAAGGTTTGACTGTGATGAAAATTAAAGATGTAATATCCACACAATCTCCAGCCCCTCACAACCCGTAGCAGCTTTATGTACACACACACATATTTGAGCACGGGTGGTTTTAGAATGGGTGTGGTTGTAAACAGAGGCTATTATTAGCTTTATCCTAAAAGGGTCATATCTCAGCACCATTCAGGTTAAACAGCGTATTCAGAAAATTGATACATTTTTCTCCAACAAGCAACAGCTTTGGTGGGGGCCCCCACAGAGTCAAGGATGATAAAGGGAGTCCCCATTATCCATTTAGACAGTCTGGTGAGTGGGGGCAACCAGACTCCTAGAATATCTAAGTGTCTGAATGTTCTTTGATATATGTTATGTCTTACTTTCAAAATATAATTATTTGTTAGGTACATTTTTTACTGATACACAGAAGAATAATGTCTGTGTCCTGGCATTATTGGGTGCATGCACAGATAAAAATTAGTAATGTTTTTTACGTGCGCGCGCGCGCACGCACACACACACACACACACACACACACACACACACACACACACACACACACACACACACACACACACACACGCACACACACACACGCACACAATGCATAAGCCACAGCAGTACTAGTTATGTACTTATTTCAGCAAACAGCAATTCCTTGTGCAACACTGGTATTGCCACACCAGATTAGTCACTGCTGTTTAGCAGTCGTTGAACAGCAGAAGCGGTAAGATTTATCTCGTTGAGGAGTAATGCATAGCTGTCACTGTCCCTGATTTCACACACCTTCCCTGATTTTGTTCATACTTTTGCTTTCTCCTTCGTAAAAAGTCTGATTTGCTGGTAAATCATTCAGGATTACAGTCAATTAATCCAGACATCAGAGTTTTATACGTATTGTCCAAAAATAAATGTTGATGCAAAAGATGTTATTCTAGTAACTTTTTAAGTGAATTAGAGTAATATTTAAACATAATTCTGATTCTGAGCATTTATTCTATTATTTTTGGGATTATACTGAATTCTTAAGCAAAGAAATTGAGTTATAGTATCTGGTGTTCTGGTATTAGTTATAAAACTACCTGAAAGAGAAACTATCCCTGATGATCGGAAGCATCAGCTCTTCTTAAAATCCAAAGTTTGCACTGAGGTAAGTCACTCTGGGCTGCTGATCCCTCTAGTGCTTATATTGTTCATGTTCATTATCAGCTTCATCCTAACAGTGTCATATCACAGCCCTGTTCATGTTAAAGAGCATAATTAGGAAATTAATGCATTTTTCAATCCTCATTTTCCCCAACCAGCAGCAGCTTTTGTGGGGCCCCCACACATACAAAGATGATTAAGGAGGCTCCTGCAGCCATGGTTTTGCAGGGACCAAAGGTTGGCTATGTAGTTAGTTTTAGTGGAGAAAATGTCTAAAAGCAGGGTTTAACTAAACCAGGAGCACTATGTCAGTGGTAAAATATTTAATGGAATTCTGATGCCTATTACTTGACAAAACACTGTTACTACAACCAGAAATATCTTTGAATTTTAAGGGAGATATAAATAAGAGTTATTACCCTCATAGTTTATTAAGTATACAAGACTGCTGTACTAGCTTTCATTGGTTTTACAGATGTGACAAAATATCAGGATAAGATAACTTGCTGTGGTTGGGGGCCCCCAGTGACCGTAGGGTTCGCTGGTGCCTAAAACCGGCTATTCCAAGGTATGGATGCCAAGAAGTTCACTTCAGGATTGAAACCTGTTAAGCACCCCTCTAAGCTTTGTTAAGGTTGGGCCTCATGCTAGAGTAATGGTGAACCAGGATGATATTTAGCCATTTTTGAGTGTTATCCCAGTGTCCCATGCATTACATTATTTTGGCATGAGTGAACAAAATAAAAATTATTATAGTGTTTTCTGGAAGAAGCAAAACTGACAGAATAAAATCATGAGAAGTTTAAAAGGAGGTTGGGACTAGTGAAATGTGTTATGACTCTAAGATGAGATGGCAAAGCCATTCTGATATGAAAAAATCTGAGAGAAGGTAAGATGTGTGACACATTAAGTGTGCAATGATGCACAACTGGCCAAAATACACTTTGACAGAAGTCCCCTACAAGGGGAATGTCATTTCCCTAATCAGCAACAACTCTGGGAGGGTGGGATAATGGGATTCTATTAATTAGGGTGGTATAGGGATGCAGCACCTTATATGGGACATGTGAGTGTCAACCCCTACAAACACACAAAGTACCATGTTTTCTTTCACAGCTCAAATGCCATTTTGAAATTTAATTTGAAATGTTATTTCAACTTCACATTTTGTAATGAAATATCCTACATTTGATGAAAAGTGCAATGGGATATCCTATTTCTGATGAAAACATCAAAGAAAACCATGCATTACAGATAGTTGCAATAGCATTCTAGCACATATTTACCATGTATACAAAATATGGCTACCGTGGTACTTTCTGGCTTAAATTTAAAGCGGCTAGATCTAATGAGGTACATACTGGTTGTTGGTGATCTCATTTGGACATCCTCAGCTGCAAAATTCCATTTAAACCAGTAGCATTTTACTGACATCTGACATGTAAAGAAAAGGCAGTTTAATAACTCAGAAATGAGGCTGTGTTTTCTTTTCTATCCTTCAACACTCCCTCTCATGCTTCAGTAGAATGCACTCTGCTCTCTGTTATCCATAATTCACTTCGCCTCGTTATATTAATTTTGACACTCTGTTTGACTGAAATATAAAAAAAAATACCGTGGTCACAGAATCTTTTTGCTGGGTAAGAACCAAATTTTAATCAGAGTCATGCAGCTGTTCCGGGGGGAGTATCACTGACTTGTGCAGTGTCCAACCATGGAACAATGTTCCTGGGGGGTGTCACTGACATTTACAGTGTCCCACTGTGCAGCAGTGTTCCAGGTAGTGTCACTGACATGTACAGTGTCATAACTGTGCAACAATGTTCCAGATTGTGTCACTGACTTGTGAAATATCTAAATGTGGAACAATGTTCAAGGCAGTGTCTTGACTTGTGCAGTGTCCAACTGTACAACAATGTTACAATGGGTGTCACTGACGTGTGCAGTGCCCAGCTGTGCAACACCAGACAACAGGCCAAAGCTGTACACTCCTCCTTTTTCCAGTAATCTTGTGATTTTGGAAGTGATTATACTAAGTAAAAGCTGCAGGGTTTGCAGTCCATACGTAATGGACTCTGGGGGATTAGTTGTCTTTTAAAATTATTTCACTGTAAACATCTTAATTGCTATTTTAAACACTTATATTCTATCAAAACAAAATCTGAGGTGTTAGTTTGTCAAAGAGTTGACCTGCACCCACTTCAGGGAGAAGCACCAAGGTGTATCAGGTAAGAGTTTGCCTGCATGTTTAATTCTGGATAAGATTAAAATGGGGCTTCAGGTTTACATTGCAAGAAAGGACCAAAAACTTTCTCATAACAGATTAGTTTGTAAACAGGACTCAGGTCATAAACTATGTCAATTGAAGAGAAACAATAAAATATCCCTTGGTATGAAATCTAATGAAGGAATTTGGGTCAGTGAGGGCACAGGAACGACTGGACTTGGAGGTAGAGTGAAAGCTGCAACTTATCTTATGATGCAGGCTGTATTTATGGAAGGGGGGGTGACAAGACAGGCAACATGCAGGCCCGCAGTTTAACTCTTTGGTTCAGGAATGCTTTCTACTGTCCTTTGAATGAACATTAAAGTGAAGTTCCATCTGCCTGATTTGGTGTTAGCTTGGGTGGATGTTAAAAGATCCCATGGCACTTATCAAAAAAGAATAGGGGGCATTTCCTAGTGCCCTGGTCAAATTTCTTCTGTCAGTATGAGCATCACTTCAGGTCTCCTTTGAAAAGAAGACACTGACCTAGTGGAATTAACCCAGTCAAAAAACAGTAAGCCAAAAAATAAATAAATAAGTCATACCCTTGTGTCCTGAATAAAATGGTAAACCTAGAAATATATCATCATAATTCACACAAATTTTCACATCCATGACCATGCATGTATAAAAAGTATAAATAGCAAAGTATTTTTATGTAGAGTTTTGTAAACAACTTACATTTTCTTGATAACTGTAGAAATTACACCCATACTATCAATGTAATAGTAGCAGTTTTGCAAATCTGGTTGGGAGCATTCCTATGACGTTTTGCAGTTACTTTCACAGTGCCTGGTTTCCTGAAATATTCATAGAAATATGAAAGTTATGATATTGGCCATAATGTAACATATGATTAACATATCTACAACCATACATATTAAGAGACGGTTATCAAGGCAGTTTTCCTCCATTTCCTAAAGTCACTTGGAAGTCAGATGGCATTTACATATTATTACATGAGAACACTACTTATTGTTTTAGTGAGTAGCATAACAAATGAAGACATCCACTTTTGTACCAAAATACAAAAGTGACCACCCCTTTCAATCCATCTTGCTGTTTTAAAAAATAGTAACTCTCCACTAATCCTTAACTTTTTAAACAGGTAAAACTCAAGTTACCTACTTTCACATCTAACTTCTCTAGTGCACACTGCAGAGTGCATTCTTTTCAATCTTACCTTTAAGCATCCCTGTGACTAGCACTTTCTCTAATACCTGCTGGAAAGCACTAGGAAGCCTTAAACTCATACAAACACTGAACTCTCCTTGTTAACAAGGAGAAATTAATAGTAGGCACTAAACAGACTATAATTGCAAAGTACCTTGCTAAGGAAATAGCTCCTATACTTTACAAAAAAAAAAAAAAAAAATCCCCAAACCAGGCATGTCCAAGGGTCAGCTTCCGGTGATTTCTCCTGTCCACCTGGTGAATCTGGGCATACTGGGGCAATGCAGTAATTGCCTCATGTACACAGACAACCCTCTCCTCCTACCACCCAACACTACAACCTGTGAGAGATGCACTTACATAGCCAAAATGGAAGCAAAGCTCTCTCCACCCAAGATTGTGCTAAACAGTCAAGAGGAGAAGGGTAACACCCACACTACACCTCAAACAACACATAGCCCTTCTAAACCCGCACCACCAACACCCACATATAGCAACACTAAATCCACATATGCAGAGGCCCTTAACTGTAACCTGCCCAAGCAACAAAGACCTCTGAAGCTGAAACGCAAACAAACACCAATCACAACCAATGTGTCACATAGTTCACAACACCAGTGTGCCACCCAGCAACAGCCCCTAAGGCAAGACAACATACCTAACACTTTAGTCATAGGTGACTCTATAGTCCGGCACACTGATGTCCCTCTCACCAGGTTGAATAAGGAGAAAATTACAGTCAGCTGCCTGTCGGGTGCCAGGATCCACCACATAACGCATGCACTCAAGTCACTCCGCAACAAGTACAAATATGACTCTGTCATTGTCCATGTTGGAGTGAATGACTTAAGACGTACCTCACTGGACTACATGAAAAGAGACATGGAAGAGCTCTCGGATCATGTGGCCCAGGCAGGTATGACCCTAGCCCTGAGTAGTATCCTGCCTTCGCCCAGAATGATACCACAATATAAGGATAAAATGATTGACTTCAACAATTGGCTAAGCTTATGGTGTCATTCAAAGGGGATCCAGTATCTGTCTGCCTGGGATGACATGACTGACAGACCATGATGCTTTTCCAGAGATGGTCTGCACCTGTCGCCCCTGGGATTCAGGTTACTGGCTAAGGCTCTTGCCACCCCTATAGTGCCTTTTTTAGGCAAACTTCAAAGGACAAAACCACCACCGTAACAGGTACAAGCATGCAAAATCTGAAGGTAATGCTACTCAATGCTAGAAGTCTAAACCTCAAAATGCACTCTCTCGAGGCACTCCTAAAATGGAGAACATCGATATCTGTGCAGTAACTGAGACCTGGTTCAAGGCTCCAGAGAGCACCCCTGCAATACCAGGCTACAACTCTTACCACACTTTTCTGCCACCAAACCAGGACCGAAACACTAAAGGTGGAGGAGTGTCAGTATTCACCAAGGATATTCACACCACCAGGCTAGTTGGCCAACACAATGTGTCTGAAATTCTCCAAGTGCAACTAACACTAGGTAAGACTGCAATCCAAATTGTAGCTTGCTACAGATTCCCCACCATACCCCAAGATTCTCACTACACCTTTCTAAACATACTGGAAAATATTAAGATAGAACCAAACACCCTAATACTGGGTGATTTTAACTACCCTGCTATTAACTGGGAAAACTACTCATGTCCCAACACCTTTGCGCAACGGTTCTTGGCATTCATAAATTCCAACGCCCTGGATCAACTAATCCATAGTCCCACCAGGGGCTCCAATATCCTAGACCTGGTCATTACCAACATGGGAAATCAATGCTCCATACCTATGGTCACCCCCTCGTTAGTCAGGTCTGACCATAAGCTAATCACCCTTAACATCCACATCCCACCCCACCCCCAGTAAAGAAACCACCATAAAAACTTCTCCAAAGCCAACTTCATGCTACTCAAGTCAGAAGTGACAAACTTCATGACACCCATGCAGACAGGAACTGAAAGTTCAACTGCTGAATCCCACACTAAGGCACTGTATGAGCACATCCACTCATGCATGAATCGTGCCATCCCAAATAGAACCAAAATGCTCTCATCCAAAAAAAGGAAGCCAATCTGGTGGTCCCCTGCCATAAACAAACTTTACAACAAAAGGAAGAAACTTTTGCAGAAAAGAGGAAAATCCCAGGATGCAAAAAACTCCCTTACTAGCCTCAGTAAGAAACTGTGAGATGCCTCATAAAATCCTCCAAAGCTAGTTACGAAAATAAAATTGCCAAAGATTCCAAAGAAAACCACAAAGCATTCTATAACTATGTCAAGAATCTAAATGGCAATGCTCAGATCTGCTCTGAGCTAAAACAGAATGGCATTAAATATACTGATCCGAAGGATATTGTCAATATCCTGGCAGATCGATTCGGTGCCAACTTCACCCCCCTCTCACCCCCTAAATGGCCCATCTCAATACCGGAAGATTGCCAAATTCCAGTAATAACGGCCACACAGGTACAAAACGCACTCTCTAAAGCCAAGAATACAGCATCCATGGGACCAGATGACATCCCGGGCTGTGTACTACATGAACTACAATATGAACTGGCACCTCACCTAAGTGTCATGTTTAATCATAGCCTCACCTCAGGTTTCGTGCCCACTGAGTGGTGCAGAGCTACAGTTATCCCAATCCACAAGGGGGGATCCACCTTGAATCCTGGAAACTACCGTCCCATCAGTCTGACAAGCCTTATCTGCAAGGCCATGGAACGTATTATCATGAAACTTATAAACAAAGACATTGGCAACCTTCAAACACTGGACCCCACCCAGTTTGGGTTTGTGAAGGGCCGATCTTGTCTCCTGAACCTGATTGACTTCTTTGAATCAGTCTCCAGAGCCATGGACAAGGGTAAGGTGGTCCACACAGCCTATCTAGACCTTGCCAAGGCCTTTGACACCATCCCCCACTCTGGAATCATAGATAAACTTACTAAGTTGGGCATTAATCCCTATGTCACCCAATGGGTTGCTAAATGGCTTACGGATAGAACCCACACTGTAAAAGTAGCCGACTACAAATCCAGCTCCAGACAAGTGACAAGTGGAGTACCTCAGGGTTCAGTCCTGGGGCCGCTCTTATTTGGCATCTACTTCTCTGAAGTACAGGTCAACACTAAGGGACTCTGGCTAACAAAGTTTGCAGATGACTGCAAACTGGGAGCCATTATTGAATCCCCAAATGATGTGGATACTCTACAAAAGGGCCTTACAGAAACAGATGCTTGGTGCCAGAGCCATGGGCTCAAGCTCAATGCCAAGAAATGTATAGTTATCCCCTTTGGGAAAAAACATGTATCCATGAATTACCATATAGGTGGCAGTACACTAAACACAGAAAGTGTGATAAGAGACTTAGGGACACAGGTGGACAGTGGTCTCACCTTCGATAACCACATCGCCACAACAGTCAGGAAATCCTTCTATGTGGCACACCTCATCACGAAGGGATTTTCATCCAGAAAAAAGGAGGTCATTGTCCCACTGTACTCATCCCTCATTAGACCCATTATAGAATACAACGCCCCATTTGGTATGTACCTCTCAAGACATCTGCAACAACTGGAAAGGCCTCAGAAATACCTCACTAAAAGAATCACAGGCCTAAAGCAGATGCCCTACGCTGACCACCTTAAAAAACTCCAGCTATACTCTGTCGCATATCGTCTACTCAGAGGCAATCTCTGCTTAACATACAAGGCCATGTCAAACCCAGAGCTATTGGGCATGCTACACTTAAAGAAATCCCAATCCCTCAGAGCTACACGCTCCAGGGATCTAAACCTTGTCATCACAAGAAACAAAACATGCTGGAGGGATAGGTTCCTGACCCAGAGACTCCCCAGACTCTGGAATAGATTGCCCATACATGTCAAGCAGAGTGCCTCTTTGGACCTTTTCAAGAGGAACCTTGATGATTGGATGGGAGAAAGGAAATTCACCCCAGGGATCACGTCAGTTGCCCTGCTAGACAGGGGTCCAGGAAAGTAAATAATGTGGGAAGAAATAGCCAGGGAATTGTTATGGCTAGGCTTGTATAGGCCCTAGGGCCGATAGCCTAGTACCAAGCTATGAACCTATGAACCTATGAACCAGTGTACACCTACACATATAAGTTTGGTACCCATACGATCCTCCCATTGTGTGCCTTACCATGGTCCTTCAGTAATATGGAACATCCACTGGTAAGTAATGTTTTGTCTCATGAATGTAAAGGCCTGTATCTGTGTCTTTACTTACAAATGAAGCTAGAAATCCTCCAAAGATATTAAGAAAGCATATTTTACAGCTTGAATATACAGGATTATAATCAACACTCAGACTATAACTAATTTATTGAATGTTTCAGATATAAATATGAAGAAATTCACCTTGAATGCACAAACCAAGAGATGAATCTTGGCATTCATTTTGAAAGCACATAACATATTGGTTATAACAGGACAAACCCAAGAATAACACAAAGGGTTTTACAGAGCTGACTACTGTAACACACGTAGTGCTGGCACATATACTTTCTGTTTCTCATAATTTTTTTTGTGTGTTTGGATGTGTGTGTGTAAGCAAAAAGTGTGTTACATCTTTCACAACTGTCAGGTTTCTCCCATGCAGTTCTATGGTGGATGCTGTCTATGCGCCAGCATGACTTGCAATAACAACCCTGAGAAACTATATGCTATTGTTGTCATGTAGTTTTCAGATACCACAAAACTGCAAAAAGTCACTGTTCCACATTGAAAGGGTCTGTTTCACATCCAGTGTTAAGTATTTTTAACTAATATCCATGGTAGGTGACACTACATCATATTAATTATTCGATAAATATTTTATTAATGTAAAATAACACATTTAACCATTCTGTCAGCTTCCAAGTTGAAGCTGTATGTATTCCAAATTTTACCCATTTGTTCCACATTATGACAGGCAGTGTTCCACATTTCGGAGATGAAGGTTGGGAGCTATTGTTCACTAGGGTAGTCAATGACACTCTAATTGTGGAAGGTCAATGATTCTATTCACTAATGGTACTTTATGGCTAGCTATGTCTGACTCCATGGAATCCTGACAGAACTCTTGTGGCCCTATTCTGGTGTTACTGACACAAATGAATTTGTCTTCTAGGGACAGATGCAGACGGTTATTGAAAGGATTAATTCTTCCCCAAGTTGTTCTCTGTGTTTTAATGTTTCTATGGTTTAGATAACACCTAAAATGGGGTCATATATGGTGTAGACTTAATCTTCCAGGCACTGATATATGCAGCATGAATTCCAGTAGAAGCCACAACTAGTCATTTCATTGCACTAAACAGAAAGACTTACTTGGACTTGTATCCTAACACAGACTGCTGAAGGGGATAAAGGGAGATGGGAACATCCCATCATATATTTCAGGTATGCCCTTATCTTTCTGTATTTTGGCCAACACTAGATCCTGTATAGAGAAACACCATGAAGGAACAGACAACAAAGACACTGTGCTCAGAAAGGTTCATAGGGGCTAATGATCATTAAGACCTTTACAAGACTAGCTTTGCAACCCAACCCAATCATGTCTCTAGGTATCATGGAGCTCTGTTAGGAGGGATATGTTAATCAGAAAGTTTCTAAAGGTTATGTGGGGAGGGTATTTAAGTTTGGGCATAATTATTAACTATTGTCTATCAGATGCATGGGGGCAGATCTGGGGTGAATTTCCAATTTCCAATCCATGGTCAAGATTATACTTAAATAGGGTTAAGGAAGAATTCTGCTTCACATGGATGGGGAGCCTCTTCCAGAGCATGGGGATCCTCTGATATATCTACATCTTCAACATGCCTTATTTATATCACAAGCAACATTTAAATCCTTGCATCTAGTGGTTCTAATGCTATTCATTTTGTGCAAAAAGTCCGTCAGAGCTAGATATGAAGCTGCCTTGCATGCCAGGCATAGATCGCATCTAAGTAGCCTGTAGGAGACCAAGTGTAAAGATAGGGCTTTAAGGTGATCCGTATAGGACAATATGTTTACATCATGGATTTTCCTGGTAAAAAAACTTTGTGGGTGTTCCAACTGTTGCATATGTCTAGTCAGGTACATTCCAAAGGGGACATTATATTCAACGATGCGTCTGATAAGGGACAAATAAAGTGGCACTATGACTTCCTTGGATCTAAATGTCATGCCCTTTCTTATAAGTTGGGTGACATAGAATTATTTTCTTACTACCTTGGCCACATGTTGGTCAAAGGCCAGATTACTTTCTACATATGTTCCCAAAGCTCTGATTATCAGGTCAGCTCTTAGGGGTGTCTTATTGATGGTGCAATTAGCCTGGGTGAAGAGTTTCCCAAAGGGCACTATAATGTATTTCTTGGCATTGCTCTTTAATCCATGACTTTGGCACCAGTTGTTTGTCTGTGTTAGACACTCTTCTCTTGTAGGATGTTTGTGTCATGGGGAATCTCTGATAGTTTGCAGTCATCTGTGAACCTGATCAGCCAAAGGCCCTTGACATTTGCCTTTACCTCTGAGAAATAGATGCCAAATAGGAGCAATCCCAGTACAGAGCCCTGAAGTCCCCCATTGGTGACCAGTCTCTAAGTGGAGTTAGTCTCACAAATCATGACTACATGGGTCCTGTTTGTGAGCTTTGGGATGCGTGGCTAGGCTTAAAAAGGTCCTTGTGGTGATTAGCTTAGTGCACACCTATGAACTTTTAAGCCAGCTGGCAATCAAGCGAGTTATGAAATAAAATTCTCTTACGTGAATCTCCTTGTATAACACAATATGAAGAGGCCGTTATTATCAAACTTAAACTGTTATTATGTCAAATTTTGATTTATGTAATTTCAATTTTGTAATTTTTTATTTATGCAATAAAAGTTTGTGTGATAATAATGGCCTTTTCATATTGTGTTATATGAGCAGATTTCTGTAAAAATTGTATTTTCTCTTTATATTTGATTAATGTTTAACCTGTGTATTGGTCATTTTGAGATTAATACATTGAGTTGTGTCAGGGTTTATACCCAGTTTGGTGAGTGGGGAATTGTATTGCACACCTTTCCATGTCAAGGTAGGCAGTATGCACCATTTTCCCCTCATCCATTCCCTTCATGACTTTCTTAATGAAGTCCAGCTAGTTTAGCAGCCATAACCTTCTCTTGACAAAGCCAAACTGCAGTGGTTCCAGTATCTGAAGGTCGCCTGTGCCTTTGTTGATCATTTCTATGATAATTCACTCCATGACGTTCCATATTAGACTAGTCAGACTAATGGGTCTGCAATTTCCGGGGTCGGTTGATTGGCCTCCTTTGTGAAGTGGGATAACTGTTGTAGTGCTCCATTCTTATGGTACAAAGCCTGTTTTGAGGCCATATTTTTGGGGATTCTCCTTGGTTTGGCAGACCTCTCAATTAAAAGTAATTTAAGGATGTAGTCATCAGTCATGATAAATTAATTTTGTTCATATAGATGAGAACAAATCCACCACTTGTCAAAATAACTGTTCCATCTTTTATGAGACATGCTCATTGAGGATTAATTGACAGAAGAACTGATCTGTGAAGGTCAGAGATTTCATTCATTCATTATGAAGACCCTACATGGACTGTGGGTAGAATTCATAAACATAGTATTTATTTAAGTTGTAGTGCCAGTGGAAAGGAAAACATGGCAAATATCAACATATGATTTACAAACAAAACCATATCACATCTATTCAAGAAATATATACATTCATACCAAGCCTTTTGGGGGCAGGTACCATAGCTCTCAAGTGTCCTGATTTGAGAGGAACCTCTTGAATTTTTAAAGTCAGAATGTCTCACTGTCCTGTCCTGATTAACATACATCCAGTCTGAATTTCCAGTCTTACCACTCAGCCCATCCACAAGCCTTGATTGACAACAAGAGATGTTCCTCTCCTACATAGAATCATAGGAGGTTACTAGGCTAATGGCCTTAGGGCCCTTACAAGCCTAGCCAAGTTAAACCCATGTTCCCAAGGGTGACTGATTCAAGCAGACACTGAAATCAGCATGTATTGCCCCTGTCCAAGAAGGCCACAGGTGGAATCTCTGGGGTGAATTTTCAGTTACCCATCCAATCGTCCAAATCACACTTAAATAGGGCCAACAAGGGGCTTTGTTTAACATGAATAGGAAGCTTGTTCCAAAGGTGGGTCAACCTCTGTGACACTAATCTGTCTCTCCAGCAAGTTCTGTTGATGTCACATTCCAGGTTAACGTCCTCTAAGTGAGTGACCTGTGTGTCATTTGACTTGCGAATGTGCAGCATTTCCATTAAAGCTGGGTCAGAAATTGGTCTTTATGCAAGGCACAGGTTGCCTCTGAGCAGTCTGTACGACACACAGTAAAGTGCCAATGATTTCAGTCTGTCCACATAAGGCATATCTTGAAGACCCTGACATTATGTGTACCTGCCATGTGCTGGTCTTCATCCATGTGCTTGTGTGTGTGACAGAGAGACAGAGTGGAGGACAGAGTTTTTGGTATTAAAGAAGTGATTTTTTTTTGTTTTGCTGCTGGAAGAACCCTGAAAGACTACAGGTGAGTATGACTGAGTTGTTTACTGTCGTTGTTCATGTTGTAATTAACACTTTTGTATTTTGCTGTGGAGGATAGTCTCATGACAGCTCAATCTATATCTCACACGAGTCACACACTGTGGTAGGCAGACGCCAGGCCACTGCTGTGAATACAGAATCAAAGATTATTACTGGGCTAACAACCTTGGGAGGGAGGCTTTCTAAGCCTAGCCAAGTTTTACTGACAAAATAATGATGTCCTGCATCCAAATAAGACATTTTGGGCCAGGTATTTATAAGATGTACATGTTCAGGGTCTACATCTACAACCTGACTCTCTTCTAGTATGCTGATAAACAGTAACAATATTAAGGGCTGTCCAAAATACATTTATAAGATATGCATGTTCAGGGTCTGCTTCTGCTACATGACACTCTTCTAGTCTGCTGATAAACAGAAAATATATTAAGGGCTGTCCAAGATGTCTACATTTTTGAGTGTTGACATTTTATATGTCAAGATTATGCTTTCTAGTTTAACAAGGCATGGAATTTTTTTCCATACCTCTCAACCTCTAGGAGCAAGAAATCTGGAGAAAAGCATATACAATGTGAGACATGGGTCCAAAAATAGGGGCAACTTTTAAATATTGCTCTTACAAACTTAGAAAGTTGGTAGAACAACAGATTTTGCATTAGCATGAATTGTCTGAATATTATGAAGTCTGAAACTCAAATGTCTGTCATTATTTTCCAGCTTCAACCCTCAATGATTTGCCAATAATTTGCCAGAAAAATAAAATTTTATGAGAACCAGACCAAAAATATGAGATAAAAATCTGGACAGTTGAGAGGTATGCTTCCTATCCATGGTTTAGTTATAATGCTTACCTGGCTGTTTTAAGTCATTCTGTGAAGTCATTGCAGTTCTTACTGAGGAAGCTAAGGTGTGTAGTAGTCAAAGTCCCCTTTGCTAGATCTAATTCTGATTTTTATGTTACACGATCGATCAGGTTGCACTTCTAGACCAAGTGTAAAATACACAGCAACCTGGACATGATTGTTTTACATGTGTTTAATCTTGTATGATTGCATGTCAAAGAATTAGTTCTGTATAATTGCATGTCAAAGGATCACTTTTGTATAACTGCATGTCAATGGATGCTGTCATTATAGTGTATGACCTATTTCTCAAAGAGGGGGATGTAGAACAGAGCATATGTTGCAACTTTAAAAAGCATTTCTAAGTGTAGGCACGTGCATATAAATAGTGAGCGTGTGCAGGCAGCAGTGCCATTCTGAGAGAACTGCCAGAGGGTTAACATGTATGAATGCAGTAGTCAGTCTGTTTATAAGTTTAAGTTTAATTTACTAAGCCTTAATCCTGATGTGTTTGTATATAATAAAGTTGCTTGAACCGAACCCACAACTGTTCATCTGTTTTATCCTGACTGGACGAGTGACAATTAGCTTATGAACACATTGCTGTAATGTGTCAGCAGTTTCCACATAAATACACTTAATGTCACCTGATACCCCTTTTTACTTGTTTTAAAAACACATGTATAACTGCATAAAGTATTACTAAGAATACTGTCTTTAATTTAACTTGCTGAGCTGGCCTGTAATCTGGTATGCTTAGTAAACTGCAATTTCTGCATGAAAAATTAATTGATCTAATTCTGAAACTTTACTTGTCTGCCCTTTATACAAGTATAACATAGGAGATGAACCCCATGGCTTAATATTTATGATGCACTCTTTTCATTTATGGGATCTGAACTTTTAAATGTACTGTCACTTTTAAAATGTAGCATTGACTTTAAACTTTACATATTGTAAACTAGCAAAAAATGATTTGCCAAATCTATAACTGTAAACCCTTTGTTTTGCAAATTAACTTGACTGTCCTTTCTGGTATGCCTTACACAACATAAATGTGTACAGTTGTTATTTTATGAGTTGGGTGATGAATAGTGGCATATCTATGTACATATTGCAACACACCTTGCTATTGGTTTATTGTCTATGTTATTATGTAAGTGGTCCCTGTGGTCCTTTATTGATCCATACCCAGGATTATTGAAATTGTCCACAGGTGTCTGGATTGTATTCCTCACCCCCACCTCAGAACTTGCATGCTTCAGGACAATGTGTCTTTTCAATATTGAAAAAAAAATCCTGAAATGATAGGCTTAAGTAAAATACCTGTTTAGCCAGCCTGGCACTCTGAAAAAAAGCCTTTTAACAAAACTTACAGCTTAACAAAACTAAGATACTGGATTGTGGTAACATTATGTGAGGAAACAGGAATAGTCTGACTAGATTTGGACGTGGTAATTCTTGGCTCAAACACTTCAGGTTTACTCGGCATTTAGCTTAAGGTTCATCAGGAACTACTTGAATATGACTCAGATTGCATCTACCTTGGTTCATCGGTTTTTACACTGCAACACCTAATGTGTCCCTGTGTCCCACTTTCTCTTCCCACTCTAATTATAAGTGCACAGGTTGGCCTGGTCAAAGGGTAGGTGGTGATTTTGCATAATGCCGCATACAAATTTTTACGTTTTTGGTCATATTGTTTTTTTGACTTACACAAAATAGCTTTTGATTCAAGTATGGATTCTAACATTGATATATTAGTCCTTATTTGTTTTCTAAGAATTAGCTGAGATGGCCTTTCTCCTGTGATGCTGTGTGGAATATGGCACTCAGCTGCTAAAAAGATAACGGTTAATTCTCTTGTATCAATTCAAATGCTACATATGCAGAAGCCAACACCTCTAGTACAGTTAACACCTAACATTACAAATGCTATTCTATTTGTCAATAACTCTAGTACAGTTAACATCTAACATTACAAATGCTATTCTATTTGTCAACAAGTCCAGTGCAGTTAACACCTAACATTACAAATGCTATTCTATTTGACATCTCCTTGAACTGTAATGACATGTTCACTGATTGTACAAATGTATTTGCATTTATCAAACCAGTAATAATCTACTGTACTATCTACATTGTAAAATGCTGACGTGATCACTAATTGCACAAATGTGTTTGTGATAAGTTACATTGTTAAAATACTGTTCTGTTCTATTCCTTTTGCTTGGGTCATAGCTGAAAAGGGACAACTGACTAGTCCACCTACTTGTTAAAAAACAGTAAATAAATACATGTACAAATGCACATTACACATTCATATCTCTAATGTGCTAATCATTCTTACTAATATAACTGTAAATAAAACATATACTTAATACTCTAACCAGCGTCATTGTTCAGGTATCCAATGACAGACAGCTCTATACATATGGTATTCTAATTTTAGCATTATTGTTTTTGGAACTGATGAGACTTATGGCAATATGCTATTCTAATTTTAGTTTTGTTGCTCTTGTAATGAAATAGACTTATGTACATTTTTTTAATTTATTTTTATTTTACATTTGTTGACCAGGAGTGTCTGGCTTAGCTATTGTCCTTTTTCAGCAGAAGCCTGGGGAGAAAAGCTCCAAAGATATACAATGCAATAAAAATAGCAGCACAGATATATTTCAATAAAAATAGCAATAGAGAATTTTGATATTTAAAATATGTAGGCTACATACATGTACACTGCTGACAGATAAAACAGTACTATAAACAAAAAGAATGTTAAAAAAGTAGAATAAGTTGTATGTTTTCGTTTAAAAAGAGAGGTGAGTAAATATAAGGTTTTGTATGGAGAGTAGCAGAAACTTAAAAGGTTACATAAGAATTTCAGGGAGCAGAGTATAGGAAAAGCTTTGTAGGTTGCATAAGAAGCATAGGATGAAGTAGTTAATGGTAAGTTTTAGTAAGTTCGTTTGACTGTACTATAAAAGGTAGGTAATAATCAGGGAGGGTGAGTACAATGGCAGGACCAGTGTTTTTTAAAATGGTCTTTGGTTGCTAGCTTAAATTGTTTGGGGTGAGTCAGGGACCTTATTTCTTGTGGGAGTTTATTCCATGCAATAGAGGGATGGTAGCTATATAAGTTGTACCCTGTGTTGGATTTCTGTTTATAGATTTTTAGTAGGTCTTGGGTTGAGCTTCAGAGACGTCTGGTAGGGGAGTAGTGAGAGATGAGAGAAGATAGGCAGAAATCAGGCTGATATAGGATGGAGTGTATGCTTTGGAGTTGAGATTGTAAGAGCAGGTGAGGTAGTTCGGGCCAGTTCAGGTATTTTAGGGAGAGAGAGTTGTGAGATTTATAGGTTTGTTGAGCTGCAAATCTAGATATTTTGTGGTAGGTTGATTCTAATTTGGTAAGTAAGGAGGAGTTCAGATTTGTGAGTATTTGGGAACAATAGGTTAAGCATGGTAGAAGGTAGGCATGGGTAAGAGAAATCCTAGCTTCAGTAGTTAGGAATTTGTTGTTCCTGTACAGTAGTCCTAGCTTTTGGTGGGTTTTTTGATACAATTGTTAATGTGATGAGCAAATTTTAGGTGGTCATTGATGGTAATGCCAAGGAGTTTTGTGCTAGTTTTGACTTCTATAGGAGTATTGTTTAGGGACCTTATGGAGAAACAACGTTTAATGTAGTTTGCAGATTTAGGTCGAAAGAGTAGTAATTTTGTTTTTTTGGGGTCGAGGATGAGCTGATTATTAGTGAGCCATGTCTCTACTGAGTTGAAAGATGTCTGGGTATTTGTTAGGAGTTCTAAGGGGGAATTAGCAATCGTTATGACTGTAGAGTCATCTGTGTATTGGACAATGTTAGATTGAGGACAAGAGGAGTGGAGTGAGTTGGTGAAGATATTAGAGTAGAGGTCCAAGAATGGAACCTTGGGGAACATTAATTCTTACTGAGAGAGGGGTAGATAGTGTTGAGTCCCATTGTACTGACTGCAACCTATCAGAGAGATAGCTACAGAACCATACAACTGTATCAGGGGAGATGTTTAGGTCTACAAGTTTACTAAGTAGCAGTGTGTGTGAGACAGTGCCAAAAGTCTTAGAAAGGTCAAGGAATGGACAGGATATGAGTTTGTCATCATCTTTAGCCAGGACTAAGGTGTTGAGAAATGATAGTAAAGGTGTGGTTGTACTCTGCTTGAGATGGAAGCCATGCTGTGTTGAAGTGAGAAGTTTTTCTTGTAAGAGATAATGCATAACTTGTTTGTATATACATTTCTCAAGGATTTTGGAGAGAGGGGAGAGGATAGCGATGGGTCTGAAATTAGATATTTCTGTGGAGTTACTTCCTTTATGAATAGGAAGAGTGTAAAACTGTTTCCAGATAGAAGGAACTTTAGACTCAGAGATGGAGTGATTGATTAGTATAGATACAGGCATAGCAAGGGAGTTCGCAGCAATCTGGAGAAAGTAAGGCAGAATATTGTCTGCTGATACAGAGCATGGTACATATGTCATTCCAACTTTAATTTCATTGCTTTTGTAACTGAGACTGCTGTGCACGTTATTTTTGCTGCTAGCATCACTACTGTTGATTACCTCCTGCCACTAGTGTTAATCCTGTTGAGTACTTCCTGGCAGTACTAAAATCCATGTGTGCTTTGCAATTGGTTAGTTCACATTACTCTTTAACATACATTACCTCTAAATGTACAATATATCAGTATTGTAAGATATGTGTTATCTCAGACCATGTAAGAAATTCTCTGACGATGCCCAGTGTACAGCTTAATTTTTATCCTGTTGTTTCTGTCCAATGTATAGTTTATCTGCATTGTAGTTATCTGATATCACAACATTGTGTAGCAATTTCACAGGCACTGTGTAATATGTGTTGTAATGAGTAACTCTGCTCTTTCTACCTGAGTTGCAGTGTCTGTATTTTGTGTTGTCTGTTACCACAGTAGTTTGTATTAATCTAACAGGCAATCTGAACTGCTTTTCTAAATATTGTGATAGCTTGTTTCTGCCTTAATGGCCTGAGTTCTGACTGCATAGGTCATTGGACCAGTTCATTCAACAAACATTAAGTAAATGAATGAAGGAACTATCAGGGAAAACTAAGGGCAATGTACTTGTCTGAATTACAGAGAGGGGCCCATACTTAGAAGAATGTGGGTAACATTTACGAGTTACTGCATAAACATGGTAAGGATGAACTTGTAGAAAAAGATGAAACAACTTCACAAATTCACAATGTACATTTAAAAACAGAAAATAAAGATGAAAGAAATAGGTACATGAAATATAACAGTATTAGAAAAAGAAGACTGGAAGCAGTAGAACGGAAGAAGCAAAGTGTAGTAATTTGAATTATACAATAACATGTTATTTATATTCAAAAATATACATCCAGATTTGGCAGAGTAACCAATGGACACATTATAAATGAAGCATTCCAATGAAGACGAAATTTGGTTACTGAGCAAACCTTAGCAGCTGGAGTAATGACAGTTGGAGCTTTTTTTCCAGTGAATAAGCTCACAAACAATGGCAGGCACCAGCTCTAAGTTTAAATAAGGAAGGAGAACAAGGCTCTGCCAAAATATTACCAAGCACCACCCTTCTGCGGACACAAAAAAAAAAAATACTTTGCAAGTATTGGAGAATGCTCGCCCAAAGCATGTGTAATACATTGCTCATATGTCTCTTACTCACTTGTAGGAAGTGGAAGGCAACTAAAGCCCATAATTTAAAGAATGGATTTATATAGAAAAGGTAGTAAATATTTTTCTTAAATAATATCATTGTTTAATAAATACCGATAACTCATAATCCTTTGTTGGTGATGCAGGATTTACCCGCAGATGGTTTTATTTGATTACCACACCAGCCTTGGGTAAATCCTGTAATGCTCCATGACTGACCATGAATTATTACTAAATCATATCACATAATAACAGAATCTAAAAAAAAAAAGAATAATGTTAAAGAGACAGAGAATGGTGGACAACTCAAACTTTGATATATCTGACACTACAGATGCATAGAAAGCAATGTTATTATCTGTACCAAGAGTAAAAAGGTCAAAATCACTGTGACGTGTAACCAAGAAGTGTTGAAACAGTGTTAAGCATAGAAAGAACTGGAACTTTGATACAGATGTTGTACTGACTGGGTTCATAAGCCATTTATTACACTTGTCTGTTTAACTCTGACTTTTTATGCTGATACATGTAAAAGTCTGTATTTTCTGACTGTATGGACAAGTTAACCTCCCATATTGGGTCCCCTACAGAATTTCGAAGCTTAAAACTTCAAAATTCATATGATCGAAGACCATATGACTGAAGTTTTAAAACTTCGAAATCCTGAATGGAGATTGGCATACAATGCGGAATGGGAGATTTCCATTTTCCTCATTGCAGTGCAATCTCGAAGTTGGTACATTTAAGTAGAAGCGGGTGTGGTGGGTGCAGGGGGGCTTGCCCCCTGCAAAAACATGTTTTGTGATGTGTTGACTGCTTTTTTTGGGGGGGTTCTAATTTTGAGATTACAAGGTCTCAAGGTTATGAATTCGATATTTTGAATCTGGGGATTTTGGTCTTTCAGAATTAAGAAGCGAATCCTCCATATTGCACTCTCTCTGTATTTTGCAATACTCCCTAAGGTTTGGGCTGAAACAGGTCCTTTTAGATGAGTCCACTTATGGTGTTATGAAATGATGAATAAATATACAGGAAGTACAACTGACAGCTGGGAGAAACAAGATATAATTAAACAGAATTATGTTGACAATGTAAATGTATCGGTGAAAAATGAGGAAGATCAAGACATAAAACTTGCAGGGAATGGCAAAGACAAGCAAATGGATTCTTATTACTAACGGTTAATTTCTCCAAGATGTCTATTGTCCTGTTTGCATAGTGGAGTCTTTCTAAACAGTAAACACACAATTGGCAATGAGGTGAGAACCACTGAAGACCACTGAGACTCAAAGTGATAAAAAACCTCTTCAGACTACTTTTAATGTAATAAAAACGTAATGTGTATTGTACACTATGTTTTTGTTCCATTAAAAGTGGCCTGAAGAGATTTTTTTATCACTTCGAGTCTCAGTGGTCTTCAGTGGTTCTCACTTCATTGCCAATTGTGTGTTTACTGGTGACTTTATTTGGCAATTTTCTTCATCTTTCTAAACAGTATTATATTATTCAGATTGCCATGAGTAAGGATTATAAAAATTTCCATTACAATGCTTAGTTGCTCTGTAGATTCCCGCCTGAGTAAGCACTCTAGCTGTCCATTCTGTGTGAAAATGAAAAGTAAGGAACAAATCCATCTACATCATGAAGAATTTAAAGTAGGTCTCTTGATTCAATTTTATCTTATTTGAGTACAGGATTACTATTGGCGGAATGTTAAAAAATGTTTGCAGAGTGTTAGGAAAATGTGTGTGTGTGTGTGTGTGTGTGTGTGTGTGTGTGTGTGTGTGTGTGTGTGTGTGTGTGTGTGTGTGTGTGTATATATATATATATATATATATATATATATATATATAAATAAACAAATATGGTTCCCTATCTTAAACTCGAATGCCACAATCGGGAACCTTACAAGATCGAGCCAGGAATATTGAAAATCCAGAGGCTCGAATGGCATGAATGATTATTGTGCGGGATCACAGTACAGTGGGGATTGAGGGGTTGCTTTTTTCCCCATTTGTGATGCAATCTCTTATGGATAGAATTAGCAGAGTGTATGGGAAGTGTAGCAACCCACATGGCGGATGCAGGGGGGCTTGTTCTCTTACAAAAAAGCAGGCGCTGTATTTGTAGTTTGTTGGTTGAGCTTCCAGGTTATATATATATATATATATATATATATATATATATATATATATATACACACACACACACACACACACACACACACACACATACATATAGAGGCACACACATACAATGATTATAGTTTACTGCAGACGAATCATATCTTTTTGACTGGAGTGATTTATTTTTATGAAGCATGCATCCTGCCATGATAACACAGTGATCAAATTTCCAGCATAAAGTGTATGATTTAATTTCTTTAAATATGAGGAAGTATCATTCATAAAGATGGAAAAAAGAAGCAGCTCCAATAGTGATAACCCCAGTTCCCCCAGAATGCAATTGTCCAATATCTAATAAGGACTGACTGTACTGTACTATACTGCTGTGGCCCCGCTACTGTACTCTGTAAAGCAGAATAGATGCTTTGGCCCAAAGGGTAGTTTGTCGTGTTCTTTTATGATTGCAGAATAATCCCCTAAAATACATACCATTTCAAGCTCAGTACAAATTAACCTGCGAGACAACTACAAAACAAGAGTGAATGTTGTACTCTGCAATTATCAAACATGCATGAAATAATGTATTAACAATATAAGTAAATAATGTCCAAGTACAAAACCTACTCAGAAAGGTATAGAAGAATAAAGTTACTAACTGAATGATTATGAATGGTGTAGACAAACAAACACATTAGTTGTGTAGTAAACGGTGGCATACATAAGACCCAACTATATTAGTTGCATGCAGATTTGAGAGAAACTAATGCTGTTCTGAATGCTATGGAAGCTCAAACATTCTTTTGCACTGTCATGAAGTATAATTTTCTGAGATGACTCAGCAACGTGGGGAAAAATCTAATCTAATCTAATCTAATCAAACTAATGTGCTTATCTGATGTCACTGCTTCTGTCCCTCACTGAGTGCATGAGACTTTCCTGGCAGTAATGTTTGTAGGTAGAGCTGCACTGGATGGGACTAATACTGTTAGGGGAAGGCAGGAAACATATCAAGAGCACAGTGGTTAGATATCACTTGTGTCTCTCTGAGTGAGAAGAGGAGTACACAGGGAGGAAGAGAAGCAGGTAAAACCTGACTTGGAGAGAAGTCTTTTTTTAATATAGTTTATTAGGAAAGACATTGTTCAACTGACCGAAAATATGTAGAGACTATAGAAGTTAAACAAAGCTTGTGTAGTGCAATTGAGTACAGTTTAATAATTTTAGTGACAACCCCCCCCCACACACACACACAAAACCATAACTGCTGCAGCAAGATGATTATTTGTAATACTAAATTAATACATTCTTGAGTATAGAATAAGTAACATTAGTTATAATGGACAAGAATAAATAATTCTACAATGATAGAGCCACAAGTCTAAGAGCTATCAGCAGACTTTGTCACTGTACTTTGGTGGTAACATGGACAACATACCCCTTTCTGAGGACCTTAGCTCTCTGGTAGGGTAGGCCAAGTTTGGCTGTTTGGCTGAGCACACAGTTCTTTGTAAATAATTAATGTGACAGGTGTAGCCTTTGCTCTATCCACTCAAGACAATGAAGAAGTGAATAATGGCGGGTAGTTTGAAGACTTAGTTGGCAAGACATACTAGCCTTTGCTATGTCCACAACTAAATAGTAGTAGGCCAGTTCTCCTTCAGAGAATTATTAAGCCTAGCCAATTTTCCTTTCAAATGTGAAAATCAAACTCTATACCTTGTGTGTATGAGGTAAACACATTAAGCATTATAACAATTCCCCCAAAGTAGCTTGCATTGGCCGGGAAAGTTAGTCTCAAAGACCTTTGTCAATGTTCAATGTTCAATAGAACAACTGTAACAAAGAAAAGCTTGGGTAGAAATATTGCTCTGGAAATTCTAAACCAAGTGTCATGAACTAGTGATATGTTCAACTTGTATAATAGCCTGAGGTGAACTGTAACTTTGGCAACTCTGAATTGTTAAATCCATGTCTCACACAAGTGTCAATCCCAAACATTTGAGGTAAGAGCTTTGGTTATGTTGATAACTTGGAGCATATGGTTACTGAGGAATGAGGCCCTGTTTTAAGGTAGAATTATATTACTAACATCCTGTCCTTAAGGAATAGGCTAGTTTCTTGAAGCAGCTTTGGTGTTATTTATTTGTTGGTTAGTTGGTTTATTTATTTTATTCATTTGTTTACCAGGTAAACCCTGGTCACAAACCTCTTTGGAGGGATGATTCAGGAAAACTGTCCTTTTAAGTAACTTGCTCTTAGTGACACAGTAAGTAACGCAAGCAAATAATAATAATAATAATAAGTAATATGCCGGCAGGGCGACTAAACCTTGGACTACCGAAAGAAGCTGAATAGAAGCTCATGCCTTTAATTGTCTGTCTTAAACTCTCAGGTTCAGTGAGAGAATGGAACAGAAACTGTTATATTATGCACCAGTGCTTAAAGGCTCCCTATTAAAATGTGCACTCGTAATTCTGAATGCTGAATACCGACATAGGTCCACAGGTAGGTACTAGGCTATTGGTCCTAAGGTCTATATACACCTAGCCAAAACGTTCCCTGGTTTTCGCCACCAAAGAAAGTTATTTTCCTGCGTCTCTGTCAACTAGAGCCACAGAGGTGATCCCCAGGGTGAATTTCCTAATTCCCATCTAATTGTCTAGATTCCTCTTAAAGAGGGAAAATGAGGAGCTCTGCTTGATGTGAATGGGTAGTCTGTTCCAGAGTATGGGGGAGTCTCTGGGACAGGAATCTATCCCTCCAGCATGTTCTGTTTATTGTGGTGGCAAGGCTCAGGTCCCTGGAGCATGTAGCACAGAGAGATTGGGGTTTCTTTAAGTGTAGCATGTCCATCAGGATTGGGTTTGACATGGCCTTGTATGTTAAGCAGAGTTCGCTTCTGAGTAGACGATAAGCGATGGAGTACAGCTGGAGTTTTTTGAGGCGGTCTGCGTACGTCATCTGTTTGAGGCCAGTAATCTTCTTAGTGAGGTATTTCTGTGGCCTTTCCAGTTGTTGCAGATGTCTTGTGAGGTAGATGCCAAATGGAGCATTCTACTCTATGATGATTCTGATGAGGGAAGAGTAGAAAGGAACAATGACCTCTTTTTTTCTGGAGGAGAACCTTTTAGTGATGAGGTGTGCCATGTAGAAGGATTTTCTGACTACTGTGACGATGTGATTATCAAAGGAGGGACTAGTGTCCACCTGTGTTCCAAGGTCTCTTATCACACTTTCGGTGTTAAGTATGCTGCTGCCTATGTGGTAGTTCATGGGTACAGTGTTTTTCCCAAAGAGGATGACAATACACTTTTTGGCATTGAGCTTGAGGCCATGACTTTGACACCAAGCATGAGTCTCAATGAGGCCTCTTTGTAGAATGTCCCCATCATTAGGCAATTCTATTATGGCTCCCAGTTTGCAGTCATCTGCGAACTTTGTTAGCCAAAGACCTGCTGTATTAGCCTGGACTTCTGAGAAATAGATGCCAACCAGGTGAGGACCCAGGACTGAACCCTGTGATACTCCGCTTGTCACTGGTTTGAAGTCGGATTTGGAATCGGCTACTTTCATTGTGTGGGTTCTGTCAGTGAGCCAGTTGGCCACTCAGCTTGTGACATAGGGATTTATGCCCAGTCTAGTGAGTTTATCTATAATTCCAGAATGGGGGATGGTGTAGAAAGCCTTGGGGATGTCAAGATGGGCTGTGTGCACCACCTTACCCTCATCCACAGCTCTGGTAACTGCTTCAAAGAAGTCAATCAGGTTTAGGAGACATGATCTAACTTTTACAAATCCGAATTGAGTGGGGTCCAGCGTTTGCAGGTTACCTATGTCTTTGTTTATAAGTTCCATGATGATACATTCCATGGCCTTGCAGACCAGGCTCGTTAGGCTAATGGGACAGTAGTTCCCGGGGTCTGTGGTGGTGCCCCCTTTGTGTAGTGCAATAACAGTCACTCTGCGCCATTCAGTAGGCACAAAGCCTGAAGTGAGGCTATGATTTAACATGGTAGTTAGGTGGGGTGGCAGTTTGTTCTGTAATTCATGCAGAATGCAGCCTGGGATGTTGTCTGGTCCTATGGATGATGTGGTTTTGGCTTTGGAAAGTGCGGTTTTAACTTGTGCATCCATAATTACAGGGCCTATGCATTCTTCTGGTATAGGGATGGGCCCTTTGGGGGGTGAGGGGGTAAAGTTTGCACTGAACCTATCTGCCAGGATGTTGGCAATATCAATTGGTTCTGTATATCTAGTGTCATTGTTCTGTAGCTCGGAGCAGATCTGAGTGCTGCCATTGAGATTCTTGACATAGCTGTAGAATGCTTTGTGGTTGTCTTTAGAATCAGTGGCAATTTTGTTTTCGTAGCTAGCTTTGGAGGATTTTATGAGGGATCTCAGCGTCTTACTGAGGCTGACCAGGGAGATCCTGTAATCAGGGGATTTTACTCTTTTTTGCAACAGCTTCTTCCTTCTGTTGTAGAGTTTATGGCAGGGGACCACCAGATTGGCTTCCTTTTTTGGAGGATAGCATCTTGGTTCTATTGGGGATGGCACGATCGATGCACTTGTGTATGTGTTTATACAGTGCATTTGTATAGGATTCAGAAGCCGTACCTCTATTATCCATCTGCACGGATGTAGTGAAGTTTGCCACTTCTGTCTTAAGAAGTGTGAAGTTGGCTTTGGAAAAGTTTTTTATGGTGGTTTCCTTAATGGGGTGTGGAGGCGGAATATTGATGTCTAGTGTGATTAGCTTATAGTAAGATCTAACCAGTGAGGAGTTGACCTCTGGCGTGGAACATTGGTTACCCATGTTGGTAATGACCAGGTCCAGGATATTGCTGCCCCTGGTGGGGGTATGGATAAGCTGATCCAGGGCAATGGATTTAATGAATTCCAGAAAGCGTTGAGCTAATGAGTTAGTACTTGAGTAGTTTACCCAGTTGATGGTGGGGTAGTTGAAATCTCCCATTATTAGGGTATTGGGCTGTACCTTAACATTATCCAGTATATCAAGGAATGTGGAGTGGGCATCCTTGGGCATGGCAGGGGATCTGTAGCAAGCTAAAACCTGGATTGCAGTCTTGCCCAGTGTTAGTTGCACTTGGATAATTTCAGATACATTATGTTGAGCAACAAGCCTGGAGGTGTGGATATCCTTAATGAATATGGACACACCTCCTCCTTTAGTGTTTTGGCCCAGGTGAGGAGGCCAAAAAGTGTGGTATGAATTATAGCCTGGTACTGCAGGGGTGCTCTCTGGAGCCTTGAGCCAGGTCCCTGTTACTGCACAGATGTCGATGTTCTCCATATTGAGGAGTGCTTCAAGTGAGTGCATTTAGAGGTTTAGACTTCTAGCAGTGAGTAGCATTACCCTCAGTTTTTGCTTGCTTCTACCTGCTACAGTGGTGGGTTTATCACTAGAAAAAGGCACTATAGGGGTGGCAAGAGCCTTAGCCAGTATCCAGAATCCCAGGGGTGACAGATGCAGGCCATCCCTGGCAAAGTATCATGGTCTGTCAATCATGTCATCCCAGGCAGACAGATCCTGAATCCCCTTTGAATGACACCAGAAGCTTAGCCAATTGTTGAAGTCAATCATTTTGTCCTTGTACTGTGGTATCATTCTGGGTGATAGCAGGATGCTACTCAGGGCTAGGGTCATGCCTGCCTTCCGAGAGTTCTTCCATGTCTCTTTTCATGTAGTCCAGGGAGATACATCTCAGGTCATTCACACCAACATGGACAATGACGGAGTCATATTTGTACTTGTTGTGGAGTGACCTGAATGCATACATTATGTGGAGGATCCTGGTACCTGACAGGTAGCTGACAGTAACCTTCTGCTTGTTTAGCCTGGTGAGTGGGACATCAGTGTGCCTGACTATAGTGTCGCCTATGGCAAGTGTGTTGGGTACATTGTTTTGCCTTTAGGGCTGAGGTTGAGGGGTACACTGATTTTGTGGTCTATGTGTCATTTGGGTAGTAGGGGGTGGTTGCTTGCATTTCTGCTTTGAAGGTCTCTGTTGTTTGGGAAGATTTTTATTGAGAGCCTCCGCAAATGTAGGTGCGTGTTATGTGTGAGTTTAGGTTGGTGTACGATTTCATGGACTATGTATTGAGTATGGTGTGGTGCAGGTGTTTACCTTCTCCTCTTGACCGTCTATTGCAGTCTTGGCTGGAGAGAGCTTAGCTTCCAGTTTGGTTATATAACTGCATCTCTCACAGGTTGTAGTGTTGGGTGGAAGGAGGAGAGGGTTGTCTGTGTATATGAGACAATTGCTACATTGCCTCAAGATGCCCAGATTCATCAGGTGGACAGGAGAAAACATTGGGAGCAGACCCTTAGACATGCCTAGATAGGTGCTTTTTAATTTAAGTACTAAAAATGTTTCTCCTCCTGACAAGTGAGGAAAGTTGAGTGCTGTAGTAACATGTAGTTTGTTTAGTGCTTGCAGCAAGTTTTGAGCAAGTGCTGAGCGCAAGGATGCAGTACTGAGTGCTAAAACTAGAAAATTGGCTAGTTCTGTGGGAACATTTAAAGAGTAGACTTTCTGGCACTGCAATGCACAAAACCGTGCAAACACGGGTTTTTAAACAGAAAGATGAAAGGGATAGAAATAGCCCAAAATGGCCAATAAAACTACAGTTTCTGAGCTGAAACCACTCCTCCAGTGACAGATAGGCTGTTTCAAAGATCATCACTCTCACTGATGAACAGAGAAGCTTCCCTCTATCTTAAAAAGGTCTGGGCAACACAGGAACTTACAAACAGCCCAGAATTCAGCAAAATCTGAAAAACAGACTTTACTAGTTCTAGAATGGCAGGAAACGAGTAGAGGGATAGGATTTTTTTTTTTAAGTTAAAGCAAATACAGCAATAAAAACAATTTTAACACTTGAGTCTGTAGCCCTTTACAGTTAAACAGATGAAAAACTCTTAAAAAATGATAATTTAAAGTGCAAACAGTATAAGATTTCAAAAACAGTTCAGATAAGTAGCAAAGTTAATAAAAAAGTGGTCAAAATAATGTGGCTAGCAAACACAAGCAATAAAAAGCAAAACAGAAGTACTTAATCCACTCAAAGTCTCCATTTCTCTCTCTCTGCTGCTTTAGGACTCTGCATGCCACCCAGGCAGGCTCTTGCTGAGGTAATACAAGCGCAAAAACCACGCAAACATGGGTTTTTAAACAGAAAGATGAAAGGGATTGAAATAGCCCAAAATGGCCAATAAAACTACAGTTTTGAGCTGAAACCACTCCTCCAGCAACAGACAGCCTGCTCCAAAGCTCACCACTCTCGCTTCCCTCTATTTTAGAAAGGTCTATGCAACACAGAGACTTACAAACAGCCCAGAATTGAGCAAAATCTGGAAACCAGACTTTATTAGTTCTAGAAAGGTGGGAAACGAGTAGAGGGATAGGATTTTTTTGTTTTTTTTTTTAAAAGTTAAAGCAAATACAGCAATAAAAACAATGTTAACACAGAAAACAGGCTATCAAACTTCAGTGTATAGCCCTTTACAGTTAAAGGACCACTACATGCTGCTGCACTTGTTTTCTCATTTCTTTTTTTTTCAAAACAGGTTTATTGTTTTAACATATAAGAGAAATATCATAACAATTTTATACAAGTAATTAAAAATAGGTATTATTATAATATTCAACAAAACAACTAAAGTATTTACAAAGACATCCACTACAATCAGATCAATTAATTAAACTAAAATACCATGCTATTGAAATTAAAATTTTTTTAACAAATTTTGTAAATTATCCCATACAATAAAATAAGATGTTTTTCTATTTGTTCTAGTCCTAATTGTGTTTATTTCCATATGGCACACTATATTCATAACATTTTTAAATTCATTGAACGAAGGAGGTGTATCTGAAATCCAATTTCTAGTTATTATTTTCCTAGCCACTGCTAGAATAGACCATAACAAGGGAAGCTTAACCTTTTTAACACTTTGAGGTACAGGTGTGTTGAATAATATAAGAGATTTAGAAATAATGAAATTATCTGTAAAAGAGCCTGCAAAATTCATTAATTGACTTCCAGTATTCTTTCAATTTTATACAGTCATAAAACATATGAGCCCAGTCAGCATTAATTTCTACATTACATCTCTTACATAGATTATCTTTATTATTTATTTTATTCATCATCAAAGGTGTATAAAAAGATCTATGTAAAAATTTCCATGTATAAAGTCTCCAGACAATGGAAGACGTAGTTCTATAAGCAGATTCCAATATATATTGTTTATCTTGTTGATTTGGTGGGTCCCCATTAATAGAAGTGAAATAATTCCAGTATGAATCTACACTTCTGATAACTTTATGTATGTATGAAAGTTTACCTTTATCAGAAACTTTATGTTGTAAATTTAATATCAAGTAATCAATCAGTGTTGGAATAGATTCTTTAACAGTTATAGACATTAAATCTATTTTATTAATGAGATGTTGTCTAAAGGTCTGAACCTCTAACCAGCAAGTTTCTCTTAGATCAAATTCTTGTTTTAAGAAATCTAGATTTTTAACTTTATTATCAGATATCAACTGATACCAGTACTTTAGATCATTATCTATAGCAAAATGAGTTCCTTCAGAAGTAGATGACAAAAGCATACACTGAGTATACATTATAGGAAATACAATAAAATTCCATTCCCTATACTTAGGGTGCATGAATATAAAGTTACGATAACTAATAATAATATTTAATGGGTAACAAACCATATGTTTAGGTATAATAGGTGAAGTACAAAATTCCTTTAGTAACCATAACATGGAGTTATTTACAATCATATTTTTATGTGTTAAGGAGATTTTCATGAAGTGTATACTAATTAGCTCCCAATAATCTTTCCATTTTGTGACATATGACTGATCTATTAATAAAGTAATAACTTTTACAATAGAAGAGATAGTATATAAATTAAAGTCTGGAAAAGAAATACCCCTTGAGACCAGCTATTAGTATGTTTCTTTAATGCAATCCTAGGTCTATTAGGTGCCCATAAGAAATTTAACATTAGTGTGTTCAGTTTCTTGATAATTATTTTTGTAGGTGGAAGTATTATTGATTGTATTAAGTATAAAATCTTGGGGAATATTATCATTTTAATAATTGTAAGTCTCTCCTCCATAGTAAAAACATATTATTCCAGGTATTAAAAAGATTTTGTATATTAAGAAAACAGGTATTATAATAATTATATATAATAGATTTAATATCTTTAGATAGTATTATACCTAAATAAGTTATCTGACCTGAATTGGGTACATATTTAGTAAAATCACTAATGAGAATATTTTTTCATGTATATATAGGTAGTATTTTAGTTTTTTCTTCATTGAATATTAAACCAGAAATACTTTTAAAATTCATCATGTTGTCAAATAGAGACTGTATATAAGAATTAGATCCTGCTGATGTAATTAGAACATCATCTGCAAAAAGGTGAATTTTGGATGTTGTATTTTCATCTATTTCAAAACCCTCTATGTCAGTACTGTTTCTGATCAAATTAGCCCAAGGCTCCATTACTAAAGTGAATAATAGTGGAGAAAGTGGACATCCTTGTTTTGTACCTTTAAGAATGGGTATTTTTTGTGAAACATATGTTCCTACCTTAATATAAGCCAATGTTCCTTTGTATAAATGTTCAATTAGATTTACAAATGCATCCGAGAAGTTTGTGCACTTCATTAAGGTAAACAGATAGTCCCAACTTACTGAATCAAATGCTGAACTTATATCAAGACTAATAAGTGTTAAATCTTTCTTTTTCCTATTTGCAAAATCTATTAATGTTAAAGTTCTTCTTATATTATCAAAAGTATTTCTATTTACAATGAAGCCTGTCTGATCTATATCTATAATGCCGGGAATGATTGTCTTCTATCAGCAAAGATATTCATAAACATTTTATAATCAACATTAAGTAATGAGATGGGCCGATATGAAGAACATCTAGTTGGATCTTTATTAGGTTTTAAAATTGGCGAAATAAATGTATATTGCCAAGATGGGGGGGGGGTTATTAACTCAGTTTGGGCCAAAATAAAAACCTTATGTATTAATGAATATGTATTTTTAGAAAGGATTTTATATATCTCTGATATAATACCATCATTACCCGGTGCTTTGTTTGATTTAAGCTTATTTATTTGTGTAATAACGTCTGTATATGAAATATTCTTGTCCAATAGTTTAATCTGTTGTTTATTAAGCTTTTTATTCATATTTGTGGTTATAAACTCCTTTATTTTATCTTTAGGTTCCATGTTAATATTATTATGGTTAATTTTGTGAAAGTGATTTCTAAATTCATCTAGTATTTCTGGTATACTAGAAACATTCTTCTTTTTCCTTAGAGAAAAGATTTCTTTGATATGGTTTTGTTTATTCAACCTTTTGTTTTATTTTTAAGTCTATGTAAGTATTTGGGGCTTATTGAATAAGACAAAACTTGTATTTCTCTAAAGTTATTTTAACTTTATGAGTTAAAATTTCTTTGTATTTCTCATTTAGTTTGTTTATTTCTTCAATAACTTTCTTGTCCATAATATTTTCTTTATTATTATGTTTATAAGAGTCTAATTTACTTTGAATATCTAACAATTCCTTATCCCAAGATTTCCTTTTATTATTATACCATCTGATACTTTGTCCATATAGATATGATTTTAAGGCATCCCAAACATAAACAA